>NC_090808.1:25078260-25426594 GCF_036512215.1 Solanum lycopersicum
ATGCAACCAATCCATCCCCAAAATGATATCAAAATTGACCATTTCAAGTTCTACTAATTCAAAATAAGTAACTTTATTGGGCAATATTATAGGACAATTTCCATATACCCTCATTGCAACCACCGACTCACCTACCGGGGTAGTTACCATGAAAGATTCATTTAGGATATTTGGCAAAACATCAAACTTCCTAGATATCAAGAGAGTAACAAAATATAATGTATCACCCGAATAAAGTAAGACATAAAACTCAATAGATAAGACTTGTAACATACCAGTCACCACATTGGGAGAAATCTCTTGTTCACCCCTAGAGCGAAGAGAATAAAAGTGATTCTTCTTTGGAGCATCCACATTAGAACCACTAGCTTGAGCTTGCACACTTCCTTTGTCTTGCCCCTTCAAATTAGGGCAATACTTAACTCTTTGTCCACTCTTCACAGATCCAAAGCAATTGTCCATCCCAACCAGGCAATCACCATTATGCTTCTTTCCACACTTTCTACAAGCTGGCTTCTTAGTTGGTGAGTTAGTACCTCTTCATTTCCCTTTTGAGACTTAGTGTTAGACAACCTATCGTCACGATCATAAGGAAATCTAGAAGGAACTTTATTAGAAAACCTCTTTTTCAATCTATTCTTGTATTGAATGTCAAGCCTACCCTTAGAAGAACCACCTTCATAAAACCGTGCCTTCTTGTCCTCCCTATTGTTCCTCTTTAACCTAGTTTCTTCCACTTGTTGATCATGAACCATGAGACGAGAGATATTCATGTTATCATGAAGCATAGAAGACATACATTCTTCAACCAAGTAATTGAACACCCACGTAAGAAAATGACTCATCTCATCCCTTGGATTTGAAACCAAGGATGGCACATACTTGGATAACTTAGTAAACTTCAAAGAGTAGTCAAGTACACTCATACCTCCTTGACAAAGGTTGATGAATTCTTCCACCTTAGCTTCCCTCATCTGTCTTTGATATAACCTATCAAGGAAAACCCTATTGAAGATCTCCCAAGTCACCGGACCACCACTTAGTGCCCTATTATTCATCCATTGCATGTACCAAGTTCGGTCCACATCTTTGAGTTGATAAGTTGCCAAATTGACCTTCTCAATTAAGGTCACACCCATAGCATAAAGAATCTTATTGACCTCATCGAGGAAATCTTGAGGGTCCTCATCGAACCTCGACCCAAAGAACATAGGTGGATTCATTCTACTAAGTTTCTCAAACGTGAGGCCATAGTGTTAGAATGTTGAGGGCTTGAGGTCCAACCTCCCTATTCACTTGGGCTACCATGGCTTGGACTTGAGAAGTAACGACATTAGCTTGAGAGTTCATGCTTGGGACAAACTGAGAAAATCTAACCTTATCTCTCTATCCGGGGAAGGAACAACCGGAACTTAATCACCTATAGAAACTTCTTCAAGTGGAGGCACTTGGTTGTCTTGTGGAGGCACTCATGGATCCCATATTATCTATTTCTTTCAGGTCCTTCTAGCAGTTGATATTTGAGATTCATACCTATAACCACGATACAAGGTTTAGGTGTAAGCTCATAACAAGACTCTAGAGGCACGACATAGGAATACAAATTGATGAGAGTTTCTAAGCATCTCATAGTATCTCATTCATAAGTGTGTTGCACTTTACAATTATGAATAAGAATCTAAAGAGACGTGGATTAATGAGACATCAATCTAGGGATATTCCATCTCAAGCTCTGATACCAAGTTTGTCACATCCAAGAAGTACCACCTAGACGTAATCGGCGTCTTCGTCCACGGAGAGGACTAGGAATAGCCTCTTATAATTCATAATTACATTCATAGGTTGAAGAAAATTAAAACTTTTTATCTATATCTTCTTCATGAGGTTTACTTAGAACTCTCGCTTACACATAATATATTCATAGCGAGTATACATAGACTCTTCGTATAAGAAGATTACATAGTCTTCTACTTTTATGACACATATAGACAACATACATAATATTGTCTTAAAAAATATGTCTCATATTAAACCATATAAACGGGATAGAACAATATTGGCATAGCCCATACACAAATGTAACAGTGATACTTAGGGCTTACTGTCTTCAAACAACAAGAGTGAAATGATTATCTTTAGACTATATCAATGTAACATACATGGAGTGATAGAAAGGCATTATCCTCGAAAAATAAGGACATACCTACAATTGTAAAAATGATCCAAGCCTTCCTTCAAGTGGTCACGAACCCTTCAACGATCAGAATCTAAAGTATTGGGGAAAAGGGGAGAAATGGGGTTAGCACATCACTTTTACAAAGAATGGAATCATATACACGCACAATATCAAAATCATGCTAAAAAGGGATATCTTATAAAAACATGTCAAGTCACTTTAGAAATATACTATGCATATTCATGAACCAATACAAGTCAACAATCACATACTACTTAACTTAAGACCATGTGCATCACCAGACCACAATACCAAATATAGTCAAGTTAGCATGCATATCCACATAAATGATCACATATTCAATACAACTCTACCATCAAGTTAATATCAACAAGCATGTATGATAGTTTATAACATCATAACCAAAGCAAAACTATTACCCATACACCCCTATTAAGTCCACTACTGCAATGACTAAGTAAGGCCCCATAACCTCACTCAACCAAATAAACCCAACAAGAACTATTAGAAATGTCCAACTTTACATACTATATATCATTAAGAATAGACATCATCATACTTTATCAATAGATACCAACCACAAGTTCATAAGTGAAACCAATATCACATAGTGTCATTAACATGTAATATCAACATCATATATATATATATATATATATATATATATATATCATCTAAATTTATGGACATATAAACACATAATAACATCATTTTAAGACTTCCCTCAAGGATAACTAGTGAAATGTATAGGTAGAGTCCCATACCCGTACCTAGACTAAGTCAAACCTCTCACGTCATCCTAGTTAGAGTTCATCATATTACTTTCAAGAATATCTTACCAAGGGCTTCGTTGTATATTATGATGCATCTCGACTAGGCTTAGGGTGTGTTCTTATGCAACACGGGAAAGTAATAGCCTATGCCTCTAGACAACTTAAGGTGGATGAGAAAAATTATGCAACTCATGATCTTGAGTTAGAGGTCGTGGTATTTGAGTTGAATATATGGAGGAATTATTTGTATGGTGTTCATGTTGATGTGTATACTAAGCACAAGAGTCTTGAATATGTGTTTACTCAAAAGGAGTTAAATCTCTGACAAAGAAGGTGGTTGGAATTGTTGAAAGATTACAACATGAGTGTTCTCTATCATCCTGGTAAAAAAAATGTGGTTGCGGATGCTCTAAGTCATATGCCCATGGATAGGGTGTCTCATGTAGACGTATCCAAAAAAGACCTAGTAAAATATGTTCCTAGGTTGGCTAGATTGGGGATTAGATTGGAAGATTCTCCGAATGGTGGTTTTATTTTCCATAATAATTCCAAATCTTCTTTGGTGGTTGAGGTGAAGTCTAAAAAACACCTTGATAAACCATTGATGGATTTGAAGAAATTGGTTCTTAGCAATCTTAATGGGTTATTCTCCTTGCGTGGGGATGGTGTCTTGAGGTACTAAGGAAGGTTGTGTGTACCCAAGGTAGATGTATTCAGGAAGTGAATTCTCATGAAAGCACATGGTTCGCGTTATTCCATTCATCTGGGATCTACAAAGATGTATTATGTCCTTAACGAAGTATTTTGGTGGGAAGGTTTGAAGAAGAACATAGCAGAATTTGTTACAAAGTGTCCAAATTGCAAAGAAGTGAAAGCCGAACACCAAAAGCTGGGGGGTCTACTTCAAGAAATCCAAGTCCCTACTTGGAAGTGGGAAGACATTAACACATATTTTGTGGTAGGTTTGCCTCGAAACACAAAAGCAATATGAATCCATATGGGTAATTGTGAATAGGCTTACCAAATCCGCTCATGTTATTTCCGCCAAGTCCACTTACTAAGTGGAGGACTATGCAAGGATCTTCATAGATGAGATGATGTGTCGCCATGGTATTCCGTTACCCATCATATCAGATAGGGGTGTACAATTCACATCTATGTTTTGGAGGTCATTCATAAAAAGGTTGTGTACCAAGGTGAAGTTAAGCATCGTTTTCATCCTCAAATGGATGGTCAAGTGGAGCGTACAATTCACACCCTTGAGGAATGCTTAGAGATTGTATAATTGATTTCAAGGGAAATTGGGATAAACACTTGTCTTTGGTTGAGGATTATTATAAAAATACTTAACATTCATCTATATATATGGCTCCTTATGAAGCCTTCTATGGTAGGAGATGTAGATCTCCAATTGGATGGTTTAAAGTAGGCGCGTCTTCACATATGGTTCCCGATTTGATTTATAAAACTATTGAGCTGATTGAAAACAGCTTATAGCCAACATAAGTCTTATGCCAACCATAGGACAAGAGATTTAGAGTTTGAAGAAGGTGATAAGGTGTATTTAAAAACATTTGCCTATGAAAGGGGTGGTCATATTTGGAAAGAAAGGGAGTTGAGCCCTCGTATATGGGTCCCTATCAAATTTTACAAAAGATTTGAAAGGTTTCATATGATTTGAAGTTAGCTAGTCAATTGGCTTCAGTTCATTAGGTGTTCCATGTTTCGATGCTTAAGAAGTGTATCGGTGATCTCGAGTTCATTCTTCCCATTGAAGGTATAGGTGTTCAAGATAACCTCTCCTATGGAAGAATCACCTAGTTTAGGGTGCCACATAGGAATCCAAGGCCGACAAGAATTTACGTTACCCTCATCTATTTGATAACTAAGGTTAGTTGTTCTTACTGAATATAAAAATAATGACTAAACTTGAAGTTGCTTTGTTTTTTGGTGACGTTTTGCAAAAACATTCATGTTACACTTAATTACAGTAAAGTTATGCCTATAGACATGAAAATTGTCAATTTTACTTGTTTTGAGTTATGTTGTGCATTTTGATATGATGAGTCTTTAGGAAATGATATCGAGCATGTTGATAGTTTGAGTTGTATCATAATTGATTCCTTAGTGAAATGTTTAGCTCATGTTGTTGTGAGAAGGAACTTCCTCATGTTGTGAATCGAAACTCTTATGTGTAGTAATTGAAGTTTTGAATTGATATATATCTAAATGTCATGATTGTTGTTTTAACTCATATTTGTATTGTGGTTGGTTGGGATTCTAGTCTTAAGTGTATTCCTTCCTCTTAATGAATGTTAGTGTCATTGGGGACGAATGTTCCTAAGGGGGGTGGGGGAGGATAATGTAATACTCCAGAAATCTAAAGCCCAATCTAGAGCCTAAAATGAGTTTCTAAAGGTTGTGTCACTTTTTAATGTCAATAACAATTTATATAAGTCGTTTAGGAAGTTTTAGAATCAAAATGTCAAGGAATGTCCATGACGTTCGAAAACTAGTTCAAGAGGTTCTAGCGTTTCTTAACCTATTTGTCTATGTTTTAAGAGTCTAAAAATGATGAAATTTGGTGGTAAGGTGTCTAACACGTAGTAGAGTTAGTTTATAATCAGAATATCTAGGTACGACTCCCCAAGGACCAACCATGGGCCCTTTAGAAGGACCCTTGCAAAGGTGGCTAAAAACTGCCAAGAGGCAGTGTCCACCTATGTGTGCAGGCGATGAGGCGTCATTGGATCGACGGGGCGTCGATGCCTCCTTCAAACCAAACTTATCAATTTTAGCTTATGGTCCTTTTGGACTAATCTTTGATCAAAATGACGGCTGCATAGAACGGACGTGAACAATGCATGTCGTTTGACAAGCGGGTCGTTGGTCGTGGTGTCGTTTGTCAAGGCATTGTTTTGTTGAACATTTTTGAGTTAGTCAAGTGAATTAAATAGTTGGTTATTTTATTATTTAGAGGTTAATGGAGGTTTAATTAAGTTAGTTAATGACATATATAAAGACCCTAAATCTGATTAAACTAACCTAACCCTCATAATTTCCCAAATCCAAATTGCTCTTCCTTCTCTCTTCTTTCTCTCTCCCAAAGAAACCCCATGGAAGACTTAGCAAAGAAGGTTTATAGATATTCTAAAGTATTAAGTTTCTCCATCAAACTTAATCAATTAGTGAGGTATGGGATTCCCTTCACCTTTATGATCTCTTTCCTCAAAGGGTTCCTCCAAATTGATTTCAAAAAGAAGAGTTTTAGATGGGTTTTCTTATGTTACGAAATTCATCTTGTGAATTGATTTATTTATGATTATTTTTGGTTATTATTAGTATATTCACACGTATTATGGTTACATTATACTAATTCTTGATGATTTGACCTAGTTTATGGAAGATGATCATTTCCCCTTAATGCTAGGTTGTGATCTTGAATTGAATTGTATAGTATTCATACAATTGGCTTAGTTAGTGCGTGAGTTGCTATACTATCTTGTTATTATGAAAATTATGAGTATATTGTGATATATTATAATCCAATTATGCTAGTTCTTGAGTAATTGACCTAAGTCACTAATTCTAGGTTGTTAACTAGTGATGAATTATTGTGTAGTGATTCAATTGACTTCATTATTATGTTGGTTACTATTGTGTGATGATCTTACAACCATTTTTGGGTTGAATTGGAGGGCTGATGGTAAGACCTTGATGATGGCATTGTGAAGGAGATTGGGTGAGTCTTTTGATCTCAATTTGTTTACTTCAACTCTTGTGATTAAGTGATGATGATGTATTCAAGTATACCTTACATTAATATTGATAGGGTTGAAATGAGTTTAAATTGAAATGTCTTGAACTATGGACTATGAGTTGTTGGCTAAGATGTAAATTTTATAAGAATTGTGATAACTTATCAATGTGCCTTATTATGATGTGATTATTTAAAGGTTCTAACCTCACATGTATGAATTGTAATGAAAGGATAATAATCATGGAATTCTTATTGAGCTATAATGATGATGATTATATAAGGAGTATACCATATGACCTACATTAAGCTATAACGATTAATAAAGGCATTAAAGACATTTCAAAAGGGACTCTAGCTAAGCACTGAGTGAAGTAGAGTGAGGAGTGTCCCTTACCACATAGGGAAGGTAGGTTCACTATTGTACTCATGAGATTGGAGACAATAATGCATATAGAATAAAAAGGGTCCCAACAATATCTCTTAGTTCTTGAACTATGTTGCCCTGATAAGAATACTAGCTAGTGAATCTACGTAGATGCTATGTTCATATTTTGGAACTACCTTGGCAAGTAGTCCACCTTCCTTTGGTGTAGGTTCAACGAAACTGGATTCCACATTGTCTCATGCAGTCTATGTCGGTTAAGGCAAGATGTTCCCAAAAGTAAAATGAAGTAATGAAATTGACTCTAACTAGGATAACTTGAGAGGTTTGACTTAGTCTAGGTAGCGGTATGAGACTCTACTTATACATTGCACTAGTTAGCCTTAAGGGAAGTGTTGGAAGGATATTCTTATGTATGTATGTGCTTATAAACGTAAATGATGTGTATATGATGATTTTTCATGTTTATGATACTATATGACATTCGTTCCACTTAAAAATATGTCTATGGTCTATATTGCTAAGGCATGTGAAGTTGGACATTGATTATGGTTCTTGTTAGGTTAACATTATTGAGAAAGGTTATGAGAATTTACTTATTCATTGCACTATTTGACTTAATGAGGGTTCATGAGTATAGTCTAACTTTGGTTATGATGTTATGAACTCTGATACAAGGTTGTTGGTATTATACTCAATTATGTTGATATGCATATTCTCTTGACTAGATTTAATATTGTTGGGCTTCTGATGTACATGATGTTAACTTAATAAATATGTCTTATTGATTGGTATGGGTTCTTGAATGTGCATAAGGCTTTTCAAAGTAAATTACATACTTTAATAAAATGTCACTTTTTAGCATGATGTTATATGTGTGTGCATATGGTCCTATACTTAGTACAAGTGATGTGCTAACCCCATTTTCACCCTTTTCCCCCAACATTTTAGGTTCCCGTTGTTGAAGGGCTTGTGACGACTATTGAAGGAAGACTTGGAATTCTCACTCTCCATGCTGGGTAGGTCCTCACCACTTCGAGGACAATGCAATTTTTAGCTTCGGATATTGATTAGACTTAAATACAATATGTTCATTCCTTTCATTTGAGTATTAAATATTATATAGCCTATATGTGGCGTTTATTTTATTGATGTATGGGCTATGCCCAATTGTTATACTCTTGTTTAGATGGTTATGAGATGAGATATTCGATTTTAAGACTATGTATATCTTATATATATGTATGTGTGTGTGTGTGTGTGTGCAATAAAAGTAAAAGACTATGTAATCTTCTTATACAAAGGGTCTAAGTATACTCGATATGAATATATATATTATGTGTATGCGACAGGAAGTAAACCTAATAATTGATAGAAAAAAAGTTTTAAATATTAACGCCTTTTAACCTATGAATGTTATGATGTAAGATAAGAGGGTAGTCTTATTCCTCAATGAGTACGACAATGACGGTTACGTCTAGGGGGTGCTCCCCGGATGTGACATTATGCCTCTATAGTAAGTTGCCTAAATGTTGCATAAATAGATTTATGAGCATGCTTACAAGTGAATTCTTGAAAATGCTTCATAAATGTGATTTTATGAGAAATTTTCTTTATGTACAAAAATTTTATAGTGGCATGATATAATATGGAGAAGGAAGTTCCTCTAATGTGAAATCAGAAATGTGGGGTCTTAATGAATGAGAAGTTTGTAGATGTTGTTCCTAGCTTCTTCTTGTGTTTTTAGTCAATATGTGTGATGTTGATGTTTCTTCTAGCATGATATATAGAATGAAGTTATTGAATGTATGATTGGTGGGGTGCTAGTCTTGAGTCATTACCTCTTTGAAGTGTGTAAAGTGTTGCTAGTGTCATTCGAGACGAATGTTTCCATGTGGGGGAGAATGTAACAACCCTAAAAATTAATTAAGATAAATAAATCTTCACGTGTG
The DNA here is from genome assembly GCF_036512215.1 of Solanum lycopersicum. NCBI lineage: Eukaryota > Viridiplantae > Streptophyta > Magnoliopsida > Solanales > Solanaceae > Solanum > Solanum lycopersicum. The sequence continues at coordinate 25,087,325 of NC_090808.1, forward strand.
TTTTATGAGTTAATAACTTGTTAAAATAACGAAATCCACACTTTGAAGTCAGTTTTGAAGAGTTCCCAAGTAAAACATCAAAGGACGACCAAAACATTCGGAAACTAATCTATTGTGTGCTAGTGTATCCTTGTATGTTGTATCTATTTATATGTGTTTTTTAGAATAAAAAACCGGTAGGGGTGACCCTAGTGTCCTAATAAATGAGTTTAGGGTCAAAACGTCCAAACATGACTCCCCAAGGATCCACCAAAGGGTCCTTGAGGAGGTCCCAAGGTTTGGCAAGGATGCTGCCAAGGCAACGTGTAGGCAGAAACTATTTGAGGGTTCTGGCTCGTCGAACCCTTGACACTTAAAAGGAAAAAAGTTTTCCTTGTGATGTATTCTTGTCATGAACCTATCTTCCTTAAATTAAATTCCCGAATTAAGATTTGGAAGTGCCCCCGCAACGCACAGCCATGTCCCAGATTTGCCGCCTCGTTTTATAGTCAAGTTAGACTTAATTAAAAGGTCAAAATTCTGTAGGGATGTTTTGGGTACTTTGGAGATTTATTATAAACAGTATTTGAGTCAGTTTTACCCCAATTCACCAATCAAATCAAAACCCTTAAGTTGAAAACCAAAAGCTCTCCATTCTCTCTCCCCCCAAACCCTCCATTATTCAACTTTGATGCTCCAGGGAAGAAAGTTGAATTCTCCATGTTTCAACAAAATTTTTGTGGATAAAACTCCAATAAGGTATGGTGATTTCATCCTTGATTCTTCTATCACTCTAGGAGCCAATTCAATGACTTTTCAAAGTATCTCAAGAATCCTCAAAATCCTATATCGAATTCTAAGCATGACTTCTTGCATTAAAAGATTTAAATTGATGATTTATGAAGTATTGAATGTTAATTGATGGGTTTGATAAAAAATTCCATGGACCCATGATCATCCTAGTTCTTAAATTTTTTGTTGTAAAGTGGGTTTGATTATTCCGATTTGTTATGGATGAAATTGCATTTCGATTGCTTTATATTATTGATTCTTATTGTGATCTATCTCTATATACGTTGAATTTATATGTTAAGGATGAGTTTGTGGTCTTTTCTTTATATGCATGGTAATGGGTAAGTTCTAGTATTGTGTGGAAATTGTAGGAGATGTTAAGGAATGATGATTGTGGCTATTTGAGGGTGGTAAGCTGACCTAATTATCTTAATTAATGTAGAATTGATATTTAATTTCTATTTATTGGTATGGTACACTTATAGTGGCGGTGCTTAATTGTTATAATTGTTATGAACATGGTCTTGTCGGCATTATTATGTGAATTGTAGTATCGTCATGTTATGGATTATAAAGATGTACAATTTGAGGGATGATATTGTATATGTGAATGTGTAATGTGAAAGTATGCATGTGATATTTAGGAGATCTTGGACAAAGATATTTTATATTTTGAATGAAAGCATGTCTCATCTAAATGTTGGTATGCGAAGATGATAGACTAAGAAGAGTCTCTATATGTTGATACGATGTCTTATTTAGGTAGCGATAATTGTCCTTACTTTATACATGAAGTCTATGCGAATGGAATCTCTTCACTTGGTAATATGATGAACCCTTTTCCATGAAATTATTAATGAACGGGAGTCTAGGATTAGTAGACCTAAAGTAACTACCCTTCTATGAAAGACTTATATGGAACCTTGAATAAGAAAAAAAGGTCTACAATGAAATAAATATGATAGATCTATCATGGTACCCATTTCATGAATGAACTATCTTACTGAACCTTGATCGGCATCCCTTGTGGACTCCTTATTGGTAGTGGTTTGATGAGTTGGTAGGACTTAGAAATGGTACCTTCTAAAATACTATTATGTGAATGAACTTACCTTATAAGAAACAAGTCAAAGCACTTAGTGGGTATGCTTGTGGTAGTAGCGCTACTTGAAGTATGAGACTAGAGTACAATCAAGCCCTTGATATACCTAAACCACGTGCCTACATGGTATGTCTCCTTAGTTATACCTTTGGAAAGTAGAACACCTTCAACGGTGTGGGGTTTTATGAAACTGGATTCCACGCCTATCTACTGTGGTCTATGTCGGTTAGTGCATATACTCATCATGTGGGATGTGCATTCTAGTTATTGAAAAGGCTCTATAACGTACGAGCAGGCTTTGTAGATGCTATCTACACATAGCACGAGTAGGCTTTGAAGATGCTAAAGCGATATCCCTGGGTCTTCCAAGACCATTCTGTGAAGTCCCTTAATTGCAAGAGTGTCTCTCTTAGGATATAATGTTGACTTGTTGTGGTTGTGTTGGAAAGGAAACATCCTTATCTTTGGTAGTCATGAGGAGCACTTAGGTGTGAATTGAAGAGGTTGTATGGGCGGTCTCTTCATGTATCCCTTAGGTGGGTCTTAATATAACCTTAGGTAGAGGGTCTAAATGGTTAAATGGTTACTTAATAATTATGGTTTTATCTTGAAGATTATATGACTATTATCTTATGTAGTTGATAATGGACTTGCAAGATGGCTTTTGTACCTTCTTATAGGATTTTATCCGGACAATCCCATAATTTTTTTACATGTTCACCATACATAGTGCATTAATTGTTCTTATTCCATATTATTCTCTACATCTGCAAGTGTACGTGGTTGCAAGTGAGCACTTCTAGATGTTGAAGCTTGAGAAGTAGATTTCTCTCAAGATTGGTATGACCTCATATGCTTGAGGACATGGACTATGTTTATTGTTTTCTTCCATTAATGACTTTGTATTAGACTGTAAGTTTCTTTTAAATGTAAAGGGTTGTGACTCTATGATAATGAGATGTGTCTTAGGTTGGTTCGTGATGAGACTTAGTTTTCTTACGTATGTTTATAAAAGAGTTTCCTTATTGAATTTATTGTGAAAATTTTAGTTCCGCACTACTTTTCATATTTATGTGATAAATGAATGATAAGAGGCTTTTATAAGACCTCTGGGAGGTCGAGTATGCCGTGTGACTACTAGGGGGTACTCCCGGGTCATTACATTTTTTAAGAATGTTTTAAATACTTTTTATGCATGGCTTCCACATTTGGTACATTATTTGTGCTAACATATTTCTACATTTTCTACAAAGTGTAGAGTTTGGAGATGTGATGCTCTATACTTGGAAGATAGGTTTGTAATGATCTTGGAGATGAAGACATAGGGAATCCTCATAGTTTTGAGGACGAATCCACCTTGTGCCATTATATAATTTAGTTTTATGTTTTTAGACTTATTTAAGGGTTGTATACTTAAGATTGTATTCTTGAGTTGTAAATTAAAGTACAATAGATGGTTTGACACATAACATCCTATATTCTCTCATATTCTATAAAAAGACTTTGATTGAAAAATTAAAGTTTTAAATATCCTCATTATTTTATGTCTTATGCCATGATGAATATGCTAAGGGCTTGTATGAGACCCCTTAAAGGTAATGTAATTTGTGTTATATATAGGGGGTTCTCTTGAGGCGTGACAAACTTGGTATAAGAGAATAAGTTTTTGGGAATGATTTTTAGGATGTCTTAAACCACATCTAGTAGAGTCTTGCTCATAAATGTGAAGCGCGCCATATTTTATAGATAGGACACTATCAGATGATAGGAAAACTTCACTTCTTCATTTGTAAAGTCGTTCCATAGAGTTTAACTCTATAAGGTCTTTCTCCTACTTATCCATTGATTTTGAGGTTATGACCAGTTGAAAGGCTTATGCTAGAACGAGTGAAGGAGAAAATTTGGTTGTGATGCCAACTATGGTTATTTGACTTGTTAGTTTAAGGTGAAATATTATGATTTTTTCCCTGGTATAAATGGAATGCGTTTAATTACATGTGTTGTTTTCAAAAAGTTATGATGAGTTTATATGTACGTTCAAAGAGTTGATGAATAGTGGTGATTAAATGATGCCTAGTGATGTTGAGTGAGTAGACTCTTTCCAAAGAGGATAGAAGTGTAATCCTCTACGATTTAGAATCATATTTATGTGATGTGTGTGAAGGTTTAGTCATGATTTGCGCCAACCTTATAATTTAAAAAAGAATTGTTGTAAAGAGGTTATATAGTATTACCCATGTGGAGGATAATGTGCACATATGGTAAGGTCATTAAGTATCCTTGATGGTCATGAATTAGGTTTCTTCAAATTCGCACCTTAAGATGAGTAGTATGTTTGAGAAGTTTAGTCTTGGTTTGGCAGGCTCATATGAGATTTTGAGTGGTGTTGACAAGGTTTCTTGTGATCAATAATGCTTAGATGAGGACCTATCTAATTTTGAAGTACCAATTGAGATTTTAGACTGAAAATTTAAGAAATAGAAGAGTAAGGAAGTGCTTCCATGTGAATGAGAGGAGAGGTGTGTTAGTAATGGTTTTAGTGGAATCTGCTTATTTGGGAGGCCAAAAGGTCAATGAGATGTCCCAATGTCCTTATGTTCGCTTCTATTTATCCTGTAGCTCTAAATGAGAAGTCCTCATTGACTCATTTCATGATTTTAGAGTCTTTGATGTTATGTATGTCCCATGACTCCCTTATCCGTTAGAGTTACTCTTGTGAACTTTGGTAGGGTTGGATGCACAGTTGATAGACCTCTATTAGTTGTAGAGCCTGGGAAAGTTTTAATGAGACTTGTTCATACTTGAGTTTTTTTATTGAGGAGTATTATTTGAGGTTTTAGTAAAAAAAAAGGGGGGGGGGGTTACTCCCAAGTGGGTGATCCTCATTTCTTTTCTTCAAATTCGTATTCTATCTAGAAACCAAGAGTTCCATTTTTTTTATTCTATATTTTGGATTCTTATATGATTCATTAGCCTTACATGACCTCCACATAGTATGCATGCTCTTGAAAAATTCATGTCTATTGAAGAGAAAAACTAGTTCCTATGATTTATGTTCTTATGCATTTTGTGTGAGTCACCTATATGATTCATGACGTAAATTGTTAAAATTGCCTAAATGTGTTTTTAGGAAGTAATTGCATGATTGGCTTCAAGTTGTTATGATGAACATGACATCAATCGAAGAAGGTAGTTCCTCCAATGAAATGAAAAATCTTGAAGGTTGGATGCATAACAAGTTCGTAGATGTAGCTCCTACTTCTTGTGTTACATTGAGTAGGTTTGAAATGGAGTAGAGATTTCCCACCTAGTTTGTGCTTTGCATAATAATGGTGTACATTTGGCTTCAAGAGGTAAATTTATAAACCTACTTAGTTGTGTTTTTGGTAAAATGGAATTTTGCTCTATATGGTGGTGCTAAACTTGTCTCTTTGTTGGAGATAGTAGTTCCTCCCATGTTTAAGTGCACTGATGCATTTTGTGCTTATTGATTAAGACTTGTGTGTTTAAAAAATATGTACTTATGTGGATTGAGTGCTTTGAGTAAGAATTGCATATTGTACTTCATGAGAGGAATATATGAGCATGTTTTAGATAGTAGCTGAGAGATTTCTTGTTGAATAAATGGTATATCAAAAAAGAATGAAATTTAGCATATGAGCTCCATGAAAGTATGAGGAGCATGTTATGACTTAGATATGGTAGTTCCTCCTCGAAATAACTAATTATGAGAAGTTCATGCATGTTGGGATTGATAGATGTACTCCTTTATGTTAGCATAGGCTATGTTATATTGGATAAGTTTCCTTCTTTGAATGATTATAATCGTCAATTGTGTATCTTTAAGTTGTGAATTATTTTAGGCTTCATGAATGATGGGAATATAGTCTTGAGTCATTACTTCTTGACTGTGTTTAAAGTGTCATTCGAGGATGAATGTTCCCAAGTGGGGATAATGTAACACCACGTAAAAACTAGTATGACCTAGCTAAGACTTCATGGAATCTAGTAGGTGAAAATAGAGCCTCACATGTGAATTTGAAGTTGGAAACTTTACTTAATGTTTTTAAATTTGCTTTCTGAGTTAGGGTTGAGTAACTTAAAGGTTAAACATTAGGATACAACTATAATGTTGGGAAACAAGTTTATTGAACTAGTGTGTTGTAGAGTCTTGTAGTGAAGTTTTGGGGTGTTGTTTGATGGTTGAAACTCATAAAAGTTACCCACATACATAGAATGACATGATTAGGAGTTAAACGTCCAGGTACGACTCCCAAAAGACCACCCAAGGGGTCCTTGTGCAAGAACCCAACACTGCCAAAAAAGTTGTCAAAATAGTTTGGTTGACGGACCCAAACCACGTCTTGTGGGTCATGGGTGTGGTTTACGACTTAGTATAAGAATGCTTTGCGTTAATATTAAGCCCCATCCCCAAACCACAGAACCACCGGACGGTCAGTAGACCCATCCACGGTCCCTAGATGGATGGGAGTGAATGAGAGAAATTTTTTAAAATTTTATTTAAAGTTGGAGGTCTAAAATTTAGTTAGTCATTTAATTAGGTGTTAGGACAGACAGTTAAATAACTAATTAGATTCTCTTTATAAAGTATTTTAAGTCATTTAAACACTTCATTTAACTCATAATAACCCAAGACCCCAAACCAAAACCCAACTACCTTTCCCTCCAAGAATCTTCTCTATAAAACCTTCATTGATGAACCAAGAAGAGATCAACTTTGGTCTTGAAAATGGATTTTTTTTTCATATTATTTTCATGGTAATCCACACCAAAGGTATGGAAGTTTTATCCTTAAGAAGTTTCCCCAAGAAGCCCTCTCAAATATGTTTTCAAAGTTTCCCAAATTCTAGGTTTTCATCCAATAGCGCGGGTTACTTTCTAAAAACATTTCAATTGATGAATTATGATTATTTATAATTAGATATGATAAGTTATGTGTGGGTTCATAGTGTATTTACAGTTTTTGAAGAAAATCTCAATATGACCTATGTTTTCCCTTCTTTTTCAATTGTAAACCCTTTTGTGGATTGATTGATGGATATAGACTAATAATCTAGAATATTTACATTGATTAGGTCATTTTATTATGAAGTTAATCTATTTCATTCTCTTATGCTAAATTTTATGGTTAGATCTTGATGGATGGCCTTAGACTAGATCAACTAGACTTGTATTGATCATAAGTAATGTTTAATGACATGAATTGATTTAATTATGATTAATATGAGGGATAATTACTATGTAATGTTGAGATTGAGTTGTATGTATCCGATATGAATATAAGTGTTTAAGAATAAGGCATATGGTTAGGTTACCCTAAAAATTAGGTATACTTGATGATCATGTGAGACATTTATTGAGAGTTAGGCTTGTAACATGAAGATGACTCCTAAGTCTTTAAGTATAAAGACTAACATGAACAAGTTCAAAACATAAGACTTTAAGAAAGAGGCTACTATGCATCTTATGTAGTATATGTACCTAAAGTGAGAAGATATCACCCACTAGCCTATAATATGAGCACATGAGATTATGCGTGAGATGAATGAATTACTTTGGTCATGATTTTATCTATGTTTCATGTATTGAATACTTCATGTGATGACTCAATATGACATTTTAATGTAATATACAAGCTTTATGTATGATTGCGATGTTACATGCGCATGAACCCCTTGAGGGTGGAAATTGTCTATGATGATAAGGTTGTTGTTGTGGTATTATTAAAAAGGCAATTATGCACACACACTCACCCATTCATGATTATAACTATGATGTATCGAAGGTGTCAACTGTAAGGTTAGTTCTCATATGCACCTTTACATAGTACATGACTATGATGATCCTCTTGAAAGGTGAAGGATTTTATTTATTACGTATAAACTATTAATCCACTTGAAAGGTGGAGGTGCTTACTTGTCATGTATATTTTGGTGTTGATATAAGATCCCTCTTCCCTACAACCCTAGATATGGCTAAGTATTATATGATATGAATAGGATATGTTATGACAAAGCAAGACATGTTATGACTATGCATGGTATGTTAAGACTATGGTAGTATTGTTGTCTTTAATGAATGGATAACTACCATGAGAATATTATATATGACAATTTGAAAAGTGTAGTCACATGTAAATGATTCTAAGTTGAAAGGACATTCTCACCTAATGAATCAATGAACTATTATGATGATATGTTGGTTTGAGTGCCTAAGTGCAATCTTCCATGAAAATGAACTTAAGTAAAGACTTAATGTTAATTTTGAAAGGAAATTATGCTTATCACCGAGTAAACATGAATATGATATGGAGGCACTACTACAAAAAAAGGTATTAGCGGCAACTATTTAACAACATTAAGACAAATGCGGCTAATGAATTCATTAAGGTGAACTATTAGTGGCACATGAATATTTAGCACAGAAAAGATATCATTTTATTGACAATAAAAATAATTTGCCACTAAAAATTACTAACTAAAATAAATAATTTATTTATTTGTCCTTCCCGGAAATTTTTTTTTGACAAAATGTAACTATTCAGTCTTATAATTATTTAAAAAATATCAAAGAAAACCCCAGTATTTTCTTTTTTCTCATGAGCAAATATTGAAGATCACTATGTCTGCCGATGAATTTAGCACGTCGCTCCCTCTCAAATTAAATTTCCGATCATCATTTTCCCATGTAACTTTGTTTTCTTACCCAGATGGCTAGACCCATGGATGACTTCAATCCATTTAAAATTGTTTTTGGTTCGATGTTGCTCGACTTTGTTCAATGTTTGTTGTCAATATTGTTTCTCTCGTTCTTCTCCTTCTCTTAACCGTCTTCATGGGCAGAAATTATGTTTGGGGTACTATTTTGTTTTTTTTGTTAAACTATGACGTTTTGGGATTTATAGAAGTATAGATTTTTATTGTGCTTTCTTGTTAAGATGCAGATTAGTTAGTTTTAATTTAGAGCAAGTTGGCTTAACTGGCAGATTAGTTACAAGTTAGTTACAAGTTGGTTATTTTGTTATAGAGTTAGATAGCTTTTTTATTGAAGTTAGTTTATTTTTCCAGCAACGGCTTGTTATTAGAAAGATACACACTTGTATAAATTGTAATTGGCTGATGAGATAATTCAAGTTTTTCCATTCTCTTATTCACTCTTGATCTATTTCAGAACTCTGTTTCTCTCTTCCATTTTCATCCTTCTCGAAGCTTCTTCAATGGAGATCTGAAGTGCTCCATAGCTTCTCCTTGTTTCAACATGGTATCAGAGCTGTAAGATTCATCTTCTGCTCATCCTTTCCGCACTCATTTTCTTCTTAATTTTGTCTTAGCTTCTAGCAGTCATGGAACATAATAACGATCAAGAGCCTGCTCCTCAAATTCCAATTCAAAACCTTGATGCAAATCAAATTCCAGTTCAGAAACTTTCTGCAAGTACATCCAGTGATGCTTTCTACATGCATCCATCTGAAAGTGCCGGATCTGCTATCATTCCACTTGTTTTTGATGGAACAGGTTATCGTTCATGGAGACGGGGAATTCTTCGAGCTCTGTCAGTAAAGAATAAGACTGGTTTCATCAATGGGAAAATTGTAAGGCCATCTCCAGATTACGCTGCTTTCGCCCAGTGGGAACGATGTGATGATATGGTCACTTCGTGGCTTCTCAATTCACTGTCAAAAGATCTTGCTGACAGTTTTTAGTATGTCAATAACACAAAGGAACTTTGGGATGAATTAGCTGACAGGTATGATCAAGCTAATGGTGCTAAGTTGTATCAATTGCAACGGGAAATCTATGAACTCACTCAGGATAATCTTGATGTTACTGGTTACTACACCAAAATGCGAAAATTGTGGGAAGAATTTAGCACACTGGACACCAATTGTCAATGCACATGTTTGTGCACCTGTGGTAGCAAGTTGAAGATGCATAAGGCTGAGTTAGATAGACGCCTCATTGAATTCCTTATAAGATTAAATAAGGTATACACGATAATTAGGGGTAGCATATTGATGATGAACCCCTTGCCTACCATGGCTCAGGCCTTTTCTATTTTAGTACAGGAAGAAACGCACAAAGAGGTCAAACCTCATGGCAAGCTCAACTTTGATTCCACTTCTCTTCATGTGAATGTTGCTGCCAGTTCTAGCACAAAATTCAGGACAAACTATGCTTCTTCATCCTCTAAAGGAAATGGAGGAAACAAGCCTCCTAATAGATCAAACATCTTCTGCGAGTACTGCCAAAAGGGTGGACACACGAAGGATAAGTGTTATAAACTTCATGGTTTCCCATCGGATTTAAAGTTCACAAAGGGTAAAAATTCTTCAGGAACGTCAGCTGTTGCTCATGGTTCTCATGATAATTACAAAGGAAAAGGCCCTGAAGGTAGTGAAGGTAGAGGTGCACTTGACATGAGGAATACAACTATAACCAAACAGCAGATTGATCAACTGGTTAGTATCCTAGAACACATTCAGACTCAGGGTGGAAACAACAGTGGAAATTCATCTAGAGAAATTGCAAACATTATTGCAGGTGGAGCTGTGAACTTTGCAGGTACTCTAACCTGGTTTTCCTCAATTACTGATATTGGTTGTTTGTCATGTACGTGTTCCAAGTTGTCAAACAATTCATGGATCATAGATTCCGGATCCTCAAACCACATGACATTTGACAAAACATTACTAATCAACATCAAACCATTACCCTACCCTTTCATAGTTACCTTACCAAATGGATATAGAGTAAAAGTGGCAGAAATTTGTGATGCATGTCTGAATTCTTCATTAAGTTTGCATAAAGTTCTGTTTGTACCTAGTTTTAAGTTCAATCTGATATCAGTTCATTGTTTAGTCTCTCATGATAAAAGAATGATCAGTTTCAACTCTTGTTCTTGTTTGATACAGGGCCCTTCAATGAAGAGACCTCTGGAGATTGGTAGAGCACATAATGGACTATATTTCTTGTGCTCAAAATGCCACATTCCTTTCCATAACAACAATTTCCTAAATGTTGGATCACACAACAAAATATCATCTATTGATTCTAGGACACATCCCGTTTCTAGTAATTCTAGTTTACTTTCTAATTTTGTAATTCCAAACTCTCTTTCATGTAATTCCTTGTCTGATATTGCTATTTTTCCTTGTAATGAAAAATCATCTACTAGCATGAATTCAATTCTTGATAATCCTTTCATATCATGCATGTCTCATGGAAACAGTATTGATCACTTATGGCATAACAGACTAGGCCATAAGCCCTTTGTCAAAATGAAAGGAATCTCCTCTATTCCTATATCCTTCTCACTAAAACAACCCTTTGAATGCACTGTTTGTCCCATGGCCAGACAAACAAGATCACCAATTCAAATAAAAACTACTACTTCCAGCCAGAAATGTTTTGAACTTCTTCATCTAGATTTGTAGGGACCCTATCATGTACCTACTCATAATGGCTACAAATACTTCTTGACGATTGTTGATGATTTTAGTAGGTCTACATGGACACAACTTCTTACTTGCAAAAGCGACACCCTCCAAACCATAAAGTCTTTTGTGTCCCTTGTGGAAAACCAATTCACAGTTACTATCAAGTCCATTAGAACTGATAATGGGTCAGAATTCATAAATCATGAGAAAAATATCTACCTCCAAGAAAAAGGAATAATACACCAAAGATCATGTCCATACACACCACAACAAAATGGTGTGGTTGAGAGAAAACACAAACATCTTCTTGAAGTTGCTAGAGCAATTACTATACCAATCAAAACTACTTGCCAGATACTGGGGAGAATGCATCCTTACAGCAACCTATTTGATAAACAGACTAACTCTTTTCTTCATAATAAGACTCCTTTTCAAGTGTTGTATAACAAACAACCTACCTACTCTCACCTTAGAGCCTTTGGCTATGTTTTCCTACTCTCAACTGTCACAAAGACAAGTTTGAACTAAGAACTACGCCCCACATATTTGTAGGATATCCTTATAACACAAAGGGGTACAAGGTTCTAGACTTAAGCACTAAGAGAATACATGTTTCTAGAGATGTGTCATTTTATGAAAATGTTTTTCCTTTTACTCTTTCTGAAGTTGATTCCAGTTTTTCTACAATATTGAAAAAGTTGAGTATAAATCAGACAACATTGCACTCCACTAACATTACTCCTAACAAATTTCATATGATAGATGATGACACCACCATTACTGTCACTAATACTGATCAGCCTAGTCCCATAATTTTGCCTTCAACACCAAAAAATAATATCTCACCATTTTCAAATGAACCAGATATAGTGAATTATTCACCAACAATAACTACTCACCAATATCAAAACCTTAGGAGGTCCAAGAGGTCACATATCATTCCTACATACCTACAAGATTACAACTATTCTTTACCCTTATTACAATCCCAAAATTCAAATTCAAATCCTTCATCTTTTTATGGTTGCAATACCAATTACGTGTCTCTCACCAGTTTTAACCATGATAGTCAACAACTTGTTAACAACATTTCCCATGACATTGAACCATGTTCATATGAGGAGGCAGTAATAGATCCTGCTTGTCAAGCAGCAATGACATCTGAGTTTGAAGCATTATACTCTAACAATACTTGGGAGATTGTTAAGTTGCCTGCAGGGAAGAAAACAATAGGTTGTAAGTGGGTGTAAAAGATCAAACACAAAGATGATGGGACATTGGAAAGATACAAGGCCAGACCTGTTGTGAAGGGATACACTCAGCAGGCTGGGATCGATTACAATGAAACCTTTTCTCCAGTAGTAAAGATGACTATTGTCAGGGCATTGATAAGTATAGCTGTGAAAAAGAACTTGAACATGTATCAACTGGATGTTAACAATGCATTTTTGCATGGAGATTTGTGTGAAGAAGTTTACATGGACATACCTCAAGGACTCTTAGTGGAAAACACGGGTTTGTGTTGCAAACTCAAAAAGTCATTGTATGGGTTGAAACATGCAAGTAGACAATGGTATGACAAGTTAGCTATGATTTTCTCAAGAGGTTATTCTCACTCAGACAGTGATTATTCCTTGTATTATAGAAAGGCTGGTGTTTCTCTAGTGTTTGTTGCTTTCTATGTTGATGACATAATACTGACAGGAACTGATGTTAATGAAATCAGATCTTTGAAAAGTTTCCTTCATGATCAATTCAAAATAAAGGACTTGGGAAAACTTCATTATTTTCTGGGATTAGAAATACTTTACAAGGACACTGGAGTTCTGATCTCACAGAGAAAGTTCACTACAGATTTGCTGAAAGAATTTGACTGCACATCATGCAAACCAGCCATGTCGCCTCTTGAACCTACAGTGAAGCTCAAAGCAAATGAAGGAGCTTTACTAAAAGATCCCACATTCTACAGAAAATTGGTGGGAAAGTTAAACTTCTTGACTAATACCAGGTTGGACATAGCTTTCAGTGTTCAATACCTTAGTCAGTTTCTTCAATCTCCTAGGGAACCACATCTTAAAGCTTCTTACCATGTCCTGAGGTATCTCATGAATGATCCTTGTTTGGGAATATTCTTGTCAAATAGCACTGACTACACTATCACTGCCTATTGCGACTCAGATTGGGCTGCATGTCCTGATTCTAGAAGATCAGTGAGTGGTTATATTGTGCTAATTGGAGACAGTCCCATTTGTTGGAAATCCAAGAAACAAGCAACAATCTCCCTGTCCTCAGCAGAAGCAGAGTACAAAGCCATCAGAAAAGTGGTGGGAGAATTGGTCTGGCTGGAAAGGTTGCTAACTGAGTTGCATTCACCATGTAATTTACCTGTTCCTATATTTTGCGATAGCCAAGCAGCTGTTCATATTGCAAAGAATCTTGTGTTTCATGAAAGAATGAAACACATAGAGGTTGATTGCCATTTTGTCAGAGAAAAGTTACAGGAAGGACTTATTGTACTCCATCATATTCCAACTGATGAACAATAAGCTGATGTTTTGACGAAACCTCTACCAAGCTCTAAACATTCCATTCTACTGCACAAGTTAGCTGTGAGCTACTCACCTCCAACTTAAGGGGGGCTGTTAAGATGCAGATTAGTTAGTTTTAATTTAGAGCAAGTTGGCTTAACTGGTAGATTAGTAACAAGTTAGTTATGAGTTGGTTAATTTGTTATAGAGTTAGTTAGCTTTGTTATTCAAGTTAGTTTATTTTTCCAGCAACTGCTTGTGATTAGAAAGATACACACTTGTATAAATTGTAATTGGCAGATGAGATAATTCAAGTTTTTCCATTCTCTCATTGACTCTTGATCGATTTTAGAACTCTGTTTCTCTCTTCCATTTTCATCCTTCTCGAAGCTTCTTCAATGGAGATCTGAAGTGCTCCATAGCTTCTCCTTGTTTCAACATTTCTAAGTCATTTGTGATATCTATATACTGTGAAGTTCATGAATGATTGGTTTAATTTTTTCTTTTGTTGTTTTCTCTATTGCTTAATGAATTGGTTCCTTTATTTTCTAATTGTTATTCTTGTGAGTGGTCAGAAATTTGATACTTTGGGTTGATGCATAGTGATATCTTAATTTAATCTAAAACTTCTCTAGATACAAACTCAACAATATTCAATGTTTTTGTCTGTTTTAATTCTATTGTTTGTTGTTGGTTTAATGTGTTGTTGTTAGGCTTGTTGTTGGTTACATATAATTAAAAAGGGAGTTTAAGTGGCTAAAAGATTTAAAAGTATCCAAAATAATGTTCCTAACTTTAACATTTTTCTATGTCAATAAGAAGGTCCAAGGTTAAAAAGCAAACATGCGCTAAAATCGAATTAACATATATAATCAAAGTATACTAATATCACTCTTAAGCCAAAAACCAGAACTATATGTAGTATGTACTATATAATTTACTTAACAGAGTCCATATGAGTTTTTTTCCCAAGGTTATAGATTATAAAAAAATCCTACGTTCTTAAATTATTTGATATGATGACATAAAATTCAATGATGCTTCTAAGTACTAGCTAGAATTTAAACCCTCATCATGTAGAGTCAGACTTCAATAGCTAAAATTCGTACCAACCTAATAAAGTATCAACTTACTAGAAAAATGTATTGAAAACAAAAACAAATATATTATCAGTAGTGATGGTTCAAAGTAGATTACAATATACTGATTTATTGCTGTTACTTTTCGTTTAGTTGAATAAACTGATTCTTGTCAACTTACTTATTTTTTTTCTTAAGAAAAATATTGATCTGGTTAAAAGAGTAAAGGAAAACTTGATTCTCTCATATACAAATAGAATACAGATAAAAATGGTAGTTTTTAAACAACAGTTTTATTGAACATTTTAAAACAAAATATACGTGTCTCAGTAACTCTTTCTTAGAAAGGAAGTTGGTTTGAGTAAAAAATTAAAGAGTACTACATCAAAAGAAAAAATTAAGGAGCTCGTCATGCATTTAACCTGAAACGTTGCAATGCTTGTATAATAAATATATGACTTAGTTTTGGGCCGGGGTGGGGGTGGACTTGTTATTATTTTGAAATTCATCATATTGTGTGGAACATTCAATAGTCTCAAAATCATTTTTTTCCCTTAGCTTATCGTTGTATTTCATAGAAACAACTCGAAGGGCTTACCATGAAATATTTTAGAGAAATAAAGGAATCGCGTAAGGAGGAGTATAGAATTAATGAAAAAGAATTGAATACCTAAGAAGAACAGATGAGAACAGAGAAATTAGAAAACCTTTTAATAGTTTCATGTTCATAATTATGAACAGTTAATATGGATTGAGAACATATGCATCACATAACATATCCATATTAAACCCCAATGATCAGTTACTTACCCTTTTATTTCACATAAAAGACAAGGGAAAATTTCATATATGACAAACGAATGTTATGAAATTACATTCAATGGGTATAGTTTACATAATTACATTTTATGGTATAATTTTGTTTGTTAAGTGACTCTAAATTTGTATAAAACATTTTTTAAAATTAAATTTATACAAAAAAATTATTTTTCAATAAATGATAACAGTAGTACAAAAGATGCTAACAGTAAATTCACATAATCCCATGATTTAAGCAAAACATTCAAAATCAAATATTTCCCCTAAAAAAGAATTCTAAAGCTATAGAAAGACAATAACAATTCAAAATCAAATATTTTTTTTAATTTTTTTAGATAAATCTATAAAACACACACACACACACACACAGATATATTTATATATAAATTGATTATATTGTATATATTTGCGAAATTGTATATAATGTTTATACAATATTTGTGTGTAATTGATTTTGTGTTTTAAACTGTATATGACCATCATATATTCTTTTAATATTTTTTTGGGTAATCTGTTTGTATACAATATTTTATTATGTTCCTATTTTTTCTTTTGTATAATTCTAGGAGTTTGTATAATGTACAATAATTTTGTTTTATATATATATATATATATATATATATATATATATATATATAAATATATTATAGTTATATATGTGCATCTGTGATTTCATTTTAAAAAAAAAAAATATTAATGATCAAACTGATTGTATATAATGTTCATTTCTTAATTGTATATATATAGTAAGCTTGAAATATGTTTCTATATTTGAGGGTGTAACGTTTATATATACAATAATTTATTATGTTCATAATTTTTTGTATATATCGGCGAATTTGTATAATGTGTTATAATATTATAGAGTGATTTTAACAAATTTCTTTATACAAAATTAAATAATTGTATACAAATAGCTTTTTCCTCATAAGACTTTGTATATGTTACCTTAATATACAACTCACTATATACCTAACTTTAGTAATTGGTATACAACTAATAGAATATACAATTAAGAACATTTTCATAATACTTTGTATATACTAAATTAATATATACAAACCACTATATACATAACTTTGTAATTTGTATATACACTACACTACCTGATGTTTCCGATATTCTTCAGATTTTTCCAGTGAGATTCAATCCCTTCTGAATCAATGTTTATGACTTTTCTCTTACTTCTACCTTCAACAATTTTAATGCCGCTAGATTTCGCGTTGTTGATGACTTTATGAATTCTTCAATAGATTGTTCAACTTAAACTTGTTTATGTTTTGTCATAGACCCTACAGTAACCCATAATCCTGAGTTAACCCAATTGAAACGAAGGTGGATTATCAACAACATTGACATGCAATGACATAACTCTCGTAATCCTCATACATGGATAGAAATCATCTATTCTGACTTTGAAAGACTTGTAATCTGATAAGTAATAAAGATTTTTTTAAAAAATGAAAAAACTAATAATCATACTACATATACAATTGTTATAGAACGAATCAAGAAAAAAAAATATTGAAATCCATGAATGTAGCGGTTACCTACGAAAAGTGAAAGAACATGGAGAGAGAAGGTCAAAATTTTCTCAATGGAAATTCAAATTAGAAGGGAAGAGTAATTTTAGGAAAATATATGAAACGAGAATAGGAGAGATAAATTTAATTTTAAATAAAATTATATAAATATCTTTGGATAACATTTTTGTTCTATATACAAATAGATAGTGATCCCATTAATTTTGACAAAAATACTAAATCTGTATTTACTGACCATAAATAAATTAAACTATACCCTTAAAAACTAATTACGTAGGGATGTTTGCCATCCCATGTAATTGTCCAAAGAAATTTGATAAATACGACACTACCAAATAAATTATTTGTGTTCGGATTAAAAAACATGTTTAGTTCTAATTTTTTTCTTAAAATTATCACCAATTTTGGAAGACAATATAGTAGCTGAGAATCTCTCTAAAAAAATAAAGACCGATAAACAAAATTTAATATGAAGATCCAAAATATAACAAGAAAATCTCAATTCATGTGTTTTTTTCTAATTAAAATTCAATGAGATCCGATATAGATACTAAACAAACAAATAATGAGAAAAATCACATCTTATGATGGAAATCTAAATTCAGTTTGTTCTGGTAGGTTGAGATGAGATTTTTTAAGTGACTTCGATGCTTTTGGTCTACTACAAAATTTCAAGTTACTAGGCATACAATTAGAAACAAAAAAAACCATACGTAATCAATTGTTGATGTTAATCTTATATGTTAAAATTGAATATGTTATATTAAATGAATATGCAAATACTTCAAAAGTAGGCATTCAAAATTGCAGAATACTAAGAGAGGTCTGGTATTTTTGGAGGAAAAGAGAATTTATGTTTTTTTTCTCATGTCACCGTTACTAATATGGGTCATTTGAAAAATGACAAGAATTCCAACTAATTTGGCATATAAATAAGGACTATTAGTGCTCTATATCAAAGAATTGAATAAAGATGATTCTGAGTGTACTATTTTGAACAATAAAAAATTAAACTACTGGGGAGTTCATACAGTAGATGATTTAATTTATGTTATTTTGTGGGATATGTTAATTGTAATATGATATGTGTATGATAGAGAATTTTTTTTCTCTAATTCTCTTGGGTTATAGATCCTTGTGAGTTTCTTTGTTTGTTTTTTTTCTATATATTGTTAAAAGATAATTATATATTTAAAGCCATTTATTGAAAACAATAAGTAAGAGATTTTGATGTAAAGTTTGATTAATATGAATCTTGGAGTTTTTTCTGATGCTTGATGCTAGAACCTTCGGAAAAGCATCACTTCACTATTACAAGTGTAAAAGTCAATGATCCTTTCTTATTAATATGTTGAAGTAAAGCCCCGTTAAGCCTGGGCGAAGATAGGGATAAAGAGTAAGGATTGAAGCCCTCTTAGCTCTGTCAGGCCCTGGACAAGGGTTAGCTCTGTAAATGTGTAAAGCCAAGTGAAAAAATATTCTTGTTATATGACATTTTATTTTTTTATGATTTTTACTTGTATATTTGATATTACTGTGATGTTCTCGATTAATTTAAGGGTGATTCCATTCTTATAAATTGGAATTAAAACTTTTTACTAAGGATGTAAGGATGCTTAATTTCCACCATATCACAACTTTTGGTTTTAGTATTTCGTTTTTCTCATCGTGATTAATCATTCTTAGTAACTAAGAAAGGATTAGTAGGACTAGTTTTTAATTTCAATTCCATCAATTATTGCTTCTTTTTTCTTTCTATTGAGTGCATTCTATAACCACTATATATTTTCCTTATTTCTAATAGCAACCTTTATGAAGGTATCATTTCCTTTTCTAGTGAAGTGAAGCATCATATTTACTATGGATAAATATTATCAAAAGTCTTTTTAAGTCGAGTATGATTAAAAATATTAGCATTGATTTTACCAAACAATGCTTCAATTTTTTTTCTTGTTGTCTCTCATCAAAATATTCTTCTTTACTAGCTTTTACACCTCTACTCCTCCTACACCATTTCCCAAAAAAAAAGATTATTTGCGAGAACTTCTGTCATATATCTTTCATATATCTTCTTTGGCGCTTGATAGGGAAGGCATGTCATAATCATATCTCTATTGGAGTCCCTGAATATGCCTCAGTTTGCCTACTTTATTTTTTTCCTAAAGCAATTACAATATATATTCATTTTCACTATGTGTTGGTTCTTTCTAGTTAGCCTGGCATATTTCAGTCTTGTTCTCAAGGTTCAAGCCTTAGCACAAATACTTGGCCAATATTTTATGATGTCTAAGTAAAAGGACCATCATGGCTACAGGTCATCACATGTTACATATTGTTGTTGATAAGGTAAGTGATGTCAATAACAACATAAATGATATGCAATAATTACAAGATATGACATTTTAGCTTACTAAAAATATGAGGTTAACTATACAAACTATCGAAGCCAAAATTATTGAGTTAATAAAATCCTAAGAGTTCTTCAACATTAGTAGTTGAGTACACGTACTCAAAAATGTTTTATTATATCTAAGTAGAAATTTCTCTCCATAACATGTACAAACACATATTTGTTTTCATAACTCCCAGTATATTATATAAAAATAGAAGCCACTTGTAGAATATATTTGGTAAAAGTGTTTATGGATCTGTTATCCCAACACTTCACGTAAAGGTAGTGTTACAAGAAAGTTGATATTGGGAGCGTGCTATTTAATTTTACCTAAGTGTAATCATGTAGATTGTAGGCTAGAGGTGGGTTGTCTCTGTGTTCAATCCTACTCCCATCCCAATATATGTTAAGTGTTTTAATTCATAAAAAGTAATTGCTGTTTCATTCCCATAATAATTGTCCCAGTACTCAACCTAGAATTTTAAATATGTCTCATATCGCTTTAGTATTTCATGTTTTTATATATTAAATTTTATATTTTAACATATTTTTTTCATTATTTCAAGTCATATAAATTGATGTTAAAAAATGTTGCATGTGAAAATTGAATAAGCTGTGGGATTGAAGAAATTATTTGAAGACATTATTTGATAGAATTATTTATATTAGTGCATACAATATATGTTTATTTTTCATGTTCTGATATAACCATTTTAGATTAGTACTTATTTTTATTTGCTTAGATTTGAAGAGATTTTGTTTTATGCATTGACATGAAAATTACAAAATTATCGTTAAAACTACAAATTAGATCATTTACTGGACAAATATAGTAGTAATAGTGGAAAACAGTTGTTCTTCAAGTGTTTCACTTTTAGAATCATTTGAATTGAATGTACCAACCATAAAAATGGTTTGTGTAGGGGGAGATGAAGACGTTTTCAAAAGGATATTGTAGCCCTAAAACTGTCACAAAATAATTGTCGTTAAAGATTACAACTATTAGTGGAAATTTAGTTGCCATTAAAATTGATGTTAAAAAGGAAAATTAAAACATTATCACATTGAATATTGTAGCCATTCTATTTGCCCCAAAACAATTATTGTTAAAACTATTGAATTTTAGCGGCAATTATATTGAATTTCCCGGCTAAAAAAATGAACTCTAAAAGAGCATAGTTTGGCATTATGAATTTGATTTAGTGACCAATGTATTGCCGCAAGAAATAGCTGCTAAAACTAATTGTTATTACCGACAATAGATAATACCCTTTACCAGCTTTTTTGAGAATGGCCGCGAAAGCCTTTAGCGACCCTAATATTACCGGCTAAAGATCAATGGCTGGTAAAGAATATAGCGGCCATTTTTATTTCCGCGAAAGCTGATTTATATAGCCACTAAAGATGCTTTTTGTAGTAGTGAGGCTTTTATCTTTAGCAAGATTGGCTAGTCATATTGGTTCCTTCTACATTTATCAAGTTCGGGTTCCCAAATAAATATGATGTCTCATGAGATGGAAATCTTCTAACTTTAGCAAGTATGGGTTTCTAGTAACAGTCTTCTTGTTCCATAAGTATGTGCTCACATATGTCTTTAGCTAGTGGATCGACTTTTATGCTAAATATGTCTGTTTAACCTTAGGTGAGTGCAACACCTTTTTCTGTATGGGGGTAGAACTTAGTATTCCATGTAGCTCAGATGGTCTATGTAGATTAAAACTATATCCCTATATGTTAAGAATATGAATTATCATACGAATATGAACGTAAAGTTACAACATGGACTTTAATTATGACTTCGTAAGATGTAATAATTAGTTTGAATGGAGGTGGGGGGTGGGGGGTAAGAGACTCCACGTGTGTATTGCACAAGTAGACATTATGAGATGTTATGGTGAGGTTCTTTATGATTATGAAAGCTTACAAATTAGGTGTGTATGACATTTATGGAGTTTATGAGGGACATTCTTAATATAATTATGAATACGTATATGAACTACACTTATGACTTTTTGATTAGATTGCTTTGTGTGAGTGGGAGTATGGAACTTTACTTGCACATTACACAAGTGGAATTATGAAGGGGTTATGGGGTGATTTCCTTAGGATATGAAATCGTGTGATTCCATATATGTATGATATAAACATGTTGCATAAACTATGACTATAATTTATAAATTAACAATGGTGTAATTACTATTCCATTATGATAACTTATGAGTTAATGCATGCTCCATTTGATTGATTACTATGTTGACTTTCATTGGAATGAGGTAGTGATTATTAATGTGTATTTATTATGTGTATGGAGTATGGACGATAATAATATATATAAATTTGAGCATGGCTATCCAAAGGTGGTATTTAGTGTATGTAGGGTTATAATCTTTATCTACACATGGCACAAGTGTAACCTAGGATTACTTCAGTGGTTATTCTATTATGATGTATTGATCTTGATGATTTAACATGAATGAGTATTATTTATTGTAATGAGTGATATGGTGACCTATCAACTGTCTGTGGGTCCTGGTGTGGGTCACTGTCCTAGACAATTCTCAGGGTGCCGTATCCATGACACCCTCCTACGAGCATAATTCAAATCACCTTGCATGGTTTACCCTCGTGGGTCACACCTGTAGTTTTTCCTTAAGCTGCATCTTTTCCTTATTTCTGATCTGGAATATTACATTACCTACCCCTTTGGATCATTCATCCTCGAATAAGATTCAAACTGGTTCGAAAAGAGCGGCAGAGGAACTATCAACCCAACCTACAATGCAATACAATCAACCAAAGAGGAATTATTGACTAAAAACTAGGAAATTCTCAAAACATCAGTATAGGGGTGAACTAACTTAATAAGCCCACTATGCATGCAATGAACATAAATAAGGAGAAATCATCAACCCCCAAGTCATCATACTCAAATGCATCAAAAAAAAAAGAAGTAGGAACTACCTCTGGCAACCTAATATGCATGAAATTTAAAATTTATCATGTCTAAGGAGGAACTTTTATATCCAAACTAGAAGCATGCTCAACATTATCTCATGGAGCCTCTATGCAACTCATTCACAAAGAGCATAACAAATGTATGTTCAAAAATAATGTCATGAAATATATAGAAAGTTCATATTCAATGCACAATAACACGAGGAAAGTAAGTCATGTAGGTCTTTTTTAAAAAAACATAAGCTTTGATATAAACATTCATCTTCATAAGAAAATCATGGAAACACATATATCACACATCACTCCCAATATATAAAACAACCTAATAGAAACTCACTACTTCAAGCTACAGTAGGAGTAAATTGAAAGATATAAGGATATTGGGACTTCATATTGCCTCGGCCTCCCAAGTAGCACCCTCAATTAAATGATTCGTTCATTGCACCTCTATGAAGCCAACTTCCTTGTTCTCAACTTTTTGACTTGTTAGTCTAAGATCTCAACTGGTACCTCCTTATAAGCAATATTCTCTTTAAAATACAAAACCTATAAGAAAACTATGGATGTTGGATCCCAAACACATTTCTTAAACATAGAAACATAGAAAACGGGTGCACGGATGCCAACTCAATTGGCAAATTTAGCTCATATGTATTATTGTCAACATACCTCAAAATCTCATATGGTCCTATAAAATGGGGACTAAGATTCCTTTATTATTAAACCTTAGAACACCCTTCATGGGTGGAATTTTCAAATAAACACAATTAATAACCTCAAATTCAAGATCCCTTCTTCTACGATCAACACAAGATTTTTATCTACTTTGGGTCATTTTCAACCTTTCTCTAATGATCTAATCTTTCTAAATAGCTTCATAGACTAGCTCAGACCTATCAAAGCAACTTCACCCACCTCAAACCAACCTATAGAAGATATACACCTCTTACCATAAAGAGCCTCAAAGGGAGCCATACCAATACTCAAACGATAGACATTAGTATAGGCAAATTCCATCAATGGAAAATGGTCATCTCAATTACCTTTAAAATCAATCACTTAATACCTCATCATGTCTTAAAAAGTTTGAATAGTACGCTCCGTTTTCCCGATAATTTGGGGATGAAAAGTCATGCTAAACATAAACTTTGTACTAAGAACCTTTTGGAATGACTTATAAAAATAGAAATGAATTGGGTACCACAATGTGATAATTATAGACAAAGGCATACCCTGAAATTTTACTATCTACATCAAGTATATATAAGCACAATCTTACACCGAATAAGAAACTTTGACGGGAAGAAAATGAGCCAGTTTCATCATCCAATCCACTATTACCCATATTGAGTCCTGTTGTTTCCGCGGGCGAGGCGAACCAACTATAAAGTCCATGTTTATGTCTTCACACTTTTATGTAGTAATAGTAATATCTTTGGATAAACCTCCCGACCTTTGGTGCTCAACTTTCACTTGTTGACAATCAGGACATTTGGCTATTAATCCTGCAATGTATCTTTTCATCCCATTCCACCAATATACTTTTTGTAGATAACAAAACATCTTGGGGGCTCCCAAATAAAAAGAATAATGAAAACTATGGGCTTCCTCTAAAATGTATTCCCTCAAGTCATCAACATTCATAATACATAAGCGACCTTCATATCTGAGTACCCAATCTCTCCTTTGTCGAAAGCCTCTATGGAATTTTTGAGTACCACCTCTTTCAATTCTAGAAATAGTGGATCTAGGTCTTGCTTAGCCTTGACATCTATCAGAAAAGACTATTTGGACCCATTATGGACCATGATACCACCCTTGGTGGAATTCTTTAGCTGAGCACCTAGTCGTGCTAACCTATGAACATAATGAGCCAATTCTTTCTTTTCTTCATCGACATGAGCCACACTACCTATTGAGAATCTACTAAGAGCATGTTTTACCAAATTAACTTCACCAGGGTTATAAAGGGCACTCATGTCATAATCCTTCTAAAGTTCTAGACAACTCCTTTGGTGAAGATTCAAGTACTTTTGAATAAGAACGTATTATAGATTCTTATGATCGGTGTAAAAATCCTCATGGACCCATACAAATAATTCCTCCATAATTATAAGGAAAAGACAACCACCTTTAACTCAAGGTCATTTGTAAGATAGTTCTTCTCAGGGATCTTAAGTTGCCCTAAAGCCTAGGAAATCACCAATTACCATCTGTTTAGGGTGAGGGATGTTATGTTTGAAATCTTTTCTTCAGAGTCAGACCCGTGGTAAATAGATTTCTTGAAGTCTTTCCAAATGACTTTCCCGGAATTCCTCCTGAGCGAGAAATATATTTTTGCATTGATCTTTTGCTGTATACACAACCTATGTTTATTCCTCCTTGTAAAATTTCTCCAGTCGAGTTGAAACAGTTGAAAGAGATATTGAAGGATTTTCTATATAAGGGATTTATTCATTCGATTATCTCTCCATGGGGTGCTCCGTTATTGTTTGTTAGAAAGAAAGATGGGTCTCTCAAAATGTGCATCAAATACCCCTAATTGAACAAAGTTACCATGCAAAATAATTATCCCCTTCCGAGAATCGATGTTTTGATTGATCAACTCCAAGGGTTTACTTACATTTTAAAAATTGACATTCATTCGACTCCAAGGGTTTACTTACTTTTTAAAAATTGACATTCATTCGATCTATCACCAACTTAGAGTGACAGGGAATGATATACCCAAACAGAATTCATAACTAGGTGTGGGAACTAAGAGTTTTTTATGATGTCATTTGGCCTAAGTAATGCCTGGTGGCATTTATAAACCTAATGAATAGGGTGTTTAGGCTCTACCTTTATATGTTTGTGATTGTGTTTATCAACGATATTTTGATTTATTCAAGGACTGAGGGTGAACACATGGACTATTTGAGGATTGTATTATAAGTTCTTAAGGACCACTAATTACATGTGAAGTTTAGTAAATGTGATTTTTGGTTAAAGTCGAGAGACATTCTTGGTCATATTTTTTTAAGCAAGGATATTGAGGTAGATCTTAAGAAAATAGATATCGTCAAAATTTGTCTTAGACCTCTAATTCCGATTGATATTATAATCTTTTTGGGTTTGGATTGTTACTATAGGAGGTTTGTTAAGGGATTTCGTCTATTTCTTCTCTGTTGATGACCTTGACTCAAAAGAAAGGTAAGTTTGAGTGGTTGGAGGGTTTTAGAAAAGATTTAGAGAATTGCAGGATAAACTTACTACCGTTCAGGTGCTGATCATTGTGCAGGGTACCAATGGTTTTGTTGTTTATTGTGATGTCACTAGAGTGGGTTCGGATGTGTCATATGCAACAAGGTAAGTTGATTCTCTGTTCTTCAAGGAAACTCAAGTTACATGAGAAAAATTGTCCGACCCATGATCTTGAATCAGGGTGGTTGTGTTTTCTTTGTAAATGTGAAGACATTACTTGTTTGGGGTCCATGTGGATGTTTTCACTAATTCCAAAAGTCTTCAATCTGTGTTTACCGAAAATAGTTGAATCTATGACAAATAAGGTTGTTAGAACTTAAGAAGGATTATGACATGACTATTCTTTACCATCGCGACAAAACTAATGTTGTACTGGATGCCCTTAGTAGATTATGCATGGGTAGTGTGGCTCATGTCAAAGATGAAAAGGAAAAGTTAGTACAAGATGTTCATAGATTTGCCCGACGAGGTGTCCAAATAGTGGATTTTCTTGAGGGTAGTTTCACGGTTCATAGTGGCTTTGAATCGTCCTTTGTGGTAGATGTGAAGTCTAAACAAGGACTTGATCCTATATTAATTGAATTGAAAGAGTTGGTACTCAAGAAATTCGTTGATGTAACACTACAAAATTCCATTACTTAGTATAAAGCCTCACATTATGAACTAAAACATAAAAACACTTTTTCTAAGCCTAAACTAACATATTGAAACTAAGTAGGAATTGCTAGAGTCAAAACGTCAAGAAAGACCATGATGTCTGGAGAATTGTGAAATGTGAGCTAGTGTGACTTAGCATGTTTTGAGAGGTTTTAAGAGTTAGAATTTAGTGAATTTTGTATAAAGGTGTTAAACATGTATTAGAGTGTGTTTAGGGTAGAAACTTCCAGGTATGACTCCCCATGGACCACCCTAAGGGTCCTTTGAGAGGACCCTAAAATTTGACCCAAAACTGTTAATTTGACAATAGCCAAACGATAGAATAAATGACTAGCCATCAATGGTTAAACGGCCCTTAAATGGTTCTAAATGTTAAAGATATATCTACATTTAAAAAAGGTATCAAAACACCATCTCTGTCACAAACAACGCCCTTGCAGTACAGGGTCGTTGTTTGGACGACGGGCGTAGACATGCTTTCATGGGTTGAGGGTCGACTTCACTGCCTTGTTTTCTAATTAATAGGTTAGTTATTTAATTGGTTTATTAATTAAGTTAGGTTTAAGGTCGTTTAAAATGAGTTAGTTTATGACCATAAAAGACTTATAACTCATTAAACTAACTTGATACTCCCATTATTTCCAAACTCAATTCTCTCCAACTTCTCTCTACTTTCTCTTTCTATTCCAAGACCCCATTGAAGACCAATCTTCGATGTTCACTAGGGATCAAATAATCCATATTTTGTCCATAAAACTTCAAGGAATATTAAGGGATGAAATATATTCACTCTTTGGATCTCTTTCCCTAATAGGCTTCAAAATTGGTTACCGATGTTGTGTGGAGTTGTGTTTTCTTCCAATTTCATGAATCATCTTTCAATTGGAATTGATGTTGATTTCCTCTTATTATTATTGATATATTCTGATTGAATATTGGTTAATTGTTGTTGTTTATAGTCTTTGACCTAGTTCTATGGAAGAATTCACGATCGAACCCTTTTCGCCTAACCCTAGGTTATGTATTGAAGTTGAGTTGATTAGTGATGATCCAATTGACTTAGTTATTATATATATTACTATTTCATGATGTTATTAAGTGAATAGGTGGAGGAATATTTTGTATTTATGCTAAGATATTAAAGGAAGCTTATGCAAGTTATGTGGTAAGACTTTATGATCATGGTTCTGTTACATCTATGTTTATGGCTATACATGATAATGATACTCAATTTAAGTATTATGTGTTATTTTATTAAGAATACGATTATTAAAGTTTTAATCTCACAAATTAAGGGTTGTTATGAAAGGAAATTCTCATGCAATACCGAATGAGCTAATGACATGATTATACAAGGGGCTAGTCTCCTAGTCCTGTATTAAGATATGATGATTAATATAAGCTTAGAGACATTCATAAAAGGAAATTTAGCTTATAACAAAGCGAACTATATATGAGAGGTGTCCTTTTCCAATGTGGGAAGGTAGGTGTAGAATGATTATCATTAGATGAGGAAACCAGTGCTAATGGGGATGTAGAGGGTTCAATACATATCTCTTAGTTCCATAAATAAGTTGCCCCTTGAATTCTATGTTCATGTTTTGGTTCTACCTTGGAAAGTAGAGAACTTTCTTCCGGTTTAGGGTTTCATGACATGGATTCCATGTTTAGCTCACATGGTCTATTTTTCGTTAAGAAGATTGTTCCCAAAGTTAAAATGAACGTAACAAGGTGAACTCTAACTAGGGTGACTTGAGGGGTTCTTCTTAGTGTAGGTAGGGGTATGATACTCATATATGACACAAGTTGACCTTGAAGGAAGTCCTTGGAGGTTATTCTTATGAACTTATGATATGAATGAAATGCATTTGTTGATTTTATATGTTGATGATCCTATATGACGTTAGTTTCATTGATGAAAATGCTATTGGTCTAAATTGATATATTTGTTGAAGAACATGCATGATATGAAGATGCATGGAATGTAGACATTGCTTATGATCCTTTCCTAGGTTTACTTGATTATGTGGGGTGATGGGGCTGTACATAAGCATTGCATTGGTAGGCTTGGGAAGGGGTTGTGAGTAAGGTTCTTATATATTTTGATGGTTATAAACTCTTGTACATGAATTGATGTTATGACATTATGTTGGATTTATTCATGTTGATAAGACATTATGCTAATGTTTGTATTGTATTGAGTATGAACTTCTCTTATTGTGATATTATGATCACTGACTTGTATGTGCATAAAAGCTTTTGAAAGTGACTTAGCGTGGTTTTGAACAAAATATCCTTTTAAGCATGATTTCATTGGTTTTACTTGCATATGTTTCAATTCTTAGTATATGTGGTTGTACTAACCCATATTCTTTCCCTTTTCCCAAAAATGTAGGTTCGGTCCGTTGAAGTATGAGGTCACTTTGCAAGAATATTTGGAACTAATTGTCAAGTTATTGGTAGGTCCTCAATGTTCAGGGATGTTACCATTTTTCTGTTCTAGCTATGTTGTTGTTATGTCTAAGGATACTTATTTATTCTTTTATCTTTGAGACTGTTGTTGTAAGCCTATATGTTGCTCATTTATGAAGTATGGGCTATGCCAAAATGTTTTAATACTCTTTAGATTGTTTAATGTTAGACAATGTTATTAGACTATATCTTATGTATTGGTTCTACTGCCTCAATCAGAAGCCTATGTAAGCTTCATAAACAAGGAGTCTATGTAAACTCCATATATGATATGTCAGAAGTCTATGTATACTTCAATATGTAAAAGTTTATAATTTTCCTCACTTTTGACCTATGATATGTTATGACGAAAGCTAAGGGTTATTTCAAGTCCATTTAGAGGAGGGGTGCTCCCAGGTCGTGACAAACTTGGTAATAAAGCATTAGGTTAAAGTAATCATACGATTGATTTCTCACTAAAACAAGTCTACGTAGAGTCTTATTCATGGGTGTGAAGTGTGCCTCACTTATGAATGACAGGTTATGTGATGCATAGGAATTTTAACCTTTTGGTAATATTGAAAGTTATGCGTCAATAGTGATAACTCTATGTGTCCCTTTTTCCTTCTAATCTTTTCTTATGGTTAAGCTATGACTACAAGAAGGGCAGCTGCAAGGAGAATGGAAGAAAAATTCGCTTATGTTGGAGTTCCTCCTCAAGAGAATCAATCTCCTCTACAAGACAACCAAGTTCCTCCTCCAAGCTCGGTGATTCCTCTAGCTGTGACGAGTGGCGAATTAAGGTTGAATTTATAAGATTGTTTCAAGATTTAACTATTCAAGCCCAATTCATAGGTAATCAAGCTCAAGCAATGAAGACTAAAGAGAACTGGGAAGTTGGACCCCATGATCAACTTTATTCTAGTACCATGGCTTCTCGCTTGAGGGACTTTACAAGGATGAACCCTCCAATGTTCTTCGGTCTAAGGTGAATGAAGACCCCAAGACTATCTTGATGAGGTCTACAAGATCTAATATGCTATGGGAGTGAGTTCAAATGAGAAGGCCGAGCTAGCCTCATATAAACTCAAGGATGTGGCTCAAACTTGGTATACTCAATTAAGAGATAATAGGGCTTTGAGAAAGGGTCCCATAAGTCGAGAGGTGTTTAGAAGGGATTTTCTTGATAGGTTCTTCCCAAGGGATAAAACAGAGGAAAAAGTAGAAGCATTCATCAACCTTTGTCAAGGAGGTATGAGTGTGCAGAAGTACTCTTTGAAATTCATTAAATTGTCTAAATATGCTTCTTGATGTCTAATCATAGAGATTAAATGAAACATTTTGTGATGGATATGTCTGATGATCTTGTGGAAGAGTGTCATTCAGAGATGATTCATGAAAATATGGAAATTTCTCATTTTATGGTGCATGCTCAATCAGTTTAGGAGACAAGGGTTAAGAGGAACAGTAGGGATTCTAAGAGGAAAAGGTCTCATGAAGGAGGTGCTTCTAAGGGAAAGTTGGAAATACAAGACAAGGCTAAGTTCAAGAAGAGATTATCCAACCAAGTTCCTACTAAATTTCTTAAGACTAGCAAGGATAGGGTGTCTAAACCTAGGTCTCAAGAGTGAAGAAGTGGAAATTCACCTAGGGAGGTTATGTGTTACCAATATAGATGGTTTGAGGAGTTGGATTCTTGAGGAAGCTCATGGATCCCGTTAATCCATTCATTCGGGTTCAAAAAAGATGTACCATTATAACACTCTTCAAATGACTTGTGTGAAGTTATAGCATAACATGGTTGTCATGATTTTCTATGGTCGTAAAATGTTCTAAAATATGGTATTGAGGCAGGGTCTAAGAGTTTAGGTGATTTGGAAGTGAAACGTCAAGGGACGACCAAGACGTTCGATGATTATGTCACGTATGTGCCTCATATGTGGTTATGTGACTAATGGTGTGTTTAATTAGTTTATAAGATCCTTAAATGAGTTAATTATAGTGTTTATAGGTAGTGTGTCAATTTTTGTTAATTTTAGAAGTCAAACGTATAAGAATATCCATGAAGTTCAAAAGGTTTGCCTTGAAATTACTTTGTGTGTCATGGCAATGTTTCGTTAAGCTTTATGTGCTCGTTTTGGATTAAATTCATGTAGGAGGTCCTAAACTTGTAAAATATCATGTTTGGGATGGAAAAGTTAGGGAAAACATCCCCAAGGACCATCCAAGGGTTCTTGAGGAAGGACACTTCTAAAGAGCCAAGGCTGTATAGACCAGACCTCAAACGACTGAGGCAAACGATGGCTTTTGGGCCACTCGACGCCCCATAAATGGGTGTAGTGTTTCAATAATTAGACTAGGGATCTCAATCACCCAAAGAAAAGTCTCTAAAACAAACTAAGGAGGAATGGACGGTCCATTTGTGGACAAACGGTCCATCGACAGCCAACCGTCGATAGTACTATTTTTCGCGCAACTTACTGTTAAGTTCAAGGGGTGAAGTGTTAAATTCAACTGACTTCCAAATAATAGAAAGGTAGGTTAATTAAGGGTCTTTTGATTATTTTAATTATATTAATATGCCTAAAACACATAAAATATTTCATTCTTCAAAATTAAAACCCAAAGTCCCTTAGAAATTCTCTAGCACTATATTGGATCCAAAACTCAAGAAAGGGCTTGGATTGGAGGTCTGAGCGAAGATTATTCATCCAATTGGAGGATTATTTTTATAGAGGTATGATTTTTGATCCATGATACTCTATTCATCAAGGAGCCCAACTTCCAAAGAAGTTTTCTTAAGTTTTGAAAGATGAGTTGTCCAATTTCATGATCTATCCATGGGTTCTTACATTGAAGGTTTTAAGGCATTGTATATTTATTGAATTTTTATTAATTTTATGATTATAACTCAATTAACCTATGAACCCATGTAAATGATGAATTCTAGTTTTTGACAACTTTATGGGTTAAGTGATTTGGACTTAATGCTTATGAATTCTAGTGTAGTTTTCTATTGCTATTGATTGATGTAATAAATGTATTGAATTGATAAATAGGTTTTCTTAGATTGATGAATCTATATTGAAACCTAGTTTCATTGAGTATCATATTTTGGTATTTAATTGATGTTCATAGCCATGGGTAAAGGCCTTATGATATTGAATTGGATGATTTACCATTAAATTGAAGTGTTGAGGAAGGAGTGATGTTACATTGCCCTATTTCTTTTTATTTTATGTAAATTAGAGTTCAATTATTCTGTGATTGGTATGGTTCACATATGGTAGCGGTGTTATGTGGCTTACTTGCAATTGATGTGGCCTTGTCAGCGTTACTTTATGAACTATGATGATCATGGCCTTGTTGGCAACTACTCAAATTATTATTATGATTTGGGTAGTTGATTTATGTGAATAATGAGCATATATATCTACGCATTAAGTTATGTTAAAGTATGTGTTCTTTCTATGAATGTTAGGAGATCATGTTTTCTATGACTATGTGCTTATATATGTAGTCTTAGATGTTGATGCATAGTTATTCCTACTTGACTATATGAGTTGTGATGGTTATATTGATGATGATATAGTAATGTATAGTGTGACATAAAGATGATAAGGGTTATTCCTAAGTCCTTTACAGAATGATATGTTATATGTGATAAGTAAAGAACGTTGTGTCTTGTTTTTGTTGACTTGTGTCCATTACATGATACATGTATTAATGATATCTGAATATCAGATGTCTTGAGTAGGTAGGAATAGTGCTCTCTTGTGATGTGTAAATTAATGATATGAGAGACATTAGATAATGATAAGAAGGTCATGTACGTGGAAAAGGTTATGTAACGAATGTTGAAGTCGAGGAGCTGTAATAGTATCCTTCATGTATAGGATGATGGACTTAGGGTTAATTGGATGGAATGACATCACATCATCCTTAGTAAAGTCATAATAAGCTATCCTAGTCGTCATTGAAAGGTATCCCTAGTGGACATCTTTGGTAGGGCGAATGTGATTGGGTTATTATCTACATAAGGAACCTCTCCATGTGATCCTTTAGTGTCAATTACTCCATGAGAACAAAGGCTAGCAACGAGTGAATATGTTATGGAAAGTATCTCCACTTGAGAAGGAGACTAAATTACAATGTACCTTTACTTGAGAAGGAGACTAGAGTTCATAAAATCCGTTCATATTCCATAACCATGTGCCTACATGGGATGTGTCCTAGTTTTACCGTTGGCATGTAGACACCCTCATTGGAGTAGGTTAGAACTCTCGATTCCATGTCTATCTATTATGATCTTTGTCGGTTATTGCCTATTCTAATCCTTTGGGATACCTACTAGCATTAGAGAAGTTTTATGTGGTTTAGGAGGTGGTATGGAACGCTATCTATACATTGCACAATAGGCTTTCCTAGGTCTTTTTCAAGAACATTATTTGAATGTCTTTATGTGATGAATGAGTCTTAAATGAATTAATGAATATAATGACTTAAGTTAAGAAAGCATTTTAAATGAATAAGTACTTATCTAGAGTAGTTAAGGGTAATCTAATTAAGGTGTGAAGGGGGCATAGGAAAGGTCACTTTGTACCTTACCTAGATATGTCTTAAGAATGACTCTAGTTATTGAAGATGTTGATTATGTGTACATGATCTAATCAATAGGTAGTCGTAAGGATTATTTAGGTAGTCTAGAAGAGGTCATCATGGAAGTTATCTTCTTGATTTACTTAAGTATGTCTTTTGATAGCCTTTGGAAGGAGAATGTCATATTATCTATGCTTGATTGTTTTGTAGGTGGTGTGTTGATCTCATTATAGGTGGTCTTAAGAATCATTTAGGTGTGTCCAGAGAGGTTGTATGTGAGGTATCTATTTTTTTTACTTAAGTGAGTCATAGGATAACTTTTAGTGAGGATGCTAGGAAGTGTCTATGTAGAAGATAAGGCACTTTACTGTAAAGTGACCTTAAAAATAAATAAAATTGCTTAAATGTTATATTATTTATTTCTAAGGTGTTAAATGTTATTCTTATGATTATGATATGTTATTTAATTTAAAAGATGCGTACTTCTAATAAAATATCCATTTTCATGATTTTATACATAAAGCCATACTTAGTGCAAGTGTTTGTACTAACTCCATACTTTTGTTTATCTCTAAAGGTTTAGGTTAAAGGTGAGAAGGATCGTGAAGGAGATCTTTGATTCTAGAGTTATTCAAGCAAAGGTGAAGTATGTCCTCAATTGATTTGAGGGCATATATAGATGTTTTTAATGTCATTATTTCAAAGTATTTTAGTAGACTACATATTTCTTATATTGTTATTGCATGGGACGTGTCCCAAGTATTCTTGAGTCTAAGGATGACATTTGTTGAGTCTTATTATTTCTATGATTTTATATGAAAGGAGGTTTTAATATATTTGTGTGAATACATTTTAATTCCACATTACATTTCATACTTGTATATGTGATGAACGATATAGAAAGGGCTTTACAAGACCTCCGAGAGGTCAAGTGCACCGGGTGCATTTCGAGAATGCCATGTATTCTAGCATGTGGATTCTAGTCTTGGCAAGCTTGGTTAAGAGCATAGGATTATGAAAGTAGTGTAAGGAATCAAAAAGTCTCACAAATCCATGTCTAGTAAGGTATTGACCAGCGGTGTGAGTCGCGTCACATATATGGGCGAGAGGCTATAAGATGAAGGAGTATCTCTGCTTTTCTACTCCTATGTCGTGCCATAGAGTAAAAGTTATGAGTACTCTTTTCTTATGATTTTTCCTTGTGTTTTATAGGATGATGAATACGAGTAGGACACCGGCTAGGAGAGTTGAGGAGAATGACGTGACTGAGGAGATTCCTCCTCAAGTTGAGCAAGTTGAGAAAATTCCTCAAGGTGCTCAAGTGCCTCCCCAAGGTGATCAAGTCCTTATTGTGGAAGGAGGTAATGATATTCTGGTGGTTCCCCCGGAGTTAAGTAATAGAGATATTAGAGAGGCTTTGCTTGACTTAGCCCAAGTCGTGACTAGTCAAGTGGATTTGAGTATGGATCTTAGGATGAATATTGTGAAGAGTTCTATGACATATGGATTGAGAAATTTTGTGAGGATGAATCGTCCTATTTTCTTGGCTCTAAGGTGGGAGAGGATCCCCAGAGTTCATTGATGAGGTGTATAAAATAGTGCATGCTATGGGAGTTACTTATAGGGAGAAATAGGAGTTGGCTTCGTATCAATTAAAAGACGTTGCTCAAGTGTGGTACATTCAATGGAAAGGAAATAGGCCGTTGAGTCGGGTCCTATTGAGTGGGGATAGTTTAAGGAATCTTTTCTTGGAAAGTACTTTCCCCGTGACAGGAGGGAAGTTAAGGTAGATGAGTTTATCAAGATCAAGCAAGGCAATATGAGTGTTGAGGAATACTCTTTGAAGTTCTCTATGTTGTCCAAATATGCCCAATCCCTTATGTCAGACTCTAGGGATGAAATGAGTAGGTTCGTGACGGGTGTTGCGGATCTAGTTAGGGAGGAATGATGTACGGCCATGCTACATGATGATATGACCCTAGCTAGACTAATGGTGTATTCACAATCAATTAAAGAGTCCAAACTTAAGAGGATGTCTAGGAACTTGAATAGGAGTGGTTCAAGTGACCAAGATCAAACTAGGTTCAAAAAGAGGGATTAAATTCAAGAAGAACCTAGGATTAATAAGGTAAAATTGGAGAGAGGAGGTGGTTCTCAAAATGAAAAGCCTACACGTGACACTTATGGGAAATGTCTAGCTGGCACTAGTGGTTGCGACGGTTCTGGGAAGGATGATCATAAGGTGAGAGATTGTCCTACCATTGCGGTTAGAGAAAGAGAGGGTAAACAAGTTCCTCCTAACGTTCCAAATGATGATGCTCCAAATAAGAGGCGTTTCTATGCACTCCGGACAAAAGGATTAAAGTCGCATGAGGATGAGGAATTATAATAAGTCTTGTGTTTCTTCAGTGTTATGAGTTACTTCTAAGTGAAGGCTTAGGGTGAGTTTTGATTGATTGAGAGTAGAAAGTCATAGAAGTATGTTACATGTGCATTGTGTTTAGGGGTCTTCTTGAAATTGAATTTCATTGTTTCCTTGAAATGTGCATATTATGAAGTTGTGATTATGTTGTAAGAGTATTTATTTGGTTCTACATTTCATAGTAGTATGTTTCTATCATGAATTTCTTCAAATATGCATTTTCGAAAAAATTGCCTAGTTCTCTGTAAAGACTGCCTGCTCACTGTGAGATTTTTGAAAAATTGGCTTATTCTTTCTTTGGTCTAAAATTATTTTAACTTGGTTAGAAGTGATGTATATTATCATTATATTAAATATAAAATGAGTTTTTTTCTATTTGGAATGAAGCATGTGAGTTTCATTGCATGATGAGTTGTAGAGTTTATTCTAAAACTTGTTGTGTTGTGATTCTCTTAGTGATGTTAAAATGATGTTCTATTATATGTTTGTATTGTATAAGGTGTAATACTGTATGGAAAATCATGAGTTTCTAATTGCATATCTTTTCTTGGAAATGTTCAGAGAGTGGAAAAGTGTAATTAGAGGACGAATTTTTTCCAAGTAGGTGAGATTATAACACCCTTCAAATGACTTAGGTGAATCTAGAGCCTAAAATGGTTGTGATGATGTTATAAGGTCCTAAAATGGTCTGAAATATGGCATTGAGGTAGTGTCTAAGAGTTGAGGTGATTTGGAAGTGAAACGTCAAGGGACGACCAAGACGTTTGACGACTAAGTTACCTATGTGTATCATATGTGGATATGTTCCTAATGGTGTCTTTCAGCAGGTAATAAGGTCGTTCAATGAGTTATTATATTGTTTATAGGAAGTGTCAATTTTCGTGAAGTTTGGAGATCAAACAACCTTGTATGTCTTTACATGTTTCGTTGATTTTTATGTGTTTGTTTTTGATTAAGTTCATGTTAGAGGTACTAAACTCATATATGAGCATGTTTGGATTAGAAACGTCTATGCAAACATCCCCAAGGATCATCCAAGGGTCCTTGAGGAAGGACCCTTCTCAAGAGCCAAGGCTTTCTAGACCAGGCCCCAAAATGCAGAGGCAAATGGCGACTAGTGGACAATTTGATGCCCCGTCGATGGCTTTCGTGGGTCAATACTTAGCCTAGGGCGCTAGAGTTTGTCGACTGCCAACCGTCGATGGTACTCTTTTCTGTGCAGCTTACTATTAACTTCAAAAAGTAAAGTTGTAAATTCACCCCAAGTCCAAGTAAGAGAAAGGGAAGTTACCTAAGGGTGTTTTGATTATTTGAAATATGTTTATAAGCCTAAAACAGTTACAAGATTTCATTCTTGGAAATCAAAACCCAAATTCCCTTAGAAATTCGCTAGAACTCCATTGGAGCCAAAACTCAAGAAAGGGCTTGGATTGGAGGTTTGAGTGAAGATTCTTCATCCAATCGGAGGATAAGATTTATTGAGGTATGATTTTTGATCCTTGTAAGTCTATTCATCAAGGATCTCAACTTTCAAAGAAGTTTTCTTAAATTTTCAAAGCTTGTCCAATTTCATGATCTATCCATGGGTTCTTGCATTAAAGGTTTTAAAGCATTGCATATTGATTTAATTGTTATTAATTATATGATTTTAACTCAATTAACCTATTAACCCATGTAATTGATGAACCCTAGTTTTTAACTACTTTTTGGGTTAAGTGATTTGGACTTATTGATTATGAAAATTAATGTAGTTTTCTATGAGCTATTGATTGATGTAATAGTTTAATTGAATTAATATCTAGGTTGTCTTAGATTGATGAATCTATACTGAATTGACCAAGTTTGATTGAGTATCATAGTTTTTATATTTAATTGATGTTCATGTCCATGGGTAAGAGCCTTATGGTATTAAATTGGATAATTTAGTATTGGATTCAAGTACTGAGGATGGAGTGGTGGTACGCTGCCCTAATTCCTTTTATTTTATGTTAATTAGACTTCAATTTTGTTGTAATTTGTATGGTCCACTTATGGTGACGGTGTTATGTGGCTTACTTGCAATTGATGTAGCCTTGTCGGTGTTACTTTATGTACTATGATGATCATGGCCTTGTCGGCAACTACATGAAGTATTATGATGATTTGTATAGTTGATTTATGTGAAGTATGAGCATATCTATATACATGTGAAGTAATGTTAAAGTATATGTTCTTTCTATGAATGTTAGGAGATTTTGTAGACTGTGACTAAGTGCATTATGTATAGTCTTAGATGTTGATGCATGGTTGTTCGTACTTAACTATGTGTGTTTTGATGGTTATATTGATGGAGATATAGTAATGTATAGGGTGACATAAATATTTTAAGGGCCATTCCTAAGTGAGTTAAAGAATGATATGTTATATTTGATAATTAAAGAATTTTGTGTCTTGTTTTGGTAGACTTGTGTCCATTACTTGATACATGTATAGATGATATGTGAATATGAGATGTCTTGACTAATATGCATAGTGAACCCTTTTTATGTGTGAATAAATTATACGTGAGACCTTAGATGATGATAAGAATGTCATGTACGTGGAAAAGGTTATGTGATGAACGTTAAATTCGAAGAGTCGTAATGGTATCCTTCATGTAGAGGATGATGGACTTAGGATTGATTGGCTGGAACGACATCATATCATCCTTAGGAAAGTCATAACAAGATATCCTAGTCGCCATTGAAAGGTAGCCCTAGTGGACCTCCTTGATAGGGTGAATGTGATTGGGTTATGAACTACATAAGGAACCTCTTCATGTGATCCATAAGTGTCAATTACTCTATGAGGAGAAAGGCTAGCACCGAGTGATTATG
This sequence comes from Solanum lycopersicum, assembly GCF_036512215.1. Classification (NCBI taxonomy): domain Eukaryota; kingdom Viridiplantae; phylum Streptophyta; class Magnoliopsida; order Solanales; family Solanaceae; genus Solanum; species Solanum lycopersicum. Next base: position 25,126,199 of record NC_090808.1, read on the forward strand.
TTATGGGAAGTAGATCTACTTGAGAAGGATACTAGAGTACAATGCACCTATACTTGAGAAGGAGATCAGAGTTCATAAAAGTCCTTCATATTCCTTAACCATGTGCCTATATGGGATGAGTCCTAGTTCTACACTTGGCAAGTAGAACACCCTAATCGGAGTAGGTTAGAACTCCGGATTCCATGTCTAGCTATAATGGTCTATGTAAGTTATTGCATATTCTCATCATATGGGATACCTACTAGCATTAGAGAAGTTCTATGAGGTTTAGGCAGTGTTATGGGACGCTATCTATACATTGCACAATAGGCTTTGAAAGCGTTAGTTAGATTCCTAGGTCTTGTTAAAGAACATTATTTGAATGTCTTTATGTGATGAATGAGTCTTAAATAAATTAATGAATGTAATGACTTAAGTTAAGAAAGCATTTTGAATGAATAAGTACTTATCTAGAGTAGATAAGGGTTATCTAGTTAAGGTGTAAAGGGGGCATATGAATGGTCACTTCGTACCTTACCTAGATAAGTCTTAAGGATGACTCTAGTTATGGATGATGTTGATTATGTGGACATGATCTAAGCCTTAGGTAGTCTTAAGGATTATTTAGGTAGTTTAAAAGAGGTCAATCATGGAAGTTATCTTCTTGATTTACTTAAGTAAGTCTTTTAAAAGACTTTGGAAGGAGAATGTCATATTATCTATGTTTGATTGTTTTGTAGGTGTGTGTTGATGTCATTATAGGTGGTCTTATTGGTCATTTTCGTGTTCCTAGAGAGGTTTTATGGGAGGTCTCTCTTTGTCTTACTTAAGTGAGCTTTAGGATAGCTTTTAGTGAGGATATTACATGCAAGGAAGTGTCTAAGTTGAATATAAGGCACTTCACTGTAAAGTGACCTTAAAAATATGTTAAATTTCTAAAATATTAGCTTATGTGTCTAAGGTGTTAAATGTTATTCTTATGATTATGATATGATATTTAAATGAAAAGAGGTTTCTAGTAAAATATTGGTTTTGATGATCTTATGCAGAAAATCATACTTAGTACAAGTGTTTGTACTAAATTCATACATTTTTTTCTCTTAACGTGTAGGTGAGAGGTGATAAGGATCGTGAAGGGAGAGATTGGATTACAGAATCGTTCAAGCAAAGTTGAAGTATGTCCTCAATTTATTCGAGGGCATATATAGACATCTTTTATGTCTTTTATTTCAAAGTATTGTCATAGACTACGTATTATCTTTTATTCGTATTATATAGGACGTATCCCAAGTATTATTAAGTCTAAGAATGGTATATGTTTAGACTTAGTATTTCTATTATTTTATATGAAAAGAGGTTTTAAGATACTTGTGTGAAAAGTTTTAATTCCGCACTACTTTTCATACTTGTATATGGGATGAACCACACAGAAAGGGCTTGTTAAAGACCTCCCAGAGGTCAAGTATGCTAATTTATTCCAAGAATACCATATCTTCAAGGGTGTGATTTCTGGTCGTGACAACCATGACCTTAGGGAAGTGTTTAGGTGGGAATGTTTGAAAAAGGACATAACGGAGTTTGTTGCTAAAGGACAAACATCAAAAGACCGGTGGCTTGCTACAAGAAATCCAAGTTCCTACTTTGAAGTGGGAAGATATAAATATGGATTCTGTAGTAGGGTTGCCTCGGACTCAAAGGTAATATGACTCTATATGGGTGGTTGTGGATAGGTTGACCAAGTCCGCTCACTTTATTCCCTTCAAGTCTACCTATTCGGCGAAAGGTTATTCTAGGAACTTCATAGATTGTATTATCTGTTGCCATGATATTCCGTTATCCATCATATCGAACAAGGGTGCACAATTTACGTCAAGGTTTTGGAGGCCATTCAAAGAAGGGTTGGGTACTAATGTAAAGTTAAGTACCATTTTTCATCCCCAAACGGATGGTCAAGCAGAGCGTACTATTCAAACCTTTGAGGATATGCTTAGGGCTTATATTATTGATTTCAAGGGAAATTAGCATAAGCATTTTCCTTTGATGGAATTTGCTTATAATAATAGTTTTCATTCATCCGTATCCATGGCTCCTTAAGAAACCTTGTATAGTAGGAAGTGCTGGTCTCTTATTGGATGGTTTGAAGTTGGTTATCTTTGCTTCTTTGTGCCAATTTGATTTCTAAGACTTTGTAGAAAGTTCATAATATAAGGAATCTCTTGCAAATGGCCTATAGTCGGTAAAACTCTTATGCTGATCATAGGACAAGGGATTTAGAGTTTGAAGAAGGTTATAAAGTGTTTTACCTATGAAAGGGGTTGTTAGATTTGGAAAGAAAGGGAAGTTGAGTCTTAGTTATGTGGGTCCCTATTAAATCTTGCAAAGAGTCGGTAAAGTTTCATACAAATTGAAGATTTCTAGTGAATGGACTTCGATTCATCCGGTTTTCCATGTTTCCATGCTTAAGAAGTGTATCGGTGACTCCGAGTCTATTATTCCTATTGACGGTCTTAGTGTGAAATATAACCTCTCTTAGCCGGTTCAAATCCTTGATAGGGAAGTAAAGAACTTAAGGAATAAAGCAGTGCTTTCCGTAAAGGTGTTATGGAAGAATCACCTAGTTGAGGGTGCAACATGGGAGTGCGAGGCCGACATGAAGTCCCATTACCCTCACCTATTTGAGAACTAAGGTTAGTAGTTCTTACTAATAATGAAATTAATGATTAAAATTAAAGTTGTTTTGATTTTTATGGAGTTTTGAAAAACGGTGCATTTTTGATATATTTACTGTGAAACGTGCCTAATTAACTTGAAAACTGTCAATTTTGTTCTTTGTCTTCTTTTGAGTTATGTTTTTGATTTTTATATGGTGAGTCTTTATGAAGTGATATGTAGCATGTTGATAAGTTGAACTTTGGCATAATTGACTCATAATGCTATGTTGATCTCTGGTTGTTGTGAGAAAGATATTTCCTCATAATGTAATATTGAGCCTTATGTGTTGTAATTGAAGTTCTGAATTACCTTGTAAAGTGATATAGTTGATGTTGTTATGTTTTGTTTTTAGTTGGGCTACTAGTCTTTAACCTATTCCATCATTCAAAGTATTTTTTGTGTCATTCGGGGATGAATTTTCCTAAGTGGGGGATAATGTAACACTTCGAAAATCCAAGAAGTGTTCTAGAGCCTAAAATAATTTCTATAAGGTTTAGAAACTGTTTTAAGTCCATTTTAATGAATATAAGTAATTTAGAAAGTCTAGTAACAAAAACTTTGAAGAACGTCCATGACGTTGGGAAACTAGTTCAATGATGTACTAGCGTGCCTTAGCCTATTTGACTTGCTTTTAGGAGTTGAAAACTCATGAAAATTTGTGGAAGGGTGTCAAAAATTTGTTTAAGTTTATTAATGGTTAAATGGTCCGGGTAAGACTCCCCAAGGACAAACCAAGGGCCCTTGAGCGGGACTCTTTCATTTTTGGGGTCAAAGGCTGCCTGGGGCAGTGTGCATCGACGAAGCCATTCGACGAGGCTGGTGTGAATCGACGGGGCGTCTATTCTATACGTCGACCAACACTTAGACATTTTGGCTAATGGTACATTTGGAACAGTCTCTGAACTTATTGACGAAGTGCAGCACAGAAGGAAGCAGAGCTCGTCGACTCACAAACGGACCGTCGATCGGGGTCTCGTCTGTGAGGGGTCCAATTTTTTGCACGTTTTTATGTGAATCAAATTAAATATTAAAGGGGTTAATTGATTAGTTGGGGGGGTGAAGGGAAGTATAATTATGTTAATTAACCACCCATTTAAAGACCCAAACCCCATTAGACTAATCACAACTCACAAAACTCAAACTATCTTCCTTCTCTCTTCTTTCTCTCTCCTGTGAAGATTACATTGAATAATACAAAAGATAGGGGAGTGTTATAGGGATGCAAATACCAATTTTTATACACCAATTTTGTTCAATTAGTAATGTATGGGATCTAATTCACCTTTGAGACATCTTTTCTCAAAGGGTTCCATCAATTTGAGTTCCAAAAATTGAGTTTTCAAGTGGGTTTCATCCAATCTCTAAATTGATGTTATAAATTTATTTGTTTATGTTTTATTTATATTTTGAATATATTAATATGTAACTTAACTCAATTTTGGTATACCTTGATGGTTTGGTCTAGTTTGTAGAAGATGATTCTTAACCCTAGGATTTGATCTTAATATGAATTAGGTTGTATTGGTTCAATTGACTTGTTTATTGGTTGAATTACTACTAGATAATGTTGTTACACTAATCGTGAATTAATTAGGGTGGATTTATGTCTTTCATGCTAGTTCTTGAGAAGATGATCTAGGTTATGATGTATGTTGTGAATTGACCTAAGTATCTTGTCTTAAGCTATGATCTAGTATTGAATTGTGATGTAGTGATTCTTGTAGCCTTGTTATCATGTTGGTTATTGATTTATGATAACGTATACCCAAATTGAGTTGAATTTAGGGTTTGTGGTAAGACATTGAAGATGAACTATGCAGAGACTTGGTAAGTCTTATGATCCCTATCCTTTAATTCAAATTGTGGTCAATTGTGATTAAGTCGTAATGTTGTATTGGAGTATGCCTTATATTAGGATTTATAGGGTGGTATGATGTTGAATTGAACTGTCTTGATTATGATTGTGAGGTGTTGGCTTAAAATGTAAATGTTATAAGGATAGTGAATGATCTACCAATGGTCCTTATCATTAAATGAAATGTTTATGTGCTAACCTCACCTATATTAATTGAAATGAAAGGACAATACTCATCTAATTCTTATTGAGCTATGATGATGATGAATATTCAAGGGTTAGACCCTATGACCTACATTAAGCTATGATGATTAATAAAGACATTTTAGACATTTCAAAAAGGGACTCTAGCTTAGTACCAAGTGAACTAGAGTGAGGAGTGTCCCTTCCCACATAGGGAAGGTAGGATCACATATGTACTCTTTATATTGGAGACTACAATGCATGTAGCATAAAGAGGGTCCCAACTATATCTCCTTTTTCTTGAACTATGTTTTGCCCTTAAGAATACTAGCTAGTGGATCTACGTAGTTTTTATGTTCATGTTTTCGTACTACCTTTGCAAGTCGTCCGCCTTCTTTCGGTGTAGGGTTCCATGACACATGATTCCACATTAGCTCATGTGGTCTATGTCTGTTAGGGCAAGATGTTCCCAAAGGTAAAATTAATTAAAGGACTGAACTCTAAGACCTAAGGGGTTTTACTAAGTTGAGGTATGGGTATGGGAATCTACATAAACTATTTACTAGTTAGACATGAAGAGGGTCTTAAAAGGATGTTCTTATGTATGAATATGCTTATATGTTGATTGGTGTCACTTATGAATATGTGATGGTCTATATTGTTAAAGCATGATGTTATGTACTCTTAAATGTTATGATATGTGTAGTAGGATATTACTCATGATTCTTGTCGGGTTTCTTAATTGAGTAAGGTTATGGGGATTTGCTTGGTCATTACACTTGTTGATTTTATAGGGATTTATGGTTAATTGTCTTTCTTTGGTTGGTGATGAATTTACTTTGACTATTTATACAATTAGATGATATGCATGTTGAATTGACTATGCTTTGATTTCAAGGTATGTGTGCATTTGGTCTCATACTTCGTACAAGTGGTGTACTAACATCATTTGTTCTTTTTTGCCAACATTTTAAGTTCTGGCCCTTGAAGTTCTTTGAAGACAACTTGAAGAAGGCTTGGATCTCTAATTCATCCAAGATGGGTAGGTCCTCACTTTCCTAGGGCGATGACACTATCTAGCTAATGGAGTTGTTATAAGTTTAAGAGTATTCTGTTTCTTTCCTTTCAATTGAGTACTAAACATTTGTATGACCTATATGTGGTCTTATTGAATTGATGTATGGGATAGGACAAATTTGATATACTCTTATTAGATGGCTATGAGATGAGACGAATATTTTGACAATGTTATATTTTATATACTTATGTGCAATAAAAGTAGAAGACTAAATAATTTCCTATACGAAGGGTCTATATATATATATATATACACATATGAATGTAATGATGTAAGCTAAGAGGCTAGTCTTAGGCCTCGAAGAGGACGCTGCCTCCGGTTACGTGTAGGGGGCTATTCCTTGATATGACAAGTAGGGATACCTACAATGGCCAAAAGGATAGCTCAATGAATTTCCTAAGGATGATTTCATGCCATTCAAGCCAATCAACCCTAAGTCTACTATTCACACAATAAGGATACCATCATGATTTTCAACTTCAAGGATATCATAACTTAACCGTCCTACTAGTTTGAAGGTTCCACATAAAGGACTTTCTTAACAATGTTCAAGGTCACATATAATTCACACATACAAGACTTAGAAGCTTTAGAATACTAAGTCAAGAACTCATTTTCACATTATAGATGTATCAAGTAAGAGACACAAGTCTACCGAAACATGACACACACATACTTAACATATAACATATAATTATAGAGGCACATAGGTATAACCAACATCATGTACATGTCACCCTATTTACTACTATAATATCATAAATATAACCATCATAAGACTCACATAACGAAGTAGAAAGAATCATACATCAACCGTAAGACTATACACATAAGGACATAGTCATTGTCTAACTTGAACACCTAATGTTAATAGAAGAAACAAATACTTTCACTTTACTCACCAGTAGATATATATTATCATACTTCACATATATCTCTACACATATCATCAAAATATATCAAGTAATGCTGATAAGGTCATGATCATCATAATTCATAAAGTAACACCGACAAGGTCACATAATTCAAAAGTAAATAACATGAGCATCGCCACCATAAGTTGATCATACAAATAATCATTTCTATATAAAGTATATACTACACAATTTAGGGAAAGTTAGATCAACAATCCATGAATCCAAGATCACAACTTCAATCCATAGTCAATTAATCCAACACAATACTCAAAGGCCCTTACCAATGGCTATGAACAATCAATTCAACACAATAATTACAATACATAATGATCAAAGATAATTCAACATGAATTTATGAATTTAGGGCAGCCAAGTAACAACTTTAGCATGATTCATTCATAATTCAGTAGCCCTCATCAAATTAAATAAGAATTCAATAGCATTAAGACATAATCAATTCACCCATAAAGTGTTCAAATCTAGAGTTACATTAATTACATGGGTTCGTAGAGTTTTAGGTTAAAATCATCAAATTAAAAACAATTCAATCAGTATACAATGATTTAAAACATTTAATGTAAGAACCCATGTATAGATTATGAAATTGGACAAGTTCATCTTTGGAAGACTTTAGAAATCACTTTGAAGATTGATTCCTTGTAGAAAAGTTATTAAAGGATGAAGGCCATACCTTAATTGTGATGATAATCCCAAAAAAATGATGAAGAAAACTTGAGAAAATTAGTTTTCTTCTTTGGAGATTTAAACGTTCATCAATAAAGGTTTTGAATAGAAGAATGGAGAGATTTTGTTTTGAGTTGAGTGTTTATATTTGATTGGTGAGTTTAGGGGTATAAAAATACTCAATAACCGTCAATATTTCATCCCCAAATTACCCAAAAGACCAATTCACTCATTAGACATTTGAACCAACTCAAATTTTACTTAAAAACTACGTGATCAAATCAGGGAGGTTACTGCGCAACACGGAGGCATTTTCAAATCTTTTTTATGGAAAATTTCAAGACAGAATGGTTCTTGACAGACCCTCGTCGCAGGGCAAGAATTTATCCAAGTCAGTGCCACCTTCGTGGTGTGTAGCCACTGCCAAATCTTGGCTGGCGTGGAAGCTTGGCAGTCCCATGTTTGGGTCCTTTTTGGGGACAATTAGGCTGGTCCGCGGGGCGTCGTTCTCGTACATTCCGACCCTTTACATGTTAGGCTATTCTTATTGACCGTTGATACTCCATTTAACCCTCAAATCATCCCCCAAAACTCCACTGCATTCTTGGACTTTTAACCTCCAACACAATTCCAAACTTTATATACTAACTAGAAAAACTATTTATTAACTCTTTTAGTACATTAAAAAATCATGACACACATCTTAGGCCCTAGTTTCACCAAGGTTGTTTTTAGAGGCGTTACAATCTCACCCACACGGACAACATCGTCCTCAAATGACACTTTCTTCTTTTAAAATAATTTAAACAGATAATACACTCAATACTAGAAGCACATAACCATACTTCACCACACACAATGCACAATTAGGACTAACACAAATTTCACATACTTAAGAGACTCAAAACACAACAAGAGGATGTAAACTAATCTATGACTCATTGGATCATAAGACTCACATACTTCATTTAAATTAGGAGGAACACCTTATCCCTTCATTATCATGCTTATATACATAAATTATATACACTTTACCACAATTTTCATTAAAAGAACAATTTAGTCAAAATTCCAAAAAAATTAACAGTAAGATGCCAGGCATTAAAGTGAACATGCTTCAAATTTTTTAAAAATGAAACTTTTTAGAAATTAATGATGAAAGCATGATGAGATAGGAGATATAACAATATAATCTCAATTTACAACATAATCATAACTTCATGAAATGCACAATGCGAGGAATCAATGAAATTCAATTCCAACAAGACTCCTAAACATAATGCAATATGTAGCATGCTACTATGACTTTCTAACTCTCAAGCTTGAGTTGAATAGAAGAGATGAGACAATCAATCAAAACACCACTACTCACCATATTCCCCACATAGAAGGAACTTATAACAACTAAAGAAAGAATCTATAACTTACCACCATTATTATTGTTACCCGGATTTGATCCTCTTGCCCGTAGTGCATATAAATGAGCCTTCCCCTTTGGAACACCACCTTCCGGGACACAAGGAGGATATTGCTTATATTTTTTCCTCTACCCGCAATAGTAGGACAATCCCTCATTTTATGACCATCCATACCACAACCAAAGAATACCCGATACCAACTAGACATTTCCCACATTGTTTCTTCCCACAAGTAGCACAAGTAGGCTTTCGACCTTGAGAACCACTACCCTTCTCGAGTTTAACTTTAGAATCTCAAGCTTCATCTTTAGTTTGAGCTCTCTTCTTGAAACTAGGTTGGTTTTGATCACTTGGTCCACTCCTTTTTAAGTTTCTAGAAATCCTACTAATCTTAGACTCCTTTATGGATTGAGCATACACCATGAGCCTAGAAAAGTTCATGTTACCATGGAGCATGGTAGTACGACACTCTTCTTTCACAAGGTTGGCAACACGAGTCACAAACCTACTCATCTCATCCCTAGGGTTAAGACACTAAGGATGGAGCACACCTAGACAACATACTGAACTTCAAGGAATACTCCTCGAAACTCATATTACCTTGCTTGAGATTAATAAACTCCTCAACCTTCACCTCTCTCCTCTCACAGGGAAAGTACTTTCCTAAGAAAGCGTGCTTAAGCTCTTCCCACTCTATAGGACCCAACTCAACTGTCCTATTATCTTTCCATTAATTATACCACACTTGAGAAACCTCCATCAATTTGTACGAAGCTAACTCGGCTTCCTCCCTAGAATTCACCCCCATGGCACTCAACATCTTGTACACACCATCTAGAAACTCTTGGGGATCTTCTCCCAACTTAGAACCAAGAATGATAGATGGATTAATCCTCACAAAGTCTCTCAATCTAGAGTTCATAGTACTCTCCACAACATTCTCTCTACGTACAATACCCCTTTTCACATGAGTAGTCACGGATCGGGCTAAAGCAAGTAAAGCCTCTCTAATCTCCCCATTAGTCATTTCCGAGGTACTACCGGAACCTCATTACCTTGACCTCCAATAGGAACTTGAAAACCTTGGGGAGGAATTTTATAAATTTTAGGCATCTTGAAGAAATTTCTTTACTTGCTCAACTTAAGGAGGGATTTCCTCATTCACCCTTCCCTCCTTCCAATCTTCTAGTGGTCATTCTTCTAGCATTCATATCCTATGAAAATTAGAGAAGAAATTAGAATAGACACCTGCAACCTCAAATCTGTACGCATTACATAAGATTGATGAAGGAAGTTAAACTCTATCTTCTTATAGCCTCTTACTCATAGATGTGTAGCGACTCACACCGATGATCAAGATTCTACTAGACGTGGCTTTATGAGACATTTTGATTCGTAAGACCACTTACATAACCTATGCTTTGATACAAGGTTTGTCACATCCCGAGATCACACCCTAGAAGATATTACACTCTAGGAGTGCGACACGGCCTACTTGACCTCTCGTAGTTCTTGTACAAGCCATTTGACATCATTCATTGCAAACATGTATAAAAAATAGTGGAGAATTGAAACCTTTCACATGAAATTCTTAAAAAATCTTTCATATTAAAATTTATAAAAAACACTAACTCTCAACATATATCAATGTTAAATTCGAGAATACTCGGGACACAACCCATACAATACGAATAAATACATAGTCTATTACAATTTATTTAATTAAAATAAATCAAAAGATTATTATTCCCTCGACTAAAGTGAGGACATACTTCAAGTTTGCTTGATCGATATCTAGATACCAAGCTTGCTCCAAGATACCTCTGACCTTTTATACACACCTTTATAGATAGACAAAGAGTATGGAATTAGTACAAACATATGTACAAAGTATGGCGTAATTCATAAAACCTTAGAAACATACATTTATGAGATACATGCTGTTTTTGACTTAAAAATCATATCATAAGTATTACAACCACATTTAAGTATTAAGCAATACAAATAATATCAAGCATATATCAAAACATATAGACATGAGGTCCTCCTACCAAAAGAGATTCTAAGTCTCACATAACACTACCTAAGTTTAGATCATATCTATTTTTATCAATTTATTTTCCTATCTAGAGTAATTCTTAAGATTTCCCTAAGTATGACGTGAAGTGACCATTCCTATGCCCCTTCATACCTTAACTAAGCAACCCTTAAACTATTCTAGGCAAGTACTTATTCATTAACATGATTTCTAACTTAAGCCATTATCTTTATTACTTCATTAAGAGACATTCATCGCATAAGGATATTCAAGTAATGCTCTTGGAGAAGATCTAGAGCACTCACACACTAATATCTTCAAAGCCTAGCCGTGCAATGTCTAGATAACATCCAATTCCACTACTTAAACTTCTGAGTACGTATTTGACACTAGCATGAATCCCACATGATGAGAATAGTCAATAACCAACATAGACCAAGGTATCTAAGCATGGAATTTGGAGTCCACCCTACTACGATAAAGGGTGTTCTACTTGATAATGGTAGAACCAGGATACGACTCATTTAGGCACATGGTTAGGGAATATGAAGGTTTTATTTTTTGTCTAATGTCATCTTATCTTAAAGAAACTCCCTTATCCATACTCACTTGGTTCTAGCCTTTGTTCTCATAGAATAATTCACACAAAGGATCACATGGAGAGGTTACATATATATTTCATAACCCACTCATATTTCACCTTACCAAAGAGGGTCCTCTAGGGATACCTACAATGGCTAAAAGGTTATATAAATGACTTTCCTAAGGATGATTTCATGTCATTCTAGACAATCAACCCATAGTCCACCATTCTCACAAGAAGGACACCATGACGACTTTTAACTTCAAGGATATCATAACCTTCCAACTAGATTGAAGGTTCCACATAAAGGACCTTTTAAATAATGATCAAGGTCACATATTAATAACATATAGTAGACTATGAACCTTTAGCATACTAACTGAAGAAGTCGTAATTACATTGGACATGTATCAAGCAAGAGACACAAGTTTACCAAAACAAGACACGCATATACTTCACATGTATCATATCATTCTAGAGGCACATAGGTATAACAAACATCATGTATAGGTCACCCTATTCACTAATTTAATATCATCAATATAACCATCATAAGACTCATATGACCAAGTAGGAAGAATCATACATCAACCCTATGAGTATACACATAAGGACATAGTCATAGTCTAACTTGATCACCTAATGTTAATAGAATAAACACATACTTTCTTATTACTCATAAGTAGATAGATACGATCATACTTCACAAAAATCCATACACAAATCATCGTAATATATCATGTAATGTCGATAAGGCCATGATCATCATAATTAATAAACTAACGGTGACGAGGCCACATAATTCACTTTATAAATCACATAAGCACGACCACCATAAGTGGACAACACTAAACATCATTACAATGTAAAGCCTATACTTCACAATTTAGAGAATGTGAGATCAATATACCATGAATCCAACCTCATAAATTCAATCCATAGTCAATTCATCCAACACAATACTCAAAGGCCCTTACCAATGACCATGATCATCAATTCAACCCAATAATTACAATACATAATGTATCAAATATAATTCAACATGAATTTATGAATTTAGGGCAGACAACTAACAATTCTAGCATGATTCTTTCATAATTCAATAGCCCTAATCAAACTACAAAAGATTTCAATAGCGTTAAGCCATAATCAATTAACCTTTAAAGTAGTCAAATCTAGGGTTACATGAATTCCATGAGTTCATAGAGTTTTTAGGTTAAAATCAATTAAAAACAATTCAATCAATATACAATGACTCAAAACAGTTAATGCAAAAACTCATGGATAGATTACGAAATCGGGTAATTCATCTTTGAGAGACTTTATAAATCACTTTGAAGTTTGCTCCTTCAAAAAAATATATTGAAGGACGAAGTCCATACCTTAATTATGATGAAAATCCCACAAAATCGATGAAGAAAAATTGACAAAATCAGTATTTTTTCTTGCAGCTTCAAACCTTCATCAAGAGATGTTTTGGAGAGAAGAATAGAGAGATATTTTTTGAGTTCAGGGTTAAGATTTGATTGGTGAGTTTAGGGGTATAAAAAGACTCAATTATTGTCACTAAGTAATCCCAAAAAAGACCCTTGAATACATTAGACACTTTAACCAACTCATATTTGACTTAATAACAACGCCATCAAATCTGGGAATTTACTGCGTCTTGCGGAAGCATTTTCAAATCTTGTTTCTGGAAAATTTCAAGACAGAATGGTTCACGACAGTCTTGCGTCACAGGGCAAGATTTTTTCCCACTCACTTCTAGTTGTGCGCCAAATCTTGGTTGGCGCGGAAGCTTGGCAGTCCCATGTCTGGGTCCTCTTTGGGAAACCTTAGGCTGATCCCCGGGGCATCATTCTTGGACTTTTTTCCCTTTATACGTCAGGATATGCGTAAGAACCATCGGTAAATAATTTCACCCTAAAACATCCCCTAAAACTCCACTACAAAACACTACGACACATTTGTTTAACTTCGACTAGTTTCCAAACGTCATGGACGTTTGACCTCCAAGCACTTCCAATATTTATAAACTGACTATAAACACTATTATTAACCCTTGTAGGACTTCAAAACATTATTACACACATGTTAGTCCCTAGATTCATCTATTTCCTTTTTAGAGGCGTTACAGAGAGTATCAAAGCTCAAGCAAGCGGTTTTAATCCCGATGCTCATAAGAAGTAACTCTTCTATGCTCTTCTCTCTAGTGGTGAAAAAAAAGGATTTTCTTGATGTGGTCACCAGATTATTACAAGTGTTCTCTATTGAAGTTAATTATTTAATAGATCCCGGTGCTACATTATCGTTTGTAACTCCTCTAGTAGCTAAAAATTTTGATATTCTACCCTATATTTTTTGTTAACCTTTTTTGGTTACTACCCCGGTGGGTGACTCCGTTGTGGCTAGAAGATTCTTTAGGAGTTTTCCTATATCTTTACCCAATAAATTTATATGGGTGGATTTGTTAGAACTTGATATAGTTGATTTTGATGTCATCATGGGAATGGATTGGTTGCATGCTTCTTTTGCTTCTATTGATTATAGAACAAGGGTATCTAAGTTCCAAATTCCTAATGAACCCATCTTATAAATGAAGGGGTGTAAATTAATCCCTATAGGTCGAATCATTTTGTGTTTTAAAATCTTGTAAAGTTATTTCTAAGGGGTGTCTTTACCATATAGTGAGGGTCAAGGATGTTGAGTCTAACATTCCTCCTAGAGACTCGGTACCGTAGTAAAGGATATTCTGGAAGTCTTTCTCGATGACTTGCTCGAAATTCCTCCCAAACGAGTAATAAACTTTGATATAAACTTGTTGTATATGAATCTTATACAATCCCTTCTTACCGTTGGCTCCAACTGAGTTGCAAAAGATAAAGCTTCAATTCAAAGACTTATTAGACAAGGATTTTATAAAGCCTAGTATTTTGTCTTGGGGAGCTCCGGTGTTGTTTGTTAATAAGAAGGATGGGTCCCTAGGATGTCAATTAATTAAAGAACAAGTACCCTCTCCCAAGGATTTACGACTTATTTGACCAACTCCAAGGGGCAACCTACTTTTCTAAAATTGATTTGATTTCGGGGTATCACCAACTGAGGGTGAGAGGTGAAGACATACCTAAAATGGATTTCCAAACTAGGTATAGTCATTATGAGTTCTTAGTGATGTCTTTTGGTATCACTAATGCCCCGTAGGCTTTTATGGACCTTATGAATAAAGTGTTACGGAATTACCTTGAATTTTTTGTAATTGTCTTCATTGGTGATATCTTGGTGTATTTTAAGAATGATTATGATCACATGGGTCATTTGAGTGTAGTATTGCAAGTCCTAAATAAAAACCAACTCTTTTATAAATATAGTATGTGTGAATTTTGGTTGACATAGGTTGCGTTTCTTGGTCACATCATCTCTAGTGAGGGTTTTAAGGTCTATCTTAAGAAAATGGAAGAAGTTAAGAATTGTCCAAGAACTTTGACTCAAACATATATTAGAAATTTCTTGGGTTTAGTAGGGTATTATAGGAGGTTTGTTGGTAGGTTTGAATCCATTTCTTCTTGTTTGACTACCCTAACCCACAAAAATGCTAAGTTTGAGTGGTCGGACGCTTGTGAAAAGGGGCTTCCAAAAGTTGAAGGACAAGTTTATGTATGCTCTGGTGTTGAATTTATCATAGGGCACCCAAGGGTTTGTGGTGTGTTGTTACACTTATCGAGTAGGTTTGGGTTGTGTCCTTATGCAACATGGTAAAATTATAGCATATGCCTCTAGGAAACTCAAGGTGCATGAGAAGAACTATCCAACTCATAATCTTGAATTAGCATCCATAGTGTTTGCTTTTAAATCATTTAGGCATTACTTGTATGGTGTGCACGTGGATGTATTTACTGACCACGAGAGTCATCAATATGTATTCACTCAAAAGGATTTGAATCTACAACAAAGAAGATAGTTGGAACTTTTGAATGACTATGACATGAGTGTTCTCTACCACCTCGGCAAGGCTAATGTTATTACGGATGCTCTAAGTTGTATGTCAATAGGTAGTGTATCCCATGTTCCTGATAATAAGAAAAAATGGTGAAAGAGGGTCATATATTGGCTTGGTTGGGTGTTCGGTTGGAGAATTCTCCAAAAGGAGGTCTACGGTTCATAATAACTCCTAATCATCTTTAGTGGTGAAGGTGAAATCTAAGCAACACCTTTATCCCCTAGAGATGGAGTTATAGAAATTGGTACTTATAAAATATAATGAGTCATTATCCTAAGAGGGTATGGTGTGTTTAGGTGTCATGATCGAGGAGCACTCCCTCTAAGTAACATGCGTACTTGACCTCTCCGAGGTCTTATACAAGTTCATAGTTATTATTCATAGCATTGCCAAAGTAAACATAGTAGAAATTTTACAACTTTTCATAGAACGTCGTATGGTAGAAACGTCACTTCATATATATATATATATATATATATATATATATATATATATATCTAAGTCTCTTTGTCCATCATAGACTCAACATCATATAATATAATAGAATCGGGACAGAGCCCTTTGACATCATAACATTAACAAAACTATTACAAAACTTTAAACATGACTTGACATAGAACATCCTTAAATCTTAAGGATTCCTTTCCTTCTCCTTGGGAAACACATATCAATCTCTTCACCATTGAAAAATCCTTTAAGCATCCATAATCTACACTTTGTGTAAAAAGGCAGAGAAGAATGAAGTTAGTACAAGAATGCACTAAGTATGACAACAACGCAAAAACATGAATTTAAAAGGGAGATTTTACTTTGAAAACCACGCATCATGTCTTTTAGTAAAACTTCATGACTACTTTCATTTTATAAGTACAACATAGCTCGTACACTTCACATGAGCATGGACATTTTTCTTAACATCACAGAAGCCACATTATTAATTTAAAGTGCATTTATCATATTCATAATATTATCTTATTTTTACCTTATGTCTTTGACCCTAAATTAACCCTTGGTGCAATGCATGAATAGTGTCCCATTCCACTACTCACACTCAAGCATCACCTTAAGGTCATGAAGGTCAACATTCACATAACCTTATTTATTTACTTAAACATAGGTATTCATAGGAACACAACATATCCCAAGTCACCTACTTCACATATGAACAAAAATTTTCCATGTACCACATATATAACTCATTTCAAGACTACATGCAAGTAAACACTATCACATATATGCAATTGTAAACGAAACCTTACTTGACCTCCATGCATATAAAAATCACAAGAGCTTACTCATGATTCCCATCTAAGCCTACTAGTGCAATGTACATGTGAAGTCCCATAACCTCAGACATACTAAGTAAACCTACAAAGAGACTACAAGCCTTAACATGAACTTCATATATCAACAAGACAAACATACACAATCTCCTTCAAGTCAACAAAGACCAAATCGTATAGTCAATAAGACCAAAATTATACATATAAGGAGAAGACACATCATATAGACTCATATTGTGCACATCATCATAATAAGTAGACAAGCCTACAATTCCATGCATAAACACATAAACATATACATATAAATAGACATATAAATATGCATTATGACACATTCGTAGAACTTTCTTCAAGAAATACTTGTGCAATGCATTGGTTAAGTCACATACCCCAACCTACACTAAGCAACATCCCTTAGGTTATCCTACTTAGGGTCTAGTTCTTTACTTCTATTGTCCATTTTACTTTAAGAAAATTGTATGTTTAACCGAGACTAAGACCATGGGTGTTATACATGGAATTTTCTGTTGTAGAGCCTTACATCAAATGAAGGTTCTCTTACCTTGACAAGTAGAATATTAACACATACAAGCATATTAAGTGATATCACTTGTTAGATACTACGTGGCAAACATAGTTTATGGGACTAAGAGATATGTATTGAACCTTCTACATGCCTATTGGCATTGGATCCCTCATCTCATGAGAATCCAAAGGGTGAGTGTCCCTCATAAGGGAGTCAAAACCTCATATGAAACTATACGTTTAATCTTCCTCTACAGGAAGCCAACACCTCTCATTTTCAAGTTCACTCGGTGCTAATATAATTCCCTTTATTGGAAAGCCATTATTATCTTTATTTTATAAAATTTAGGCTTTAGGATTTTGAATCCTTATATTCTTAGTCATAGGTCATAAATGAGAGTTCATAAACCTAAATTATGTGAGAAGTCCTTTCACATAAACATAGCATATGTAAAAGACAATCTAGTATAGATTACACTTGAGAACACCTTTCAAGCCCCCTCTGTTGACTACATCATCATACAGGTATGTGTGTATACATATATGTGAGCAAACCTTTCAGATAACACCTTTAGGCCACATATATTCATACTTTACTTCCTTAATGCATAAGTGTATAAGTGTAACTATATGATCAATCCTTTCATATAAACACATTTATATACAAGGCTTAATCATACTTCATCATACCATATAATTGAGATCATCACATATAAGACATGTTCATAACGTATTCATGCATTCATATTCATGTACATAGAAAATCAAACTAAGGAACTATCCCATCAAGGCACACATGTTCGATGAATAGACAACGTCCCATACCCTTGTCCATAGTTGTACACCTATAAATTCATCCTAGTTAAGGGATACATTTCATGAACATATACATTACATGCATAGTAGTTGACACAAGTACATATGAGAATACTTTTCATTAGACACCACGAACCTATACTACTTGTAAGCATGAATTAAGTGTGAGTGTGTGTACATTGATCAACATTATCACCTAATGTCTATCTACAACCCTTTGATGCAGCCACCCTCTTAATACCAAAATGCAAATTAAAGCATAGACCACATAACACATAATAGCATAGGAGACAAGCTAAGTACAACACTTGCATTAATGACTCCTAACCATACCTAGTCACACATTCATGTAGGGGTATGTACGTAAGCGGACATCAACCATCAAAACTCATCAATGGAAGCACCTACCTATCCCTAACTTAGTTATACAACCTAGATCACAACTAAAAAAGAAGACTAGGTATGACACTTCACATTAGGTGATCATCACCACAACACATTTTATACAATTTACTTTAAGAATATTATCACATCACATATATAATTACAATAGAGTAAAAACCTCCACCATAAGTAGAGCATACCACACAATGCCTTACAAGGCCAATTCTATGAATAATACTATTGAAAAGTAAATAAAGTAGGATATCTTACCACTTCCCCAACCTTTGATCATGATTGATGAATACTTTTTTTTCATCAACAATTCAATAATATGGAAGTAGCTAAAGAATCTTAACATAAAAGAAATCCTATTTTAATTACCCTAGATTTGATATCACATTGAAATCAATACATAGGAAGTTATTGAAGTAAAAATAGATAGGTCAATTACATTCAATCTCAGAACCTTGATACTCATAGGATCAACTATACATAATTCATAATAATTTACATCTTATTAAGTACCTAAATTAATTATCATCGTTGAATCTCGTGACAATCGTTCTACCATCAAGGTCACAACATACTATAATAGAAATCCATATAAGATAAAAGAACATAGTCTATTTCAATTCAAACCTTCATAACTTTATCCACATGGATAAATTTCACATAATTAATCATTAATATACATAATAGGGAGTAGATATAAGCATTTAACATAATTGAATCACAATGCGATTTGCATAAGATCAAGATCACAAAACCCACACATAGTCAAAATAAAAAGTTTGAATTGAACATAGGTTCATCATGCAATCAGATTGAAATTAACTTTACATTCAATACATTATCATCAATTCATCATGATAAAGCCTTTGAAAACATTGTTAGAAAGAACCCATGCTAGATTGAAAGATAGGAATTTTGATCATGAATTTCTTTGAAAACTTTAAAAGGAACTCTCTAAATCAAAAATTATTCAGAGAGGAAAAACTACCATACCTTTATACATGATAAGCCCATGGTAAATTGAAGAATAAACCATGAATATCCATTCTATATCTTGAACTTGGGTTTTCCCTCCAATGGAGGTTTGATAGAATATGGAAGAGAAGAGAGATTTGAGATTTTTGATTTTCTTATTAGGTGTTGAAGTTTTGGATTTGGAAAGGGGTTAAAAAGTTCCTAAAAACAGTTTATAACCGTCTCCCTAAGTTACCAAAAAATAATCCATACTTATTGGGACTTTAAACCATGTCAATATTGACTTTAAAATGATAGTACCGGATCTGGGAAGTGATTGCGCATCGCGGATGTAGCCTTTGATTATGCCCCAAATAACTTTAGAGGAAGTGTTCCTCATGTTGGGTGCGTGATTCACAATCACACTAAGTGATAGGCGCACGACGCAAGGCCAGCCCCTAGCTGCTACACTCTGCATTGCCTCTTTGTCCAACGTTGGGGTCCTCCTCGGGGTCCTTAGGCTGGTCCATCGGGAGTTGTACCCGGACGTTTTGACCCTTAACATGTATATTAGGATTCTATGTTCAGCCCTATTGATTTTCCAATCCATACAACACATAAAAACAAGGCAAGATAGAAGAACACACTAGGATGGCCAAAGACCAACTTTCAAACGTCTCGGACGTTTGATGTTCAAATGACTTCAAATCAAGTATACAGACTATAAATCCCTTAATTCAAAGATTTTAAAACTTTTTGGACATATGTGAGGCTCTATGCACCTTAGTTCATTTTTGGGGTCTTACATTAGGTACCAACGTAGATTGGTGTAGATGTGGATGGTCTAAGGGGAAATTTTTTAGAAGAAGCTCATGATTTTTGATATTCCATTCATTCAGGTGCCACCAAAATGTATCATGATCTTAGAGAGGTGTATTGGTGGGATGGTTTGAAAAGGAATATAGCGGAGTTAGTAGCTAGGTGTCCAAATTGCCAACAATTCAAAGTCGAACATCAAAGACCGGGAGGTCTTACCTAAGCAATGAATTTGCCTACTTGGAAGTGGTAATAAATCAATGTGGACTTTGTTATTGGGTTTCCTTGAACCCAAAGGTAAAATAACTCAATTTGGGTTATTATGGATAGATTGATAAAATCTGCTCAGTTTATCCCCATCAAGTCTACTTTTTTGGCAGAGTATTATGCAATAATATACATTAATGATATATGAAGCTTACATGGGATCCCTTTGTCCATAACTTCGGTTAGATAGTCCCAACTCACATACCATTTTTGGAGGTATTTTTAAAAATATTTGGGTACTCAAGTGAATCTTAGCACCACCTTTCATCCACAAACAGATGGTCAAGCGGAGCATACTATTCAAACCCTAGAAGATATGTTAAGAGCTTGTCTAATAGATTTCAAGGGTAATTGGGATGATCACTTACCATTGATTGACTTCTCTTGTAATAATAACTATCATTTAAGTATTTTGATGACACTTTTTGAAGCACTCTATGGTAGGAGATGTAGGTCTCCAGTTGGCTTGTTTGAGGTTGGTGAGTCTTCACTCCTTAGTCCCGAGATAATCTATGAATCTTTGGAAAACTTTAGGGTTATAAGGGATAGGTTAAAAATAGTCTATAGTCGAGAAAAAACTTATGCCAAGAATAGAAGAAGAGACAATGAATTTGAAGTAGGTGATATGGTCTACTTGAAGATTTCACCCATGAAAGGGGTGATAAGATTGGGCAATAAGGGGAATTTAAGTCCCCGGTATGTGGGACCTTATGAGATACTGACACGGGTTGGTAAGGTTGCTTATGATTTGAAGCTACAAAGTGAACTAGTTTCGGTTCATCCCGTATTTCATGTCTCCATGTTGAAGAAGTGTATTGGCGACCCCGTATTCATTCTCCCTATTGAAGGGTTTGGTGTTAATGAGAACCTTTCCTATAAAGAGGTTCCGCTTAATATTATAGATCTCTAAGTCAAGGAGTTGAGGAACAAAGAGGTAGCCTCGATAAATGTTCGATGGAGAAACCACCTAGTTGAGACAGCAAAATGGGAGGCCGAGGCCGACATGAAGTCCCGATTTCCTCATCTTTTTCCTCAAAATTATATCCAAACTTAAGGTTAGTAATCCTCTTAAAATGAACTAATGAATATTGTTTAATTTGGATTGTTTTACTTAAAGTTGCATATTTATAATAAAGATTCATGCTAAATTGTGTTGTCAAGGAAAAATGCTCTTTTATTTATTTTGCATTTATTTGTGTATGTGTGTACATGCCGTAATGAAAGGTAGTAAGAATTTTGATGTGTTTTGAAAGAAGGTTTTCATAAGTAACTCTTGATGATCATGTTGATATTGAGAAGGCAGTTCCTTATGTTGTGATGTTGAGCCCTTATATGTGGTAGATTGTGATTTGAGTTGCTATGTTTAAATGCCATGTTTATATGTTGAATGGAGTTATGAAGTACTCCAATGGGATTTGACTCACATTGACTTTATGTTGTTATTGTTGTTGTTTGTTGGACTGCTAGTCTTGAGTCATCCTCTCCCTATAAAAAGATTTAGGTGTCATTCGTGGATGAATGTTCCCAAGTAGGGGATAATGTATAACTTCGAAAGTCCATGACTTATTCTAGGATCTAATATGATGAAATAAGTCTTAAAACATTGTTTCTAAGCCTAAACTAATGTATAGAAACTGTAGGAAGTGGTAGAGTCAAAACATCAAGAAACAACCATGACGTCTGGAGAATTGTGACATATGAGCTAGCGTGCCTTGTCATGTTTCAAGGGGTTTTAAGTGTCTTAATTTAGTAAAATTTTGTATAAATGTGATAAACATGTATAAGAGTGTGTTTAGATTTGAAATTTCTGGGTAAGACTCCCCAAGGACCACCTTAGGAGTCCTTGGAAAGGATTCTAACTTTTGACCCAAAACTACCAAACTGACACTGGCCAGATAATGGTGAAATGACGCCTCGTCGATGGGTCAACGAACCATCGATGGTTTTAGTTTGTCAAGACTTAATTCACATTTCAAAAAGGTCTCAAAACACCCTCTATGTCAAAAATGATGCCCTTTTAGTACGGCCGTCGTTTGGACGACGGCACGTAGACGGGCTTTCGTGGGTTGAGGGTGGACTTCACTGCCTAATTTTCTAATTAATAGGTTAGTTATTTAGTTTTTTAGATAATTGAGGTTTAAGGTCGGTTAATATGAGTTAGACTATAAAAGGCTTATAACACAATAAACTAACTTAACAACCCCATTATTCCCAAACCCAATTCTCTCTAACTTCTCTACTTTTTCTCTCTATTCCATGAACCTGTTGAAGACAAATCTTCAAGGTTCACTAGGGTTTCAATACTCCATATTTTATCCATAAAACTTCAAGGAATCCTAAGGTATTGAGGATTTTCACTCTTAGGATCTCTTTCCCCAAGAGGCTCATCAAAATTGGTTTCTAATGATGTCTAAAAGTTGGGTTTTCTTCAAATTTCGTGAATGAACATTCAATTGGATTTGATGTTTATTTTTTTGATTAATATTGATATATTATTACTTAATATTAGTTAATTGGTGTATTTCTTAGTCTTTGACCTCGTTCTATGGAAGAATTCAATATTGAACCTCTTACCCTAACCCTAGGTTATGAATTGAGGTTGATTTGATTAGTGATGATACAATTGACTTAGTTCTTGTTTAGATTACTAGTATATGATGTTATTAAGTGAATTGGTGGATGAATACTTTTCTATTTATGGTATGATCTTGAAGGAGGCTTATGGAGGTTATGTTGTAAGACTATATGATCATGGTTCCTTCACTTCAATGTTGATGTCTTATAATTGATAATAGTATTCAATTGAAGTATTATGTGTGATGAAATTAAGAGTATTTTGATATTATGAATGTGATTATATGTTATGAATATGTGGAATTGTGAGATCGTGTTAAGGGTATGATGATACAAGGTTGAATAAGAATCACTTGTCTGCCTTAATATAATATGACTCTAATGTGTTGATCTCACAAATGAAGAATTGTTATGAAAGAAAATTCTCATGGAATACCTAATGAGCTTATGACATGATTATACAAGGGGTTAGTATCCTATAGCCTAATTTAAGATATGATTATTAAGAAAATCTTCAAGACATTTCAAAAAGGTCTTTAGCTTATCACCAGGAGAACTAGATATGAAAGGTGTCCCTTCTCAATGTGGGAAGGTACGTTCACAATGATTCTCATTACATTAGGACTCCAATGCTAATGAGAATGTTAAGGGTTCAATACATATCTCCTAGTTCCTTAACTATGTTGGCTCCATAGGAATACTATCTAGTGGTCCACCATTAATGTTGTGTTCATGTTTTGGTTCTATATTGGCAAGTAGAGAATCTTCTTTTGGTATAGGGTTTAATGACATTGATTCCATGTTTAGCTCACATGGTCTATAGTTGGTTAAGGAGATTGTTCCCGAAAGCAAAATGAAAGTAATAAAGTGAACACTAACTAGGGTGACTTGAGGGGTTTTCCTTAGTGTAGGTAGGGGTATGTCACTCTTCTTATACATGGCACAAGTTGAAAATGAGGGAAGCCTTAGGAGGTTATTCTTATGCACTTATGATTTGAATGTAATATAAATATATATATATATATATATATATATATATATATATATCATGCATGATATGAAGATGTATGAAATGTAGACATTTCTTATGATCCATTTCTTGATTTACTTGATTATGTGGGGCTACAGGGATATAGCTTCACATAAGCATTTACTTGTAGGGATGGAAAGAGGTTGTGAGTAAGGTTCTTATATGCTTTGATGGTTATGAACTCTTGTACATGAATTGTTGTTATGACATTGTGTTGGAGTTATTCTTGGTGATCTAAGATTAGGCTAATGTTGGTCTTGTGTTGAGTATGAACTTGTCTTAAGTGATATTATGATCATTGACTTGTATTTGCTCTTATATGTGCATAAATTCTTTTGAAAGTGACTTAGCATGGCTTTGAACAAAATGTCCTTTTAAACATGATTTCAATGGTTTTACTTGCATATGTTTCCAAACTTCGTACATGTGGTTGTACTAACCCATATTCTTTCCCTTTCCCAAACAATGTACATTCAGGACATTGAAGTATAGGAGGCCACTTTGGAATAAGACTTGGATGTTAACATTTCTCTATTCTACATATTTTATTGTTATGTCTAATGACACTCATTCATTCCTTTATCTTTGAGACTATTGTTGTAAGCCTATATGTGGCTCATTCTATTGAAGTATGGGCTACACATAAATGTTTTAATACTCTTTAGATGGTTTAATCTGAGATAATGTTATTAGAATATATCTTATGTATCGGTTCTATTGCCTAAACAAGAAGACTATGTAAGCTTCATAACAAAGAAGTCTATGTCAACTCCATATATGATATATGAGAAGTCTAAGTATACTTCATTATGTAAAAGTTTAAAATTTTTCTCATTTTGACCTATGATATGTTATGGTGAATGCTAAGGGCTAGTCCAAGTCGTCAACGAGGATGAAGACGCTGGCTACGTCTAGGGAGCGCTCCCCGGTCGTGACAGTTGAGGATTTCTCCCAATGCTGAAATGGGGTACTAAGGTACCAATATCGATTATGTATTCTGAAGGTTGATGAGTTGAGGAAGAAAATTTTAGATTAGGCTCATAGTTCTGGGTATTATATTCATCCAGGAACCACAAAGATGTACCATGATTTATGGGAAATCTATTGATGGAATGGTATGAAAAAAGAATGTCGCGAGATCTGTAGACAAATGTACTAATTGTCGAAAAGTTATGGTTGAGCACCAAAAGTTGGGAGGTTTGTTGCAAAATATATCGATTCTCACTTGTAAGTGGGAAGAGATGAATATAGATTTTTTTTGTGGTTTTTCCTTGTACTAAAAGGTAACATGATTCTATTTGGGTCATTGTTGATAGAATGAAAAAATCAGAAAAGTTCATTCCTGTTACGGTTTCCCTTTCAGTGGATGACTATGCAAATTTGTATATAAGGGAGATAGTGAGGTTACATGGAGTTTCTTTGTCCATCATTTTTTATCAGGTTACTCAATTTCCTTCACATTTTTGAAAGTCATTCAAAAAGTGGCTCGGTACTAAGGTGAAGCTTAGCACCACTTTTCACCCATAAAAGGATGGTCAAACAGAGATCACCATTCAATCGTTAGAGGATATGTTGAGGAAGTGTGTTATAGATTTCAAGGGTAATTGGGATAAGCACATGCTATTAGTAGAGTTTTTCTACAATAATATCCACCACTCATCTATCAATATGGATCCTTTTGAAGCCTGATATGGTTACCAGATTTAGGTCTTTGGTTGGTCGGTTTCATGTAGATAATTTTCTCTTATTGGTCTCGAATCGGTTGATGGAGCTATTGAGAAAGTTCAACTCGTTAGGGTGAGATTGAGAAGGGGTAAAAGTAGTTAAAACTCATACAACAATATGAGAGGAGAGACCTAGAATTTGAAGTAGGTTATTGGTTCTATTCGAAAATTTCACCCATGAAGGGTGTGATGCAGTTTGGCAAGAAAAAGGAAATTTAGTCCACAGTATGTAGGACCATATCAAATTGTCAAGCGTGCTAGGGAAGTGTCCTATGAATTGGACTTTCCAAATAAGTTTGGTCGAGTTCACCCGGTATTTCATGTTTCTATGCTTAAAAGTGTATCGGGACACGGTGTCCATTATTCCCTTAAAAGGTTTGGGAGTTGAAGACATCATTTCTTATGAAGAGGTTCTGGTAGAGATTTTTTACCATCAATTGAAGAGATTGAGAAAGATGTAAATAGCTTCCATAAAGGTTTTTTGGAGAAATCATTTAGTTACGGGTGCTACTTGGGAGGTCGAGACCGATATGAAGTCCCGATACCCTCATTTCTTTCCTTTTACTCCTACTCAAGCTTGAAGAAAAATAGTTCCTCAAGAATTTCTTTGTTATGGATGGCATGTGAGAATTATGTGTTTTAAATGGTTTACTTATTCATGTTCTTGATAAAATTTATGTTTAACGAGAAAAGGAGTTTTCATCATTTGTATTATTCATGTTGTTGTGCAGTTGGTAGGAGTTGCCTATTTGACTTCATGAAAGGTGTTGATGAGCATGATTTAATATAATTTTTAGAGTAATTGCATATTTGATCCATAATATGGTTTTGAGCATTATTTTAATTGAAGAAGCGAGTTCCTCCTTTGGAAATGAGAAATATTGAGTTTCATGCATGTTTTGGTTGTTATATGTAGTTTCTACTCCCTTGTATTGCATTAGTTATGTTTCAACATGGAGTTGATATTTCCTTATTTGGATTGTGCATTATTTAGATGTTCCATGCATGATGGGATGCTACTCATGAGTCTGGAAGTCTGTAAGGTGTCTATATCATCATTCGAGGACGAATATTCCCAAGGGGGAGATAATGCAACATTTCAGAAATTTATAGACTAAATAAGTGTATACTATAAAAAAAACATAGTAGGCTAAGCTAGAATTTAACGTTAGGGTTAGAGACTTGAATGTACCTTCTCATACCTAAAAATCATTTTTTTAGTTTGAAAGAGTCTAGGCGTAAACCCCAAGGACCAACCTTGGGTCTTTGAGGAAAAGACCTTGAAGGATGACATACAAGTGACCCACGGATGGCACCTACGCCATGTGGGTGAAACCACTCTCCGTGCAGGCAGTGTGTAAGCACTAATAGGTCAAGACCCCAAGAGGGTAGTTGCATACAACAACCTATGGACCTGAAGTATGTTCACTAGGTCAACTCAAGGTTCATGAATGGTTGGTGTGGATTGGCCTACAATGTTTTCCAATCTCAGACAAAGCAAGGGTATTGAGGTAAATTCCTAATTTATTTTCTCTGTTGTAGGTTCGTTTTATATTGTTTTTAAGAGGAATATATAAGACATTAATCTCATTAAATAACTACAAACACTTCATCAAAATCGGAACTATCCAAATAAAAAAAATCAAACCTCTCCGAAATCGTCTCTCTAAAAACTCCATTGAAGGAGAAAAAGATCAAGATAGGGATTTATGAAGGGATTTTCCCATGAAATTTGCTTGATTTCTACACCTAAGGTATATTAGTCTTTGATTCATGGAATGATTTCCTCCATGTAGTCCTAAAACTTCCAATTTCAAAGTAGAAAATTCTCCAAAACCTAGGATTTTCACTCCAAGTTATGAATTGTTTCTAAAAATGTTTTCAATGATTTATTTACATATATGATGATTGAATTTCAGTTTTATGTTGTTTCTATGATAAAATCACCCATGAATGCATGAAATTCCCATAAACCCTAGTTTATGAATTTATGATATGGGTGAAATGTAGTAAGATCAATTGTATGGAATTGGATTTGCTGTAATTTAGTTATTTTGATCATATTTATTATACATGTTGAATGTAGAAACAGTAAACTGATTGCAATAATGTTATCCTTGGTACAAGAAGGGTATAACATGGAGATTATTCCAAATGTGGGATTTATGTATGTATGCTTTATGAACATGATTAAAATCTAGTTATTGTATTAATTGAAAGTTAATTCTTATAAACACATAATCATCATGATGTGAAAGTAATTCTCACTATATGATGATTCAAAGGTTGAAAGTTCCTTCTCACCTATTGAATATATGATCTATTTTGTGAATTGTGCTGGATGGAGGGTTTAGGCACTCCTTCATACTTGTAAATACAATTCAAAGACTAAACATTTAATTGTGGAAAGTAATGCTTAGCACCGAGTGGACATTGGCTATTGATACGCTCGAACTTACTTCTCAAATAAGAAGTAAAGCGGTCGTGTCAAGTGAATAACCCAACTAGTGAGGTTGGGATCGTTCCCACGAGGAAAATAGTCTAGACTTAACTTCAACCTATTATTACTATTGTTTGATCAATGACTTCCTTGGAAAGTTAAAAACAATAAAAGGGGGGTTTCTAATTCTAAATGAATGAAAATAACTAACACAATTGAAAGAGACACTTAACAACTTAGAATGTTGGATTTTAATCAATTAATCAAAGTAACTAGGGTTTACGTGTTCCCCACAGGTTCATAACTTGATAATTCTAACTTTAACAATTCTTTCCTAGTATCTTGCATGCAAAGTGATAAGTTATGTATTTCTAAATCCTTGGTACGGCATCTAGAAAATCTCACTCCGCACCTTGTTCCGGCTACGTGTGTTGCTTTCCTAACCCTTATATGTACCTCATATTAAGCATCGTAGTCGATATTTGACTAAGTTATTACCTCTTACCAATCAATACTAGCCTATTAGATAGTATATACTAAATTTATGTTGATAATTCTTTTCCTATTATCTACCTCCTTGGTCCGGCAAGTAGAATTAAGGTGAGTTCTAACGTTGGTCATTCGTTAAAAAGACTTCTAAGCGAAAGAATTATTAATACATTCAAGACACCATTCTAGAATTGTTATTTTGGTTAGGTTTTATCTCAGTATTTGCCTATGGTTCCCACAACCCTAGTTATGGAGTTTAGTTACTCATAGTCATAATCACAATATTCAAATATATTAAATAAGAATTCATGTACTTACTTCAATGAGAAAGAGTAAAATCCAAAAGTTTGCTTAATTGATCACCAAAAATCACCAACAATCAATGATAACCAAAAGTCTAACAATACAATGTTTTCTCATACGGTGTCTAACAATACGGAGTCTAACCCCAAAAACAAGGTTTTTTGAACTATTTATAAAAAAATAAAAACCTAATTAAACAAGGACTCTATTTGTTGGAAATCTGCCAAAACGCGGCTGGGTCGACGGACCTCGCGACGGATCGTCATGCACTCCGTCGTCCAGTACTTATGTAATTTCTTCTGCTTCTCTTCTTTATTACCCTCGACGGCAAGTATGACGGACCGCCATAGGCACAACGGTCAGTTGAGGGTCTTCGTTCCAAAACACTTCAACTCTTGGAATATGGGTACTGGGATTACTTCTCTGAACTTCATGCAAACCTGCATGACGGACCGTCATATACACGACGGACCGTCACAAGCTTTGTAACCCCACACTTGGTCAGACTTCCCCATCTTCCTTCAGCACCTGCTCTACGTTGCCACCTACAGACTGTTACAAGCACGATGAACCGTCACAAGCTCCGTAGGTGGTCTCTTTTGCATTTCTTCGCTCAAAATTTCCGCATTCATCTTTGGACAGATTTCCTGCAAAATAAAGAGAAACTAATATAAACATCAGCACAAAAAGGCTTTTGGACACACTAAACTTAAGGAAAAATTATTAATAATACCGTGAAATCACGGTATATTAACATCCTCAACTTAAATTCGGTATTTGTCCTCAAGCGACGCACTATGACTCAATACAAAATCTTTGTATAATAGTATCTATGTTTTATCCTTTGCAATCATTTGGCAGCAGTCCCGATTAATCTTATCAAATCTATGCATGCTATCACTATTAGGCTTGAATTATGTGGAATCAGAACATGACACAGACTCACCATGCACTAACACCTATCATCTTCAATTTCTCACCGAGGTGCTAACAATTCCGGTATTGCAACTAGTGTCCTCACTTTGAATAAAATCCTCATTTTTCACACAATGATTTCAGTTTGAGTATAATGATTACTTTTCGACACTCGCTCTCAGAACAAAGTCACACTCATTCATACCTATTGCCATAAGCTTGCCCTTATTTTCACTGCCTTAAGTTCGCTATACAACCCTTAGGATCACGATAGAACATTCTTATCTAGTAACATAGGCTCAGGGTCTTGTAGGGTATATTTAGGTATACTTTAGTGACTCTTTGCCCTCCTTGACATATCAGCTAGACCTTCAACTTTCTATCATTTTATCTCGCCTAGTTTCTCATATTCTTTCAACTTGTTATTTTCTCTTCTTTCTTCTTTTGTGTAAGTGACTCTCTTCTTTTCTTGCTTGTATTTCTTGTATATTTTTCTTTTTCTTTACTCTTCTTTCAACTAATTCTTGAGTCACTTTGCTTTTGTTCTTTCTCTCTCTTTGTTCTTTCAACCCCACTTTCCAGAGCATTCCTCATAATAGCCACCCTCAACTCATGGCTTCGCCATGAGTCAAGGTACACAATACCCAAAGTTGGGTCAGGGCCATAACGAAGGTTGTTTACTGCATTAGCCACCCTCAACTTATGATTTTGGCATAAGCTGAGGTGCACATGTCCACGGAGGGACCAGGGGCAACACATTGTTCCCAGAAAATATCAGTTGGGGTGAAAAAGAAAGGTCAAATTTAAGCTTAGATCATTTGGATCAAAGCAGGATAAATTTCATTTGGTTTCTTTTATTTAGGCTAGAAATGGGCTATATTGAATAAGGTCCTATGATCCTTTCCTAATTGTCTGTTACAGTTTACTTTTAGCAGGACTAACCAAGCAAGTTGTAGCTCAGTATCAACAGTGGACTATTTAAATTTTCCTCACACTCACTTGACATCTCATCACTATACCAGATTATCAGACACCTAGTTCGAATTTTGAACTTAGGGTAATGCAATGGTGTACTTCTATGTCATGCTCACAGCCACACAATTATCAGTTACTATGCCTAGTCATGCATCATTTTCAAGTTTATCAGGATACCATTTTAGCCATAATGCTCCAGAATTAAGCTATGTACAAAATATATAAACATGACGGTTCAACAGAAAAAGTAATCAGTCTCTTGTGGAAAAAGAACACAGGCAAGAAAACCCCAAAAGAGGATAGTGAATTGGGCTACTCAGACTTCACCGTAGCACTCACTTTCCATTTACCCCAACCCCAAAAAAAAGACATGCAATTGTCCCCAATGCATAAAAAAATTGAAATACAAGAGTGGTAGGTGAAGAAGACCTGGGGCGCAAACCGCCGACATTCAGCACGGACCGTTGTCGATATCCATTGTGGGACACTAAAAAAAATGGAGACCCTTAAGAGAGGGGTCTCTGACCGTTATGACGGTTATGCAGGACGGACCGTCGAGAGTATGACGGTCAGTCGTAGATGTCCGTTGGAGGACACTTAGAAAATGTGAGAGACCCTTAAAAATAGGGTCTCTGACAATAAGAACGGTTGTGCAGGACGGACCGTCGAGAGAACGACGGTCCATCGCATGTGTCTGTTGGTGACTGTTGCAGAGTGATTTTCTGTAGAATTTCCTGGTGATGTGCCTGCAAATTTAAAACCCATTAGTAGAAAATGCTACCATTACTAGAAAGAATGAACGGAAAAAAAACTATAAGTATTGGGTTGCCTCCCAACAAGCGCCTGATTTAACGTCGCAGCACGACTGAGGACACCTAATTACTCAGCCTTCATCAAGATGGTATGCCTCTATCACTTCATTCCCCGATTCTTTATGCCCAAAATAGAGTTTTATTCGTTCTCTATTCATTTTAAACCGCACTCCCTCTTTGGCTTTTAACTCAACTGCTCCATGAGGGAATACTTGGGTAATCAAGTAAGGGCCAGTCCATTTGGACTTGAGCTTGCCCGGAAGACAAGGCACCCCAGAACTGTCTACAAGCACAAAATCCCCAACCATAAACTCTTGTTTTGCACTTTTTTCTTCATTCTCTTTCTTTATCTTTTCTTTGTGGGATATGGTTGATACTGATTGGAGCTCACCACTCTGCCTCATAGAACTACACATGTTGAAGGTCGCTTCTTCATTGTTCAACCGAAATTTCATCTTATCCTTTTTCATATCAACTAAGGCTCTACCTGTAGCAAGGAATGGCCTCCCAAGAATTATAGGCACTTCAAAATCGACTTCACAATCAAGAATAACAAAATCAGTCGGAAAGATGAATGACTGAACTTTTACTAGC
The DNA here is from genome assembly GCF_036512215.1 of Solanum lycopersicum. NCBI lineage: Eukaryota > Viridiplantae > Streptophyta > Magnoliopsida > Solanales > Solanaceae > Solanum > Solanum lycopersicum. The sequence continues at coordinate 25,158,556 of NC_090808.1, forward strand.
ACATCATGGAGTATCCCTATAGGCCGTTTCAATGTTCGATCATCCATCAGTAGCCGCATCGCAGTGGGTTTTGGGTTACCCAAACCCCAACTTCTTGTAGATCGAGAGGGGCATGAGATTTATGCTTTCCCCCAGATCCCATAATTCTTTCGCAAAATATAATGACCCAACTGTACAAGGAATAGTGAACGCACCCGGATCTTCTTTCTTTTGTACGAGGGATCTTGTAGCAATAGCACTACATGTTGTAGTCTATCATCATCCTCAAAAGTGACCGATCTTTCCTTGGTGACCAGCTCTTTCATAAATTTGGCATAACCGGGCATTTGTTCTAGAGCTTCTACCAAAGGGACATTGATAGAAAGTTGCTTAAACATTGTTATGAAACGCCGATATTTACCATCCTCTGTCTTTTTTACTAATCTTTGAGGGAAAGGTGGTGGTGGCCTATGCATGGGAATTACCTTCATAGGTACTTCTGCATCTTTTCCATTACTTTCCTCTACTTCACCACTACCCTTTACCACAGTATAATTATCCTTTATCACATTTTCCTCAGTAGACAACATAGGTGGGTCAATGGTTTGCTTACTACCCCGAGTAGTGATTTCCATACAGTGTGCATCATTCTTTGGATTTTGGACTATGTTGCTAGGAAGAGTGCCGGGTCGCCGTGTGTTCACTGTCGCAGATAATTGGGCCATTTGTAACTTTATCTTCTTAATCGATATTGCATGTGTATCAACTTTTTTCCCAATACTAGCTAAATCACACCTCAACTCTTTAATATGCTCATCACTGGCATCGAACCTCCTCATCATTTTGTGCAACATATCCTCTACTCGCGCCATACTATCTCCACCATCCCTAGGAGTAACTTCACGATTTTGGGGAGGGACATAGGGCCCATTCTTATCATTTTTGTTACCGTAGTTACTCCTGTTAAAGTTGTGGTCGCGGTGGTAGTTTCCATCTCGGACGTAATGACCCTCACGATTGTAGTTACCATAGTTCCGACCTTGGTTCCCTTGATCTTGACGCCAGTTATCCTGATTTGAGCCTTGGGCGCTCGGTCGGAAACCCCCCGACTGCTCATTTACTGCATAAGTGTCCTCCGTATAATAGCATTCATCATTAGGAGGTGGTGGTTTAGCCAAGTAGTTGACTGCATTTATCTTTTCTGCACCCCCAGTGACATGTTTTAGTACCAACCCAAGCTCATCTGAGCCTTTTCTTCACGAATCTCATCTGTGGCTGGGTTGTGAGTGGACTACACTGCGAAGGTGTTTCTCCCAGTATCGGACTTCCTACTACTCCAAGCTTTATTGTTCCGGGAGATTTTCTCTAATTTTTCAGCGATCTCAGCATAAGGAAACTCCCATAAGATCAACCTGCTATAGTGTCCAACACCGGTTTATTGTTATCATCCTATCCCCGAAAAAAGTATTCCTTCAGTGACTCATCATCTATACGGTGATTTGGAACACTTCTCAAGAATGAGGTGAATCTATCCCAGGAACTACTGACTAACTCTCCTGGTAGTGCCACAAAGTTATTCACTCTGTCTTTGTGGTTTAGTTTCTTGGAGACCGGATATTAGCGTGCTAAGAAGACATCCTTTAGTTGGTTCCAAGTGAAGATTCAGTTGTATGGGAGCTCAGTGAACCACATAGCAGCCTCTCCCGTCAGTGAGAGAGGAAACACTCACAGACTATTGCATCTAAATCAAAATCAGGCCTCCCTACACAACTTTTACACACTGCCCTTACCTTAGCTATATGGGCATGTGTATCCTCAGAAGGTAGCCCTGAAAACAAACCTCTGGCGCTGAGCATTTGCATCAGGCTACTAGTTACCACAAAGGTGTGGCCTGTGGGTAGAGGAGGCAAGACAAGTGGCCTATCCGAGTCTGCTATGTTATCATAACCTCTATAGTATGCTTGGGGCCGTGGAACGGGATTTTTTCCCCTCTGCTGGTGTTCACCCGGAGCATCGGGTAACATCTGACAATGAACATCAACCAGAGATGGGATGTTCTGGTTTGGATCATCATCATTTATACCCATGTTTTGATTCATATTGCGCAATGTACGCTCTAACTCGTGATCGTGGCGAAACAAGAGTTCTCTTCCTCTCCGTGAATTTGGCATACAAAGAGGATAGTTCTGAAAAAAATCAAAAACAATAAAACAAAGTAAAATAAAGAAAATATCAACTAAACTATAGTAATAAGTTCAACTTAATCTAAAAGCTACTTTCCCCGGCAGCAGCGCCAAAATTTGATATGCTCGAACTTACTTCTCAAATAAGAAATAAAGCGGTCGTGTCAAGTAAATAACCCAACTAGTGAGGTTGGGATCGTTCCCACGAGGAAAATAGTCTATACTTAAATTCAACCTGTTATTACTATTGTTTGGCCAATGACTTCCTTCGAAAGTAAAAAACAATAAAAGGGGGGTTTCTAATTCTAAATGAATGAAAACAACTAACGCAATTGAAAGAGACACTTAACAGCTTTGAATGTTGGATTTTAATCAATTAATCAAAGTAACTAGGGTTTACGTGTTCCCCACAGGTTCATAACTTGATAATTCTAACTTTAACAATTCTTTCCTAGTATCTTGCATGCAAAGTGATAAGTTATGTATTTCTAAATCCTTGGTCCGGCATCTAGAAAATCTCACTCCGCACCTTGTTCCGGCTACGTGTGTTTCTTTCCTAACCCTTATATGTACCTCATATTAAGCATCATAGTCGATATTTGACTAAGTTATTACCTCTTACCAATCAATACTAGCCTATTAGATAGTATATACTAAATTTATGTTGATAATTCTTTTCCTATTATCTACCTCCTTGGTCCGGCAAGTAGCATTAAGGAGAGTTCTAACGTTGGTCATCCGTTAAAAACACTTCTAAGCGAAAGAATTATTAACACATGCAAGACACCATTCTAGAATTGTTATTTTAGTTAGGTTTTATCTCATTATTTGCCTATGATTCCCACATACCTTGTTATGGAGTTTAGTTACTCATAGTCATAATCACAATATTCAAATATATTAAATAAGAATTCATGTACTTACTTCAATGAGAAAGAGTAAAATCCGAAAGTTTGCTTGATTAATCACCAAAAATCACCAACAATCAATGATAATCAAAAGTCTAACAATACAATGTTTTCTCATACGGTGTCTAACAATACCGAGTCTAACAATGATCCAGAGTCTAACTATCTGGAGTCTAACCCAAAAAATGAGGTTTTTCAAACTATTTATAAAAAATAAAAACCTAATTAAACAAGGACTCTATTTGCTGGAAATCTGCCAAAATGCGGTTGGGTCGACGGACCTCGCGACGGATCATCATGGTCACGACGGACTGTCATGGACTCCGTCGTCCTGTACTTATGCAATTTGTTCTACTGCTCTTCTTCATTACCCTCGACAACAAGTATGACACACCGTCATAGGCACAACGGTCCATCAAGGGTCTTCGTTCCAAAACACTTCAACTCTTGGAATATGGGTACTGGGATTACTTCTCTGAACTTCATGATGAACCTACAGGACGGACCGTCATAGACCCGATGGACCGTCACAAGCTTCGTAACCCCACAATTGGTAAGACTTCCCCATTTTCCTTCAGCATCTGCACTATGCTGCCACCTACGGACCGTCTCAAGCACGATGGACCGTCACAAGCTCTGTAGGTGGTCTCTTCTAACATTTCTTCGCTCGAAATCTCTGCATTCATCTTTGGACAGATTTCCTACAAAATAAAGAGAATCTTATATAAACATTAGCACAAAAAGGCTTTTGGACACACTAAACATAAGGAAAAAGTATTAATAATACCGTGAAACCACGGTATATCAACTATGAGAAATAGGTTCTCCCATTAAGAAAGGTTGGGTTTCTAAGGTTAATTTCATAAGATGGAAGTTCCCCCGTTAAGTAAGGTTGGGTTTCTAGTAGCAATCTCTGTATCCCTTAACTATATGCCCTCATGGGTCTTTATCTAGTGGATCCACCTAAAAGATAATAAATTTAGTTCTATCTTAGGAAATTATAATACCTATTTTCAGTGTGGGGAATTACACCGGAGTCTGGATTTCATGTTAAGATCACTTACTCTATATCATTTAATGTCTATTCCCAATGTAATTAAAAGATGAATTATTAAATATGGTTGCTAAAGGAGTTTTACTTAGCATGGGTAGGATTATGTGATCATATTTATCCATGACACAAGCAGACTTTGAGGGTATTCATAGTAGGTTTCTATTATGATGATATGACTTATATATAGAATATGCTCTCAGGAATTATGCTTTCACTCTATTTTTCATGACAATTCTCAAACATAATAAAGTGCATGCTCTTCAACTAAATTGTCCCTTTTAGGATATTTTCATGGTTTTGTGCGTGGCTATCACATTTAGTGCAATCTTTATACTAACCCATAATTCTTTTATTACATTTTCCACAAAGTGTAGGTTTGGCATTTGAGGTGACTTTTCTTTCTGTTGAATATTTGATTGACTATTCTTCAAAGCTTATGGTGCATCCTCATGGATCCGATTATGGGTTATGTTTTGTTGTTCCTTTCATTTCATTGTACTTCATTTAAGATTTCAATCGTAAAGGTTGTGACCCTATTTTGAGAGTTTGATTGTAATATATCCATAAATCAAATAATGTCTAGACTTTGGCTTTGCTTTTATGGAAAATTCTTAACAATTGTGATAATGTCTTTCTACTCTTTACTATTCTTTACTTATGATTATTCTGAGTGGATTAAGTGGTGCCTTTAGGAGCATTGTGTTCCTCATTATGTCTAGGGGGTACCCTTGGGTTTTGAAACTCCTTGAGGTTTAGGGTTAGTGTCATGACCCATATTCTGGAATCCGATTCACAACCGGCGTCCTTGACCTCTCAGAGGTCGTTGAAAAGCCTACTTATGTCGTCATTACATTCGTTCGGTTAATTTTAGCGGAAAATTTCAAACTTTTTTTTGTTTGAAGTGTAAGTACACTTCATAGTTATAGCACGCATACGCGTATAAATAAGTTCATTACTCATGTGTATCAACCATCTAATAAAGAATTATTCATTCTTTAAATAATAGTCTTACAACATAAATAACAATTGCCAAAATGGTGCCATTACATAAGTGTGAACAAAATAGGAAAGAAATACTAGTGGAACATGATCCACTAGACTAAATCTCTAACTAAGCTAGAAACATAATGGCAGGCATCCTCAAATGCATGAGGACCTACTAGGTTCGGATGAAAAGCTCGGATGTCCGAACAGCTACAATAAATGTCTTCAACACCCTCCTGAACATGCACCTAAATAGTATAATGTATGGGATTAGTACACACTTGTACTAAGTATAGTATTATGCAACTACACACCAAGGGCATGCATTATTAAGAAGAACTCTCTCCTAACAATATGAAATATGGAAATCCAAGTAAGTTGCACTTGCCAAATCAGATTAGGAAAGTCATGCTATGAGAGTAAAATGCATCATCATTCTTTGCATATTGCACCCAACACATAACATATTTCATATAGCACAAACATATATCACATATCATATGTTTATATACCATAAGACCTTGAAATAACTGATTTAACATTAGGACTTCCCAAATGAGGGCTTAACATATGGGACCTGAACTAGGGAGCCTTATTTAGCAAACACAGAGTCTGCTTCTTTCATTCATATGTATGTCACATTATTCATTTCATACATTCGTAGGCTTATGTAAAGACAAGTTGTTGCTAGGATGAAGTTTACGACTCTCATCGGGATCATGAAGTGTAATGACCACGAATTACCTAATGTCATTACCTGAATCTGATTTCACCTTCTAATTGTCTTGCACATACATCTTCAGTATCATTCATTTCATTATCTTTCATACTTTGAGGAACTTCAACTTTAAATGACATAGATAATGTGAGCATCATGAAATCCGGTGTCTTCCCTACACAAAAAAGAGTTGGAGGCACTGGCCAAGGTGAAACCAAAACATCCCTAGCTCGCATAGGTGGAAAACCACTGGCTAGTTCCCTATGTTGGAAGCATATTTCAAATACTAGGAGATTTAGGGAGACTCATACCCATCTTGGTGGATAATATCATCTTATAAGAATTACATGAACCTCCTCCCTTTCCTAAACAAGGCATCACCACTCATAGCTAGCCTATAGGTGCTCCATTTAAAGTTCTTATTTACATTCAACTCATACATCATTGAAGCGTGCTTCTAGCATGAGATATACATAGCTAATTAGATGATTTCTCATCTCTTCTTTATGTATTAAGTGTGAATTGTCCTTACACTTACATATAGAGTGTGATTGAGACTTGTCTCTTAATATTCAAGACACTCTTAGGTGAGTACTTTTGGTGACATTATATTGGCATAGGTATAACTTGTCTCACTTGCACTAGCCTCATATTATGGTGCCACCCTGTTCTTTCTTATTATTTTTTCATTTCATCTTTACTCACCTTTCATTATTTGTTCATCGATTAACATAGATATGCTCTCTCAAAAATTGCATTTAGTGACATTTCCTTTTTAGGCGTAGATGCAGCTTGTCTCACTTGCACTAGACTATCATCATGTAGTCACTCTTTTCTTTACATATTAACTATGAATTCATTCTTAACATTTTCTTTTGGAATATGCTTGAGACTTGAATCTACATTATTCTACTCTCTATTAGGTGAGTATGGTTGGCAACATTTACTAAGGCTTTGTTGAGACTTGTCTCACAGTTCATCTTAGCCTCTTCTCATGTTGTCACCATTTTCATTAGCATCATAGTATAATATAACTACTCACCTCCTTACGTGAATGTTCATTTCTTAATCTTACCATTTAATTGTAACAACCCTAAATATGTATATGCTAAGTAATGCTAATGTGTCTAGAATGCCTACGCTTATACCGGGTTCACACGGACTGATGCGCATAGAAAAAGACCTCTGAACCCTTACGAAATCCAATCCAACTAACCTTGGGAGTTAGTTGAGTTAGGTAAGGTTGGATCCAGCCATTTAGGGCTCCCGAATATGAAGATTTACTCGGATATGTGTTTACCAGACTTAAAAAGGGGAAATCTTAAGTTTGGAGGGTCTAGGGGTAAAATGGTATTTTTCTAGTCTAAGGGTAGTATATTAATTGCCCTAAATAAATAATTAATTATATAATTAATAAGTTTGAGGGTCATTTTTGGGAGAGAGGGCCAAAAATTGGCTCTTAGAGTGAAGTCTTGCTCCACCCTGGTTCGAACCTAGGTAGAAGCGATGATTTAAATTGTTTTTTTATTTAAGTTGGTAAATTAATGAAATTTATTAATATTAGTTATTTATTGGATGATTTAAAATAAAAGATAAATCAGATTTTTTAATAATTAACTAAACCCTATTTGACTAAGTCCTAAACTAGACTCTTAGCCTCAGATAACTCTCTCTTCTCACGTCTATATCTCACTTTAATGATCAAAACAACTCTCATTCACATTATCTATGAAAAATAACGGACAAGAACATAATATAAAACAAAGTTCTTCACACATTAAGAACTCACAACGGAAAATTTAAACAAACAACTAATCAAAAATGTTAGGCAAAGGAAGAAGATTTTCCGTCAAACGTTTGATGTTGAAACTTGGATTTGGATGTGGGTGTTGGAGTAGGTTTGGGAATAAACCTCAAGATTGAACGTCATAAAAGACATGGGTTCTCTTCTCTATTGTTTCTTTTTTCCAAGACACCCCTTAAGGTTCAGTATATTCCGTCCGAAAACTAGGGTTGTTTCCTCGGTGCATGTCCCTTTAACTAGCTCTCGTTGAATCATAGGTTGCTTATGTTTGTTGGTAAAAAGTAGGGATAAAATGTGTTTTCGTGATTCTTATGTGTTTATATATATGTTCGGAATTATGTGACTTATGTTGATGTTTTCCGAAAATGTAACTACGTGTGTTTGGGTGTATTACCATGGCTATTGGTCACTGTTTAGAAATTGAAATGGCATGTTAGTTCTTTTTAGGTAAATCGTGATGTTCATATGAGATTAAAGGTGTCTGATTTGAGTGATAATCTCTTGGCTAAAAGAATTCACGAAAATTCACCTAAAATGTTCTAAATGCACTATGAAATTCCCCTAAGAACTAACGTGTAATGGAATGGAAAAGAAGCTGAAATGTAACTCAAATTTCTAGAACCTTGTTGATTCATTTCAGCCAATTTAAGTTGTTTAAAATGTCATGAAAAGTGAAGAAAAACAAGTGAGGTCACTGAGGGTAGAACCCGTGACCTCACCACGTTAAAAGTTGTGAAAATAAAGAAGTGAAAACTATGTGGTAAGGGGGAATAGAACCGTGCTCCTGGCTGAAAAAGAAAGAATATAATTGAGAAATGAGAGGAGTGGGATTCAAACACACAACCTCTCGGTCAAACTTAAGGAAAAATGAAAAGAAAATAAGTTTTAGCCATGGGAATCAAACCTACGGCCTCTAGGCAGAAAAGGAGAATTTAAAGAAAAATAAAGTGAGGATGTGGGGGTTCAATATCACAACCTCATGGTCAACTCGAAAAACTCATGGAAAAAGAAATTAAAATAAAAGGAGCTGTTGGGGTTCGATCCCACAACCCCTCGGCCAAGAAAGAGAAAATTTAAAGAAAAAAATTAAAAGAAAATGAAGGTGTTGGGGCTTGACCTTGGGTCCTCAAGCAGTGTGGACCCAAATAAAATAAATGCATAATGTAAGTGTGATCCAAGGGATTCAAAACCGGGTTCCCTTTCCCAAAATCCATATTGATACATAAGTCATCGTGAATTAAAAGTTCAAGAATAATGCTGCCTACATAGACCGGAATCAAGATCTTGGAATACATACAAGATGCATTATTCTTGTACCACATAATATTAGGAAGATATGTATTACGTAAACTAATTATGATTGAAGCCTCATGGCTTGTATGTATAGACCCATAAGTCTAGCATACGTTAGAAATAATTGAGCATAAGATGGATGTAATGAAATTATGATATGAACAATGAAATATTGAACCCTAGAAGGGTGGAGTAAGAGTGTGAAACACACTAAATAGCCAAATGCATTGACATATGATGAAATGAACATTCACGTAAAAAGGGGTGAGTAATTATGAAGAAAAATGTGCTAATACTAATGATTGTGGTGACAACATGATGTGAGGGTAATGTAAAACATGAGATCATTCTCAAATGAGCCTAAGTAAGTGTTACCAAACCGTACTCACCTATGAGAGTGTAAAGTTAATGAAGAGACCAGTCTCTATGAACACTATAATGAAAGTATTGAGATTAACACACTTAATACTAATGATGATATGAGAAATCCTCTATTGATCTATGATGTCCTCATACTAAAAGCATCTTCCATGGCGTATGAGTTTAATGTAATGGAACTTTATACGGAGCACTGATAGACTAGCTCTGAGCGGTTATGCCTTCTTTCAGGAAGGGCGGAGGTTCACGTAACTCTCATGACATGAGATTGTCCGGCATGCTGGGTATGGGTCTCCTTATATCTCCTAGTCTTTGAACCTATACTGCCAATATAGGAATCGGTGGGATTCAACTCTCATGTATGCTAGCATGTTTTGGGTAACACTGGATAGTGATTCCACCTCTTTAGGGGAAGATACTGGATTTCATGATGCTCACATGATCTATGTTGGTTAAAGTTAATGTTCCCAAAAAATGAATGTGGCCAGCCTCAAATGATACACATAATGAAACGAATGATATCAAAGGTGGTAGGATAGGATAATCAAGAGGTGAGTTAGATTCAAGTAATGACATTAGGTCATTCTTGGTCATCGCACAACGAACCCGATGGAAGTCTTAAACTACATCCTAGGTGTAGCTGGTGTTTATATTGGCCCATGAATGAAATGAAATGAAGTACGTATGAATGAAAGAAGTAGACTCTGTGTTTGCTAAACAAAACTCCCATGTTGAAGTCCCATATGTTGAGTCATCATATTTGGGAAGTCTTGATATCAAGTCCATGATCCCAAAGTCTCATAGCATATGAATGAATGATGTGAAAGATGTAATGTTCTATACTCAATACGTGATGAGTTATATGAAATATGTTATGTGTTATGTGCAAGACGTTATGTGATGTGTGCAATATGATGCGTATGATGATGCATGTTACTCTAATGGCATGACTTTCCTAATCCGAATTTGGCAAGTCCACTGACTTTCCTAATCCAAATTTGGAAATTCGACTGACGACTTTCCATAAATCATGTTGTTAGGAAAGAGCTATTCTTACTCATGAATGACCTTGGAGTGTGCTTGGATATACCCATACTTATTACAAGTGTGTACTAATCCCATACAACTCTATATTCAAGCTTCATAATGAATTTCAACATGAATATCATCATTATTAATTCATTTCACACGCTAGGACTTCAAAGACATACTCACCATACATAACAAACATAACCAAATACAACATGTAAACACCGCCACCAAGAAAGTTGACCATACCACTCACGAGAAATTCATAATAAGAGTTAGGGAACATAACCAACTTATCCTTTAATCCAAGCTTCCATCACCTATAACATTTTTACTCAACGGTTCACCATAAATTATCCCTTAGGTCAGTAGATAAACATCAATACCAACACAAGTAAAGCAAAGCTCAAAGACTACCAAACCAAGCTCGTTTAACCCATTTCTTAAGCCACAATTTGATAAAAAGCTCTATTATGATTCCATTGAAGTTTTATAATTAAAATCATCAACTAACATTATAACCATCATTTTTAATCATTAGAAAGGTTTTCATGAAAGATCCATTTTTAGAGATAAATATAGGAGAAGTTAGGGTTGAAAACCCTTTTTGAAAATTAATTAGAAGGGACTCTTTGAGTGGAAGAGATTTAAAGGATGGATACCATACCTAAATTTGAATAAACCCCAATTATTTTGATGAAGAACTTGACCACCAACAGGCCTTTTAGCTCCTTCTTGACTTCTAGCTTCTATGGATTTGAGAGAAAGTTCCAAGAGAGAAAGGTTTTGGGTTTTAGTAAATGAGATGTAAAATTAGGTCTTTGATTTCGGAACTCTTTATAATACAAAAATAACCCTAAAAATGAGTTACTATGTTCATAAAAGACTTGGGGTGAATTTACCAAACAACCCAAGTCATTAAGGGAAAAGACAGCTTTTTGACTGGCTTCAATCAACGGTCCATTAATGGGGTTTAGTGGGTGTACTCTTAGCTTCATTTTGTTATGCATATCCTACATTGAAGTTCCAAATGATAGGGAAAGTCTACGGTACATTTTTTGGACCACTGGCCATCGTTTGCCCTCGTTGGTGGACATTGCCAAGGCAGCTTTAGGTCATTTTCTTGGGCCCTTCTCTAGAGCCCCTTATGGGTCCTAGGTGTGTCGTACATAGACTTTAAACCCCTAAATATATTCTTATAGGTCTTAGTAACATCCCACAGAAATTAAAAAAAATACGTAAAACTCATTCAAACACATCAAGATGTACGAACATTCGCTAAAAAGCATGTTGCGAACGTCATGGACATTCTTGCACGCTCCAAACTTAACAAAACTTCATACACTGCCTAAGAAAACTAATATAACTCATTTTAACACAAAATTAACTCAATAAACAATCATTAATCTCTAGTTCACCTTAGTTTGTTTTAGAGTGTTACAAGTTCCATGTGTTAACAAATGCATTCTAGTATCTTCTAGTAGTTTCAGTGTCAGCAACCACATTCATTAGGGTGGGTGCATAAGATTCATAGAGTTCATGGGTAATGTGGTGGGATAAATCCCTAAAAAAATTATTCATCCATTCAAATTTATGTATTTTGAAGATTCTGTAGATTTCTGGAAATGTTCTAATGTCCGATGTCACTAATCTAGCTTCACATATGATTGGACGTTAGCAAAATCACCTATCTTGAACACGATCCCATTGTTGAAGAGATCCTCATACCTGTGCACAGTCCACATAGCATGATATCAGTCAATAAGTTATTGTCTTACCACTTGATCAACTTCATGTAGGTGGACGAATTGAATAATCGTATCCTTCGTAGGTTCTTCTTCATCTTCTTCTTGGGGATCGACTTCTCCTTGAGCCCCATTTTAAGCTTGTGTTTGTACTTTGGTTGAGGTGCCGATACGTTCTCCTAGGACCGGTAAGTAGACTCTTCACCACTACCTGATCCGCTACCAGTACCTCTCCTAGATCACTCACCGCTTCTAGAGCCACTGCTAGAGGCTTCACCACTCCCACTGCCACTACGTTCCTCTAAATTGAGAATGAGTATCCTGAATAATTGCTCTGGATGTTTGCAATCTATTATTTCAAGGCGAGTGCTATTCAATGGTTGTAAGTAATTTGAGCCTTCAAACTACTATATTGTGAAGTAGTTTCAGTTTGAATTGGTGAGGAATGTGGAGTTGTAGACTTTCTTCGGCAGCCATAGTGCCTGATAGGTCAAAGAATGGCAATGAGTTAAGAAACGAAACACATAAACCAATGCATTACCAGGTACTTAGACTTATCCTGTGTAAGTAAAACGTGATGCTTTGCCATAATAATTTTGTCACCTAATCTATCATTGGAAAAGAGACACGAAATCAAAATGCAAAATAGTAAAAAAAGTAAAAAATAATTTTTTTCCTAATATATATACGGAAGACTACACGGGTTGTGGTGGTTACCACAGCCTGTGGTTTCCCCTGTGGACCTATTAAAAAGTCAGTGCTCAGTAAGAAAGTGTACTTACTAGTTATAATTGACAAAGGTCGTCACGGTCCATGAAGTACATCATGGTCTGTTCAGTCCCTCGTAAGCATTTTTAGATACTCTCATCTTTTTAAAATGTGGATCACGAGAGGTCTCACTATTTGTGGTTAGAACCACAGTCTGTGAAGCCCATCATAAACTTACACTTAACAGTTTGACAGTGACATGTCTTTCAAATGTGCACCATTGAAGATTTCAACCCTTTGCAGAACACAATCACATGTTTACAAGACATTTGAGAACATGTATATCACTACTAAACAATAAATATTCAAAGACGAGCATTTTATACTTAATACATAAGCAGATCCATGGAAAAAAACTTTATGTTGTCGCAATTTCAACAGTTTTTTTGACATGATTCACTTCGGACTACTGTTATTTTCACAATTTTGACTCAAAATCACAGTCACATCATCATTCAGCAGTAGTTCCTTACAAATTGATCAACCCATAAACAACAACCACAAATTTACCCAATTTAAATCAATCCAAAACAATTAAATATCAACAATGATAGTTCATAAAAAAAGGCTAAAATTCGACCAAAACCTAGTAGCTCTAACTTGTTTATAACTAAGATCAAGATTATAGCAAGTATTTAGAGGAGCTTACTTCGAGTTTAGTCGAAATTTTTTCCCACAATATAAAAGATGAACTTTACTTCAAATTCTTGACAATATTGTACTAGGGTTTCAATTCCTTGGTGAATTTAGAACTTATGGATGTTGAAAACCCATAAATAGATTTCAGAACTGTTACACAAGAACGGGAAGAGAGAAAACCGACTCTTGGAGATTTAGAGAACATAGGTTTTAATTTTACCCAAGATTAACTACAGTGAAGAGCACTACGGTCTGTGGGAGTATGTGTAGAAAATACTTGGTGAGAAAAACTTACATGAGGTTCACGATGTAACACTTCAAAAATTCAAGACGAGTCTTAAAGATTAACATAGGTTCTATGAGGTATAAACACTGTTTTAAGACCTATTTTAACGAAATATGTCATTTTGTAAGTTTAGAAACAAAAACATCCAAGAAAGTCCATGACGTCCGAAAAATAGTTCTAGGAGGTACTAGCGTGTTTAAGCCTATTTAACAAGCTTTTAGAAGTTGGAAATCCATGAAAATTTATGGAAGGGTATTTAATATATTTTTAAGATTATTTGTGGTAGAAAATTATAGGTAAAACTCCCCAAGGACCAACCAAGGGGCCTTGAGGATGACCCTAGCACATAGAAAGCAACACTCCCTAGGCAGTGTGCAACTACGAGAGGGCAACGGCGGCTTATGTATGGATCGACGGGGCATAGATTTCAACCATAGTACCACACTTAGACTGAATTTGGAGCCCTATCCTTCACAAGTCGCTGACCAAAACAACGCTTGCAAAGCATGGAGGATGGCCTGGCCATCGATGGACCAATGGCCCGTTGGTTGTGTTCTCATTTATAGTCCTGCAATTTTTCCTGCACTTTCCAAGTTAGTTCATTTAATTAGATAAGGGGTTAAGGTCATTAATGAGGGTTTCAAGGTATTCTAATTAAGTAAATTCAAAACCCCATATAAAGGCCCCAACCCTCATTAGATTAAACACAATTCACAAAACAAATCATCTTCCTTCTCTCTTCTTTCTCTCTCTATTTAGAAGACACCATTGAAGACTATCTAGGGAAGGGAATTGGGGTATGAAAAGAGAATATTTCACAATCAAATCTTCATCAAACTTTGAGTTATTGAATCTAATTCACCTTTGAGACCTCTTTCCTCAAAGGGTTCCTTCAAAAGATTTTCAAAAGTTGGGTTTTCATTTGGGTTCTTCTCAATATAAAAAATTAAATTATTAGTTGAATTGTTTATGTTTTCTATTGGATAATATGAATATATTAACATATATTATAACTTAATTATGGTGTATCTTGATGATTTTGTATAGTTTGTAGATGATGATCCTTAACCCTTAACCCTAGGTTTGATTGAATTAGGTTGAAATTGGTTCAATTAACTTTGTTATTGGTTGACTTGCTATTAATTGATGTTGTTACATTATTCATGAAAATATTAGAGTGAATTTTAGTCCTTCATACTAGTTCTTGAGATGATGATCTAAGTTAGAAATTGAATTAACGTAAGTGTCTTATGTTAAGTTATGATCTAGTATTAAATTGTGATGTAGTGATTATTATAGCCTTGTTATCATGTTGATTATTAAATTATGATATTGTACATCTAAATTTTATTGCAATCAGAGTTATGGTACGACCTTGATGATGAACTATGAAGGAGACTTTGTAATTCTTATTATCTCTATCCTTTACTTCCAATTTTGGTTAATTGTGATTAAGCAATGATGTTATATTGGAGTAGCTTTGTATTAGAATTTGTAGGATGGTATGTTGTTAAACTTAAATGTCTTGACTATGTTATGAGGTTTATTAAGGTGTATGTGTTATAAGGATGGTGATAACTATCAATGTATCTTATTATGATATGAAATGCTAATGTGATAAACCTCACTTATATGAATTGTAATGAAAGTACTTATACTCATGCAATTCTTATTGGGCTATTGATGATGATGATTATACAAGAGTTAGACCCTATGACCTAAACTAAGATACGATTGATAATTAAAGGCTTAAAGACATTTTAATAATGGAACTTAGTTTAGCACCAAGTGAACTTGACAACGGAAGGTGGTGACTTTCCATAGAGGAAGGATTCATCCTATAGTTTTAAATGTTTTATTGACTCCCCAAATAGGTATACTCTTCAAATTGATTCCCATGAGAGGAGGCCCCAATTGCCAAATGGTATGTAGAGGGATTATATCTATCTCCTAGTTCATAAATTGTGTTGCCCCCATAAGAAGAATAGATAGTGGATCGACCTAGAAAGCTACGTTTATGTTTGGTTTTACTTTGACGGGTAGACCACCTTCCTTTGGTGTAAGGTTTTACAACACTGGATTCCAGACTAGTTCATGTGGTCTAGCTTAGTCTAGGAAGGGATATGGGACTCTACGAAATCATTGAACTAGTTAGCCTTGAGGTGAGTCTTAGGAGTATGTTCTTATGGGTGTTTATTCTTATAATGATATATGATATGTATATGAAGGACTTGCATATTATTGATACTATATGTTTGTTAGTTTACTTATGGATATGTATTGTTCTATATTGTTAAACTAAGATGAAATATATATCTAAATGTCATGTTATGTGAAGTAGGGTGTTAGTCTTGATTTTTTTTGGGTTACTTGATTGAGTAAGGTTATGGGGCTTTGCTTGGTCATCGAACTTGTTGACTTGATAGGTGTTCATGGGTAATTGTTTTTCTTGATTTGTTATAGTGAAATGTACTCTTACTCATGTTTATTGTTAATATGACTTGGAGGTAGAGTTTCTTGAATGTGTATCTAATTATTTATTGGGAATGTTTGAATGGGCTAGGCTTGATGTTGTGGTATCGTGATGAGCATGACTATGACTTAATAAATGTGAAATATTGATTGGTATGGTATTGTTGAAAATGCATGTAAATTTTAAAAGAAAAATGCATACTTATGGAAATGTCGTTTTCTTAGCATATCATATAAACATATGTGCATATGGTCTCATACTTAGTACAACTGGAGTAATGATCCCATTTCCTCCTTTTTCCCAAACATTTTTGTTTCCGGTCGTTGAAGGATCATTCGAGACGACTTGAAGAAAACTTTGATATTCTCTACAATCCAAGTGGGTAGGTCCTCACTTTCGGAGGGCCATGCCAATATCTCGCTTATAAAGTTGCTTTGTTTTTCTAAGACTTATGTTTATTCTATTTTCATTTGAGTATGCTTTGTATAAGCCTATATGTGGCTTCTTTTCATTGACGTAGGGCTATACCCAAATTGCTATGATCACTTAGATTGTATGAGATTAGGCAATCTATGTTCTATCTTATGTATATATATGTGCAATAAAAGTAGAAGGCTATGTAACATTCCTATACGAAGGGCCTATGTATACTGAATATATATTATCTGTATGTAGAGATCTGTGTAAACCTCCAAGTTGAAGTAATAAATGGTTTTAATTTTCTTCTATATTCGACTTATGAATATGATGATGTAAGCTAAGAGGCTAGTCTTAGTCCTCGAAGAGGACGACCACACCGGTTACTTCTAGGGGGTATACTCGGATGTGACACACGAGAGACTACATCTGTACAAGGCCTGATGGACCGTAAACCCTTTATTTGAACCATTTTCTCACAAATTTACAGTAGCTATTTTAGGATGTTGTTCAGTATGAAGGGACGTGAAGTTTCCCGTGAAGAGCACCGCATCCTATGGGACCGCCCGTGAAGGGATTCCTACATCCAACTCCTCACCTCTTTGTTCCATTCCTTCCTGCACTCACCAACACACATTGAGTCTGTAAAAACAATAAAAATATGCGAAAATAAAACTTACATGTTACAATTAT
This sequence comes from Solanum lycopersicum, assembly GCF_036512215.1. NCBI lineage: Eukaryota > Viridiplantae > Streptophyta > Magnoliopsida > Solanales > Solanaceae > Solanum > Solanum lycopersicum. The sequence continues at coordinate 25,175,907 of NC_090808.1, forward strand.
TACATGTGTTTCCTCTCAAGCAGCGCATAATTTAACGTCGCGACACGATGAAGATTACTTTATTACTCAAACTTCATCAAGCTTGCATTCCTCCACCATTTTCACTTCCTCTAACATTCCCAAGTATGTATTAATTCGTTGATTATTTACCTTGAATCTCTCACCCTTCTCGTTCTCAAGTTCGATAACACTTGACTACAAGACCTGAGTCACCTTAAATTACCAAGACCATCTAGATCTCAAGTTCCCAGCAAGCAGACATAGTCTGAAGTTGAAAAGCAAAACCAATTCACCAGGACTGAAGGTCCTTTTCTCAATATGATTTTCATGATACAGGTTCATTATTTCTTTATACAAAGTAGACCTCTTTTAAGCCCTTAGATGGAACTCTCCATCTCATTGATCTGATCCAGTCTCAAGTTCGTTGTTTCACTCCAACTAAGATTCAACTTCTTTCACACCTAGACTTTCTTATGCTCTAGTTCAACTAGAAAACGACATGCCTTTCAATACATCAACTAATATCAAGAAATACCAATAAGTGTCTTCGAAGGTGTCTGATATGCCCACAGAGCATCATCCAACTCTCTTGCCCAAATTGTCATGTTGGTACTCACTATTTTTGCCAAATTAGCTTGATCTCCCTATTTGATACCTCCACTTGGCTACTTGTTAGCGGATAGTATGGTGTTGCTACCTTGTTCTTCCTAACACCATGCTTATATATATGTTCACTGAATACTTTGTTGTAGAAATGGGAACCTCCATCGCTCATAATGTCTCAAAGTGTACCAAACCTTCAGAATATGTTATTTTTCAGGAATCTGATGCCACTTTCACCATCATTTTAAGGAACAACAGCTGCCTTGACCCATTTGGACACATAGTACACTGCACCCACTATGTACTTTTGTCTATAAGAGCTTACAAATGGGCCCATGAATTCAACTCCCCATATATCAAATAATTCCACCTCTAGAATGGGTGTCACAGGCAGCTCGTGGTAACGAGAGATAAATCCTTGACACTAGAATAAATCAGAACTCCTTACCAAATCAATTGCATGTTGATGGATTGTAGCCAGTAGTACCCACTCTAGATTATTTTATGAGTTGTTTGGGCACCTCCATGATGACAAAGGACTACAAAATAGGGACGGGCTTCTAAGATATGCAACATCTTAGCATCCTGGATACATCATCTATGATATTTTCAGCAGAGACCCTGTAAAGATATGGTTCATCCCAAAAATAATTTCAAACATTATGTAGGAATTTCTTCCGTTGTTGGAAAAATAGCCTTTCAGGCATCAAATCGCTGACAACACAGTTAGCAAAGTTAGTAAAACCAAGGAATGGGATCAAGAGCGGCGGCTAATACCTTCTCATCTGGGAATAAGTAATTTATATATAACTCTAGTTCCTCCTTCTTTTGTGCTTCTAACCTATATAACTGATCAGGCACCTGATTTTCACAACCTCTCTTATCTTTGACTTCAAAGTCAAATTCTTGAAGCATTACCCATTTAATTAATCTTAGATTTGTATCTTTATTTGCCATGAAATATCTCATCCCTGCATAATCTATGTGGACTATCACCCTAGTGCCTAACAAGTACGCCCTAAACTTTTCGAATACATATAACACAACTAGTAGTTCTTGTATATTGTAGTTTTTTTGTGCTCCATTCATCGATTTGTTGTCATAGTAAATTTGGTGGAAAATCCGGTTGTGCTTCTGTCCCAACACAACTCCCAAGGTATTACCACTAGCATCGCGCATCACCTCAAATGGTTCAACCCAATCTGGGCCAATGATCACTGGAGCAAAAATCAACTTCTCTTTCATGCATTCAGAAGCTTTTAGTAATGCATCAGCAAAGTCAAAATTCACCTGTTTGTCCAAAATCTTGCATAGGCAATGTGCAATTTTCGAGAATTTCTTGAACAATTGCTATGAAATCCTACATGTCCTAAGAAGCTCTGATTGCCTTTGACACAAATAGACAAAGGAAATATTTAAATCACCACAATCATAGCTTTGTGAACCTCTATCTACGATACCTTATGGCTTGGGACTATGCCTTCCTTCACCATGAAATGGAATTTACAAATTAAGCACCAAATTAGCCTCCTCACGTCACTGTAAATCCCTAATAAGATTCGACAAATAATCATCAAATGTGACACCAACCACATAAAAATCATCCATGTATACCCCCATAGTGTCCTCTGCTATAGTTAAGAAAATTGACATTATACATCTTTAGAAAGTAGTTTGTGCATTACACAATCCAAATGGCATGTGTTTGAACGCAAAAGTACCATAAGGACATGTGAAGGTTGTTTTTATCTATATGTTCAGGAGAAACTGATATTTGATTATACCAGAGTATACATCTAAGAAACAATACCACCCTTTTCTGGTCCATGAATGGCATTGGGAAGTGGTCCTTTAAGGTCCACTTGATCAACTTTTTATAATCCATGAAAACTCTCCATCTAGTGACTGGTCTATGTGGTATCACCTCGTTCTTTGCTTTGGCTACCACTATACCAACCTTTTTTGGAACAAATTGCACTGGGCTTACCCAATAATTGTCAGAAATAAGGTACACTACCCAACATCTAACCACTTAACATCCAAACATACACATTAATTAAGAAGTATAAACGTTATAAGTCAAAATTATAGAATTAAACCTGGGTTGAGGTCGATCCCATAGAGAATAAATGATTTCACTATTGCATTTATCCAAATATTGTTATTATTTTCTAGAGAAGTTAATTGTGGAAGGTAAAATGGGATTAGTTTTAATGTTCCAGTAACCAATATTGTTAAACAAAATTCATATTAACAATTAACAAAGTGTTGATTTCAAGATTGTACTGATAACTGAATGAAACCAAGGTTGTCTATCCCATGACATTACAATCTAGTGTTAGTTCATTGAACAACTTTCAGGTAATTTATTTTTTGAAAATTATAGGTGTGTTAACTCTATCTAAGACTTCTCAGTGTAGTTAGATAACTTTCACTCAAATCTTCTCGGACCTCGAATGTTGGCAACTTTTACCCTCGCATACAGTGATATTAAAGTTCTCTTTTGACGAACTCAAACTCCAACTCCATTTCATCATATTAACCTAGACTTTTTCCCAACTATCCTATTTCTCTGAAACATTTGATAGATACAGGTCCATTCTAATGCATGAACTCATTAGGACAAATTAATCACAAAAGTTGAGTTATATATTGCAAATGCAAATCACATTCAACTAGTTTTCTGAATCCACACTTAGATTTATGTCATTGTTCCCACAACCCTAGTCCTGGTGTTAAGCATCACGGTTTCAACTGAACAACCAAAGATTTCTAATGAAAACATTGAGATAAATTACTTAAGAAAGTTTTCAAATTCAACGAACACTTCATATTCAGAAAACCAAAATCCAACTCCAAAGATCATTCAATGTAATTCAATAAAAACCAAAGTAAAGAAGCAACTAGTCGCTGGTTCCACATGAAATAGGATTAAAATGTCAGGCAGCTTCACGGGCAACATGATGATCCCTCAAAGACTTCACAGTTGGTGAAGCTTTCCCTATTAATCACTTGGTATTTTCAAAACACGCCTCATTAATTCTTGTACAATGAAAATTCAACACGGGCAACACCACAGATCATTGTATAGACCACGGTCTTTCTGGGTGCCTATGGTCTTCATTTGGACAAATCGTAGTTCAACTCCTTTAGGCCTTCCCACAGGAAGTGCATCACAATCATCACCACGGATCGTCAAGAGGAACACGGACCATCTAGGGCTCTATTGTCTTCATTTTTAGTTTTATCATCAGCATCACAATTTCAGGGTTCACTACTCCAGCACTACGGGCATCATGACGGCCCGTAAATAGGATCTGTGGTGTATACATCATCACACTCATCTTCTCCTTCTTTTTCAATTTTATTATACTAGTGAAAACTATCTAAATGTTCAACAAACACATCAAATCATACAAAAATACACTCAATTTTGATATTAATCCTTAATTTAGAGCATCAAATGTGCGAATATTTCATTGAAAATCAAGTGTATCTTAACAATTGAGTGAATATGAAATCATATTATTCACACTCATGTTCCCTTATTGGAGGTTGATAAACTCAAGTACCTTTACCTCTCTCATCTCTAGAGGAAATAACGTATCAAGGACAGCAGACTTGGACTTTTCCCAATTTACAAGGCCTGTATCTTCAACCAAGGTCATGTGGAATGAATAATAAGACACTTCATGTGTCTTTCCTTCCATTGATTGAACCAAATAAGAGCAATGTCCTTAAGTTGATAAACAAACAATTCTTCCTTTTCCATCGGCATCACTCCCATAACAGTCAACACCTTTTAAACCTCATATCTGAATTCTTGAGGATCTTTCTCAACCTTCGAACTATGAAACTTTGAAGGATTTATTTTAGTGAAGTATATTACTCTATATGCCACCATACTCACATTTGGGTTAGAGGGAAATGCAACCTCCCTATCGGTTTAAGCCATCACAGCTTGGGCCAACACTTGAAAAGCAGCCTGAAACTCTCCATTTATTATTGTTGGTTGAATAATAGCCATATGTATAAAGTATTATATGTATTATTCTGTCGGCTGAATATCAGCCATATGTATAAAGTAAGAGTCTTTTTATTTTTGTCGTCTTGCGTCGGCTGAAAAAAGCCAAATGTACAAAAGTCGTAAAGTAAATAGTTTGTCAGGTAATCATGTAAAAAGTTTGTCGGCTAATTATGTAAAGTAAATAGTATTTATGTGTAATTTATGTGTATAAATAGAGGAACTTTCCTCATAAATAAAACACACCTTCATCCTTACATCTCTCTTCTTTCTGAATACTCTCTTTTTACGCTTCCACCCAAAATTGGCCAATCGGAGCTTGAGGGGGAGCATCTTGCTCCACATTTTCCCTCACATCCTTCTAGCATAAGCATTTCGAGTATGCATATCTATAGAGCACCGAATAGGTTAAGAGAGAGACCCTAAAGATTTTAATTCTATTACACGACTTTAGAGTGATGAAAAAGTTGAGTCTCCTACACATTTTACAGCCTCTCATTTATAAATGTGGAATATTTCAGACTTATGAATAGGAATCTACTCGATGTGATTTAGAGACATCATATAACCTTTATAAACATTGTGCTTTGATTACCAAGTTTTTCATGGCCAAGGGGTACCCCCTATATGTAACATGGTATATAAGACCCCGGGAGGTCTCATGCAAGGTACTTAGATTTCATATTCAAGATAATAGAAATCAAAAAGATTGAAATAATTATTTCTACTTAACCTTTTTTTCAAAACAAAGCAGAAGTCTAAACTCAAGTCTCAGAAACCTTCTAATATAATAGAGCTTTGGGATGCAGCCAGTACATCAATATTAAAAAAATTCAAGTGAAAATAACATAAGGAATGTAGTGGACGAATCCATGGATGCACGAGGACTCACTGATCTTTAATTTTTCTTCTACTATGAATCCTAGCCACAGAGGTGAAAATCAGGAACGCGAGGACAAACATTTGGATGATAAATGTAGTAAAGAGTATGTGTTAGTACTAAAATGTATTAAATATGATAGCATGCATAAACATAGCATAAAATAAAAGTTAGACAATATATGTTATGAGGCATAATTAATGACATAGTAAATTATATTAACATGTAAGGAGTACTTATTGTCCGTACATCCTGTGACATGGGTATTCACTTCTTGTCTTTCTATCATATGACATGGATAACCTCCTCTTGTCTTTTATTTTAAGGTCATCCGTAATTGCCTCTTGCCCCATCATTTTCATAATTCCTTGGCTGAGATTCACTTTAGGTGAGAAATACTTTCAAACTAGAATCATTCAATGTGAGGAAGCCTTTAACATTCACACATAAGAAATAATGTGGGAAAATCAATTCCACAACAATCACCTTAATAATCAACAATCGATAAAACATATGCTTCCTTGAAAAAGCAATACTTATGAAAAATCACCATATATGTTTTTTGTATTGTATCTTATTCATACCATAAGAACACCTATGAATTCATAAATATGCATCATAATTCTCACCGTGAACCTTTTAGGTACTCGTGGGAGGGGATTCCTTTTTCTCTCAACACTCTAAGCCTTCACGGGCTACACCACACCTCATGGTACCCTTCACCTCATCTGGGCCTTCATGAAGGGTGCCCAGGCTCAGTCTTTTGCTTGTGACCTCTCACTTGGCCACTTGCTTAGCCTACAAAATTCTAAGGTGTTACAAGTATACACCCTATGTATGGGAAGCACTCGATAACACCTTTGGTGCCCAAGAGAATACTTGTAATAGTCAATACTTGGCGGAAGACTTAATCAACAATATTGGAAAGTAAAATGTAAAATAACTCATAATGACTCATTAATTAAAAAAATAGTTTAACTCAAACGATAAAAAACACTTAAATGAAGATAAGTTTTCTACTCAAAGTCTTTAAAACATCAACAAGGGAAATAGGAAAAAGGCTCCTTAATTACTAGTGTTTACGAAGCCTCTAAATACTGTAACAAAAGTTACGACAAGACCCACGACCTCCTAACAAAATAAAGCACTAATATGAAGCCCTTGGGAAAGCAAAGAAGCTCACCAAAGCTAGCTGGAAATGCAATTGTATAAATGGAGCATCTGTTGATGACCACGAACACCTATATCTATATCATGAAAAGATACAGGTGTAATGTTATAAATACACTGAATGTACGAGCATTTAGAGGGAATACTAAAAAATAATCATTTGCACTAATAGAAAGCGAAGACCTGCTTACTTCTAGTCAATTCAACTCAAATCTCAATACGTAATCAATAATAATAAGATGAAATAGATAGAAAGCTTTAAAACATAAAACAATAACTCAAAATGTATAAAAAAAATACAATAGTGGACTTTTTACTCTTTTTTGGGAGATTCTCTAACCGACAGCCATTTTAATGATCTATGTGATGATACATCATCTCACCCACTCTGACAGAACTGTCATATACCTTATGAGGATATAGATATCCTCAACTAAGTAAGTCCACTAAGCTATGCTTAAAAGTAACAGGAAATCATATTAAAAATATGATCATTTACCCACGTTGGATACACGGTTTATGAGGAATGTGAGTTTTCTAAACTCATCCCCATATCGGTTCTCAATACTACTCCAACAAACATATATAACTCGTGCTCAAATGTATAAAAATATAACTCATCCTCAACTTAAGATTTTTACTCAAAAGATTCTCTTAAATGATAGAATGCTCAAGATTTCCTTATAAACTCATCTAGAAATCAAGGTTTCCTCTTGTTTTACATGTAAAAGTATAAACACTTGGGAATGCTTAGTTACCTTATACTCATTTTGAAACGTGAAAGACAACTATTGTCATTCTCATACTAATACTCATTTATTCAAGTCTTAGTTAATGCTATAGAATATTGTATGTTCTAGAAGATTATAAAACACTTCTTAAAATTACTCAGAAAGGTTTTCAAACTTACTCTTAATCCTTACTTTAATTAGAAATTGAGATTCAAAAGTTATAATTAGAATATATATATATATATATATATATATATATATATATATATATATATATATATATATATATAGGATCTCTCAGTGAGTACTGAAGTCTTAGATACATAGTATTAAGAAGAGAACAAAAGCTCGATACAAAGGAAGAAGTACAGAAAGAACAATGGAAAAGAAAGTTACCTAATAACCCTAGAACATCAGTGGTGCGCTGGGCTTAGCCTCACTTTTATGTGACTCAAATGGGGAAAAAGGAGCCAGCGCTCTTGTCACCTTGGGGTCGCAATATCCCACCCCAAACCTAGAACTTTTGATGAACTTTCTTGTTCAAATTCAAGGATTAAATAATTTAGAATTGAATAATTTCCTTCAAATTCTCTTAGATTTATAAACCAAAAACTAATTCAATGAAAACCCAGCGAAAATCTATCAATAATCACACTTATTCACAAGACCCTCACTTCAAGAACTCAACAAGACTACAGTGTTAAAGAATGAAGTAAAAACGTCAAGATTAAAATCAACCAACATAAATGAAGAATCGAAGGATGAATTTACATGATTTTCCTGAGGGATAACAAACCCAATACAATGAAAGATTAGATACCTTAAACAACACTTGTTCTTGGCAAAATCCGCATGTTCTTGAAAGAATGCTCAAAACCCTCCACCTTTCTTCTATTGAATTTCTAGACGCTTTTGGAATGTCTAAAATTAACTTAGTTATATGAGATCCCTTGACTTGGGTGGGTAAAATGTGGGTAGGCCTTTAGGGGTAAATAAAGTACCAAAATACCATTCCTTAAAGTAGATTAAAAGCCTTTACTAGAGAGGCGAGATTCAAATGGTCATACTTCCTTCATACAAAATCAAAATTTAGCAAAATTAGGTGTGTTGGAAAGAGGACTCAAAGGACATAGATTTGATACCTCATGGGCCACCTAACTCATTATGTGATAAAAGTTATGGACGACTAAAGATGACCCAAAACTCACAATTGAACAGTAACTTGAACTAATCTTAATTTAGCTCTCTCGATGTTCAAAGTGGTAGATATTTACATATTATTACTAGTTTAAAGAGTTTGTATGCATTGATGATGTATGCTCTACATATGAAATGGACTTGTGAATATAGAAAGTCGTCGCTGTCGTGTCTTATCTATCTGATGGAGAAGCATAGGAGTGTATTGATAGCATATATCATGATTTTGCAAGTGAACATAGAAATGTTAGATTGGGATTGTGTGCACATGGCTTCACACCATTCTCTAATATTGCCTCACCTTATTCCAATTGACTTGCATTTTTTACTCCGTATAATCTTCCTCCTAGAATGTCCATCACAGGTCCTTATATTTTAGATCATTGTATTTGATTGTTGTCTATCTACAATTACTGATAGATGAGCTCAAACAATTCTGGTATGAAGGTGTTTTGACTTATCATAGATCTATTAAGAATAATATAGTTATGCTTGCTACTTTTATGTAGACTATTAATAAATTCCCCACGTTTGAATATCATGTGATTGGATGAGCCAGAAGCTAGCTTGTTCGCATTGCTAGGAAAATAGTAAGGCATTACTTTAAAGCATGGCTAAAAAATACATATTTCATTTTCATTGTCAGTTTTTGTCAGTAGGACATGAGTTTAGAAAGATGAAAAATGCATTCACAAAAAATAAGATTGAAAATGACCCCATCTCCATTACTCATAGGGCACTAAATTTGGGAAAGAGTTTCTTAATTGTCTAAAGTTACAAAAGCTTGACATTCCAGACCCCTAGATTTGGTGTTGAATATAATTGATCCAAATATAACATATTTTAGGAGTTTCAATATAGGAAGGATAATCTAGTATGACAAAATGTGATGCACATTGCAAAAATTTATTTTGATAATTTGCTTAGCACAGTGATGGATGTTAAGAGTAAGACAAAAGAAAATTCAAAAGCTAGAATGGAATTAAAATAATATTATAGGAGAAGAGAGTTATGGATGCAAAAACTATAAAATGTTAAAATAGTTAGGCGCAAATACCGTTTTCATTCACATAAATGGATGAGAAACATGAAAATTTTGAGTGGGTTTAAAATTTTATGATGTCAAAGGTATTTCTTCAAAATTAGGAAAGCATAGAGATATGAATGAAGAAAAATTGATATGAAAAGTCATACGTGTAATGTATTCATGGAAACTACAATTCCTATAGCATTTATCCATCTACCTGAAAGGATGTAGAAATCAATCACAAAGAAGTCTTTTCTTCAAAAAATTTTGTTCAGGAAATTGTTAGACACTAGTTTAGTTAGGATTGAGAAAAATATTCAGGTTATTACTACTAAGATGGAGAAGATCTTTCCGTATGGTTTTTTATGTGATAAAGCATCTTATATTCAGCTTATACAAGATTCACACCTTGAAGGTCCAGTTCAAACAAGATAGATGTATCTATTTGAGAGACAATGTTTTTTTTATATAAACTGGATTATTTTTTTTTCTCTTATAAGAATCTAACATATATAGTAAAATTTGGCTGTTCCAAGCAAATAATTAAACAAACAGAATAGATCAAAGGATAAACTGTTCAAGGTCATATTGCGAAAGAAACTGATGATTTTTATTCTTATAACATTAGGAATGAAGTGTCATGTAGGAGAGACAAGCCTAATTTAAATAATGAAGGTATTATTGATACTTTGTTTCCAGTAATATCAATTTTTAATCAAAATGATCGAGAGTCTAAAAGGAATGAAAAGTGACGTTTTACTAGTATTGAAATACAATTAGTTGTGACACACATTTTATTTAATTGTCCAGTGATTTAACCATATCTCAAGTAAATGTTAAAGTGTGCTATCAAATTACATACTAATAAGTTTTTATTAACTAATAAACAATCTTAAATATACAATTATGAAATTGTTCGCAAATACACGGGATAACGACGTCATCTATACGAGATATTTCAAATGGCTAAAATAATATATAAGTGTGCAATCATATATTGAATAAATAAATATTTGATAACATATTTGTTTTATACTAAATTGTATTTTTTGCAATTGGTGAGAGAAATTGTACTTGGACTTGAATCTCAAATTCAAACAATGAATAAGTATTGTTTCAATAGTTCTCAGTTTCAAACTGCACTGGTATCTTCATAATAGGTAATGTTGATGGTATCTTCTTTGATGATTTGAGATTCTAGTAGTGAGCCAGATACTATGGTTGGTACTCCTTCGTTGACTCAATACTATGTGTATCCAGGAGTATCATGTCCACCTCCACCTATTGCTAAAGCAGACGTGACGGCTGCTATAGTACCTGGAAAGAGGGACATGCTTAGGAGAGTCATGATTGAGTCTCATAGATTATCATAAATTTGTTTTGCTATCTATTAGTTTTTATTTTAATTATTTCTTATACATTAATATACTATTTATGAACTAAAATGTTTGTTATGTGTCTTGGAGGTGGAATCCATTGAAGGATGTTATCAGAGCTCTAAAACAGTATGTTATGAGGCTTTGAATGTAGGCCTATCACTCATGGGGTGAGATCCCAAACAGTATATGTTAAACGATGTTTAATGAATTTAAGGTATACATATGTTTAGTTATATATTCATTAAGTTAATTTTAATATTTTTGGTATACTTTACTCTATTAATTATCTAACGCTATTCATTTTTTTAGACATTGTACTTGGGAATCCAAGTACAATATGATCAGTGCAACCACATTTGAGAGGAGGACATCCACGAGATTTTGTACCTGGCTAAAGGAAGTCTAGAATAGTGATCAACATTCAAGTTTAATGTTGTCTAATGACTTTGAGGAATTACACCATTATTGGAACAAGGATAAATTAAAGGTGATGTCTGAACAAGCTAAAACTACTAGAGATAGTTTTAAGTGTGGTTGTTGCACATCAAGAGTGCAAACAATGTTTGAAAAATTACAAGAGAGATGGTAAGTCATAGTTCTAATTTTTAAATAAATAGGTAATTGATTAAATATTATTGGTTAATATCAGCATATATTTTATTTTTATTTATTAAAAAATTTAATTGGGGCGCACTCCCCGTGAATCAAAGATTTTCAAGAGGACTCATTTAAAGAATTAATTAAAAAAATTGGATTCAGAGTGTGGGTGGAGGAAAGTGTCGAACGAACTTTTGTAAGTTATGTAAGATGAATAGTGTGTGATTGTGAATATTTATATATATATATATATATATATATATATATATATATATATATATATATATATATATATATATATATATATATATATATGAAAAAGGACAAAGTGACACACAAACTTGTCCCAAATATTCAAAAATACACCTTAACTATGCGGGGTTCTATTAGCCCTACTAAACAATCTTGAACTAATATTATTACACCATTTTTTTCCACCTTACATAAAGAGTGCCTGAACAACCTAAAATAACAAATATAATTTTATTTTTACTAGTATTTTATTATGAAATATATTTTCTTATAAATTTTAAATTTTTTTCTTACTATTTTTCTCTTTCTTTCTTTTTCAAAAGTTCATTGTCATCTCCATTGAAGCTTATCATGACCCGAGTCTACACCGTGGATGTAGAAGGCACTCAAGAATAATTATTGGTCTTTAAGCGAAGCCTCATCCTGGCTGACTACAAGTGGAAGTTTAACTTAAGCATTCAAAAGGTTTAAACTCAATTAAATTCCTAAAAAACAAAACTCTAACTCAAATGAAAAACTCTAAATAATATAATATATTTACTTTGCCGTTAAATAGGCAACTTAAACTCTTTAAAACATTTGATAAAATAAATTATTTATACATATTCCTCAACTATACTGACTAGACTTAAAATTAAATGAAATCCTGTGGAAGAAAGGAGGCTCAGTGATACGTCCAAACTTACACTTCAAATGAAAGTGTAAACGGTCATTGTCACTTTACAGTATTCAATTGGAATTGAAATCATTCCAACAAAGAATTTCTTTACATATAATGCTTTATTGTTTATGTTATCCGATTATTGTTACTATTTCCTAATGAATTTAGACAAAAAGTAAAATTTTGCTTTGAATAGCAAGTACAATTTCTAAACTTAACATTAAGATTTAAAATCAATTGCATAGATTATGACTAAAGATGGGTTATTCTGTTGATTAAAAGAAATCAAGTTAGTGTTCATCATGATAATAACTATGAAACTCCTCTGGAATCTGAGCTTCAGGCAATCATAACTTCACAAAGCTTACCAAATGAAGTTTATCTAACGCTTGTCAGCCTTATTATACAATAATCATTTATATTCTCTTAAACTACAAATAATTTTTTATTAAGAACTTGGTTAAATGGATGTGTAGACAAAGTTTTCTCTCAAACTCTAACTTTAACATCAATATGTAGAGTGATCTTTGCTTTCTTCTAACAAGTGTTTTTCTCGTGAATGACCACTTGATTTAGACTAGTCTAACACTTGCACTCATTAGACCAAATTGTAATAATAGTTTTAATCTTCAGCTTGTGAACAATGATTGCTCTATGCTCATTGTACAACGTCAAATTCACAGTATTGTCATAGATCCCATACACCTGATTTAAATGCTTGGTTAATCAGAGTTCTACGTATATAACAGTTGATTATAAATTAGAACATAATGTTAAATACGTACCATGGGAAATTGAAAATCAAAAACAGTCTTGATAGTCTGAAAATCAAACTTTCTCTTGTTGCCAAGCAATTCGAAAACAAGTTATCTTCGAAAAATACCAAGTTCTATTGCTCCTCATTAATCCCAATATCACATCTCCCAAATAATAGTTCAAAATTCCCTAAATAACATCCCCAAATATCTTTTATAAAGAGACCTAATATAACTAGGACTGTATTGTCGCTTTCCTTCACGTCCCCCAATCACGCCCCATGAAAGACTTCACAATTCGTGCAGCAGTTTGTGGTCTTCGCTTTAAATATCCAAAACTTTAGTTGCTCTCTAAAATTTGGTTCGCGGATAAAATCATGGACCGTCAAAGTTATCAGGGTCTATGAAGATGTCTACATTCTTCACGTCAACTTTCTCAAACTCTAGTCACTTTGAAATGCTCTCTGGAATCTTGTTGACGGAAAGAATCACATACTGTCAACATTATCACGGCCCGTGAAGACGTCCGTAGTCTTCACGTCAGCTTTTTCAAACTCAAGATACTTTGCACTGCTCTCTAGAATCTTGTTGATGGACAAAATCACAAACCATCAAAGTTATTATGGTCCGTGAAGTCTTCCATGCTCTTCACTTGAACTTTCTCAAACATTGGACACTTTGCACTACTCTCTGGAATCTTGTTTACATCTTATTGACAGACTGAACCACGGACTATCATAATGATTACGGTCTGTGAAGACTTTTGTTGTCTTTACTTTAACTTTCTCAAACGTAGGTCTTCAGAATTCTTCTATTGTCATCACACTTCACGATAACTTTCACGGTCCATGAAGTGAGACACGAACCGTCAAGATGGCTGTGATTTACTACTTCTTATCTTCTCTTTCTCATTTTTCTTACATCATCAACAAACACAACAAATTATACCAAATACACTTGATTCTAGTATTAGTTCTTTGTTTTTATGCGTTAAACTGAACTCGAATATCCCGATACGTTAACGCCCTCAACTTAGAGACATTACTTGTCCTCAAGTGATGATATTAATTATCCCCTTACTTTTCAAAAAATTTTCTAATAGTTGACAATATGCAATAGCTATTTTCCACACGTTTTGTATCCAAATTCATTGAATCTTACATGTAAGGATCTATATATGACATCTCATTAGCTACAGCAAATCATGCTTATGTCTGTCAGTTAATAGCTTACTTAATCTAGTGTCAAATGTAATCACGGTGTATTCACAACAAAGAAGTCCCTCACTCAGGATGATTGGCTCTCAGTACTCCTCTAACGCTCTAAAAGAACTTATAGCATTAACAACAACTACTATAGGCTTGCCCTCGTTTTCTACACTCTATCATTCAGAAAATTGGAATAGGATCACTACAGAACTTTTTCTGGCTTGTAACATAGGTTCGGGGCTAGGGAAAGCATATCTGGATATTCGATTTCGTGAGTTACTAATCCCTTGATTTCCTAAAGTTTTGTTTTCACAAACACTCTTGTACTTAAATCTTTTGTTTCCTTTCTTTCTATCATCCCAGCAGCCACACGTTTATATGCATACACACCATTTGTATTTGAGCTTGCTGGTTGAACTCTCTCAGGTTGTACTCACCCTCAACTTAGGCTCGCAGCCTAAGTTGTGCCGATGTACCTTTGGGTAAACCAAGGTTATAAGTTGTTTTAGGTGAGAATAAAATTTTATTTTGAGGCTCAACATGGGTTCAAGTGATAAGCTTTTAATTTGTTTTTTTTTAACAAAATATATCCTACTGATCATTTTTTATCCAAATCTCCTCGGTTTGAAGCAAGACTACTCAGGCAAGTTCTAGTTTCTGCTGATAGTGCTAGACATCAATCAATACTCACACACAGTTACACATGATTGCATTATCCAGTTTCTTTATTTGCTTATGAATCATTTAAATATAGAAATGTTCAACAAGATGGTATATAAAATGTCATATAAAGATCCTAACAGTCAAAACCATGTTCAGAATTGGTTGTACATTTTCTTTCTTATGTAGAAGCTACATATCTCAACGTACTATGATAAATACAAAGAAACTCAAAAGACGGAGACAACCTCTATTTTCTACATTTATGGAAGGTTTCTCGACCACCCATCCCCACAAGAAAGGAATTTGACCTTAAAGTTAATATAGCATGCTATACATAAATGGCAATAAAGAGGGGTTATACCTACAACGCTCTAGGTGCCGGTCTCGGGATCTGCACTGGCACATTTTTCAACAGGTGCTTGCTCAGAATGAAGTGGTGCAGTGAATATATCATACACCTCAGGGATGGGTGTTGCATTTTTAGTGTGAGCAGGTGCTCCATTTCCAGATGCGCCAGCTAACTGTGCTTTTTATTGTTTCTTGCAGGGATTCTTTGTGATCTCTCTTCTATGCTTTCTGTGCCTCAATTTATTGGTCAGGATGAGTGTCCTGGTCGAGATCATGAGCATTATTCTCTACTTTTGGATTTGGCGGGTAGTTCTTCATCCCAAATGTTATCAAGTGATAGTACTGGAGGTGCCTGATTTAGCATCTGCGTCAGTAAGAGGAAGGAGGTTCGGATAACAACCCACTCGACGAGAGAATCGTCGGAGTTGAGGTGGGGTTGTCAGCCCTGAACCGGAGGATTGTGGTGGTTGAAAATAACTTTAGTTCCCTCGAGTCTGTAGCCATTGAAGGGCTGGACGAGGTGAAGAATAGCTTGGGGGAACTTGAAGACATGCAAAGAGAGGGTTTGTCCGCCCTTGAAATTAAACTTAGCGAGACCATCTCTGCTCTTCAAGAGAGGGAGCTTCTAAAAGTTTTACAAAGTGAGAGGAAAGTAATTTTTTTTAACTATCCTATTTGAATGGACTTCTTGCCATATACATAGGCTCCAAAAGTGAGCCAAAAACATTTTGGACAAACAGTCAAAATAACAGCTACAAGTGGCGGATTCTGTGTGGCTGAAACAGAGGCAGCTTTGTCTTCACAGCTTTTCTGCCACATGGCAGATTGCTGGCATAGAACTTTGTCCTTCTCCCTTTGGCTGGTCTGGTGAGCATGGCCTGTTTTCTCCATGTTGGCAAGCAACCTCCAGCATTTGGGGAGGCAGTGTGACAAGGCAGTTTGGGCCCTCCAAGTCTTGAGGAAATGTTGCTGCATTTTGGACTTGACGGAATTTAATGTTCCGCCTTGACTCAGGTAGTGCAGGACGAGGATGTTGCACTAGTTTCTTGGCTAAATTAACAATCTGATATCGCATTTTAGCCAATTCTGACTTTATCTCATTAGTGTTTGTCTGACTAGTAAGTGGAAATTGGTCTTGCACTAAATTCTGAATGCCATCTAGTCACTCATTAAGTACTTGCAACTCCTTCCAGACCTGACTAGTGTTGTCTTTCTTGGATGCAGATACTTTGGTTTCAATTATTTGAGGCATCCGACGGACTATCTTATCTACTAATGCCCTTGTTTGGCATTGATCTGCAATCAATATCTCAAGAAAAGCGACAAGGATAGACACAAAAGTACCTGAAATCTGTGTAGGCTAGGTTTGTTATGGTGCTTCTGTGGCTGTTTGGGATAATTCTCCTTCCTCCGACACTCTATCAATTTGTGGTAATTATAGAGGACTTGGCGGAGCAACATTCAGATTACCTATTTCGGCATATTCAGATCCAAATAGGTGGTTTGCTGAATCTTTTGTTTTGGATACTTGAATCATTCTTGAGGCCTCACAACATCGATTAACTAAATAGTTTGGAGGAATCCCTTCTTGGAAACATAACTTCCCTATCAAACAAGGAAAAGGAAATTTCACTCTCTCATTCAAGGACCTGTCTAACATTTCAGTTGCGATGATTCTCCCAGTATTCACGAGGTAACTTCTTAGTAAGCACGCTACAAGTGAAGCAAGGGATGGATAAAGTGTGTTGTCATTTGTTGTCGGCCGCAATTGTGCTCGGATCACAACCCACCACACTTTGGATGGGAAGGTAAATGTAGCTTTAGTGATGGTTATAGGAATAGTAGTGAGACAGCTTGCATGTTCCCCGGCTATGGCAATCCACCATAATACCCGTTCTCGAGAGGCATGATCTTCCATGGTTGCTACATTGGTAACCTCATGGTGCTTCATTTCAAAAACTCCTATGGATGTTGGAGCAATGTAGTTCGGTCCATGCAACATTTAATTAATAGAAGTCTCCAAAATGTCGATGGACTTGCCCCCCAATGATGATTGATTCAAGGGGACACAATGTAGTAGTAAACTCCTTTGGCCCTCGTTTTATGGTTTCAGAAACTTCAACAACATTTTTCAGAGTGGTTGGGTATGATGTATAGAACTCCTTAGTCAGGTGGCTCAAACAATCTCCCAGTGTATTATCCATCTACTCGAACTTGTTAAAGTGAAATGTCTGATAAATATCTGATAATGACCTGATGTCACTAACCACCACCCTAACTCAGGTAAAATAGCAAGATTCTTAAAGCTTTTAGTCTTTGTTACAATCCCTCTGTGGAAGAATTATTTGGTACGGTTTACAGTCCACATAATACGGTAGGATGCAATGAGTTGTTCCCGGTTATCTGGATGAGATTCCTGAGTATGCACATATCGTATCATGGTCTCTTTATTTGTAAGTATCTCATCGAGCTCTCTTTGATGAGAAGCTTATTTAGATATTGTTTCCTGTTTTGTATGGGTTGCTGGAGAAAAGGTCTGAGATTTCTCTAGAGATATGTCTTCATCATCAGCAAAGCCCCCTTAAAAAATGGACATCATGCTTCTTTAAATGTAGGTGGTGTATTACATAATCCAAACGGGATGCGCTTAAATGAAAAAATGTCTTAATGACATGTAAATGTAGTCTTTTCCTGATCTTCAGGAGCAATGGATATCTAATTGTTACCAGAGTATACATCTAAGAAACAATACCAACCGTTACCTGTAACTTGTCCAACATTTGGTCCATAAATGGCATAGGTAAATGGTCCCTGAAGGTCCATCTGTTCAGCTTCCTGTAGTCCATGCATACTCACTACCCGATCACTTGTCCCTATGGAACTAGTTCATTCTTTGCATTTTCCACCACAGTCATGCCTCCCTTTTTTGGCACACATTGCACTGGACTGACCTAGTGGCTATCTAAGATCGGGTAAACAAACCCAGCATCTAACCATTTGATTATCTTTATCTTCACCACATTTTTCATTGGTGGGTTCAATCTCTTTTGGTGCTAAATGTTGGGTGTGAAATCTTCCTCAAGCTGAATTTTGTGTGTGCAAATGCCTACAGGAATTCCAATTATCTCAACAATAGTCCAGCCAATAGGTTTTTTAAACCTTTAAATCACTCTAACCACCTTGCGTACTTGTCCTTCATTTAAATCTACAGATAGTATCAGATGTAAAGTGTTGTTAGTACCCAAAAATACATAACTGAGGTGACTAGGCAATTGTTTCAACACCAAAATTGGTAGTTCCTCGATGGAAGGTTTAGCAGGACGATCTGGTAAGATTTTTAAATCCAAATCTAATTTCTTGGGAACATAATAATGTTCTTCAATACCCTGTAAAGCATTTACTGTTTCTCCCTAATAAGATCGAAAATCCGCATCAAAGTTCATCAACAAAGCAGCTATTATTTGTACAGCTATCCTCTCTTCTATAGGTACTCTTAAGTTATCTTCAGCAACAACTTCCATTGCAGATGCCACTTCCATCTCTCATGGTTTTTTCATTGATCTGCATATGTTAAACTTGACTTCTACAGAATTTAGTCTAAACTTAAACTCACCTCACTCAACATCAATAAAAGATCTTCCTGTAGCTAAAAAATGGTCTTCCCATAATTATAGGCACTTCAAAGTATACTTCACAATCCCAGATAACAAAATTTGTTCGGAAGATAAATGTGCCCCTCTTAACCAAAACATTACACAAAATTCCCACTGTTCTCTCAACTGATATGTCAGACATCATCAATCTCATTGTTGTAGGTTTCGTCATTCCAAAAACCAACTTCTTAAAGGTGGCTAATGGCATCAAATTTATGCAGATCACACAAAGCTTTGGTAAACTTGATTGACCCAATGGTGCATGGGATTGTGAATGCACCAGGATCTTCTTTTTAAAAAAAATAGAGATTTGGTTGCAATAGCACTCCAATGATGCACATCATTAGAAAAATCAAGACTTACTACTATTTTCTTGGTAGCCAAGTCTTTTATGAATATGGCATATCCTCGAATCTGCTCAAGGGCTTCTACCAGTGGGATATTTACTGAAAGTTGCTTCACCATGGTGATGAATTTCGTAAACTTCCCATCTTTGGCTTTCTTTTTGAGTCTTTGAGGAAAAGGATGAGGAGGTTTAGGGAACTGTTGTAAATGCAGTTTTTCCTGGATCTCTTTCTCTTGTCCTCGTGCAGGTGTTGTTCTTTATTGGACTTCATCCATGTCATGTAGAGGTGCACTTTTAACCTCCTCTGTTCCTTCTTGCTCCCTAACATGTTCATCCTTAGTACCTGCAGAATTTTTGTTAGATAACAATTTACCACTCCTAGTAGTGATTGCCATGCAGTGTCCATCCTTTTTGGGATTTTGAATGGTATCACTTGCTAATGAACAATTATTTCTTTGATTCAGGGATGCTGAGAGTTGTCCCAACTGTTGATCTATTTGCAGAGTCAACTAACTGACTCATGCTTGAAAAGTCACCCCTCATTTCCTTAACTCATGCATCTGTTGATTCAACCTTTTGAAGCATCTTATCCATTATGTCTTCTAGTTTAGACCCACTAGAATTACCATTCATTCTTTCTCTACTACCTGGGGGCAAATACACACCACTACGATTATTTTTTACTCACCTCTGTTTTGCCAGTTTTCGCGCTCTCTATTTTGTGGCCTGTCATATTTAACATCTTTGGTTAGTTCCAACCTACATTTCCAGAATTATACCCCTTATGTCTTGAGTTATAATTTTGGGAGCCTCATTGGTTTCACAAGTAGTTAGCTTCCTCATCAATGTAAATTTCTTGAATCTTCATATTTGTTTTGTTTTCCCACAACATTGACTTTTTCAGACCTGGACACAATACGCTTCATTAGTAAGTGAATTTGAGTTCTCAGATGTGCCATGTCCTGATAAGTTTCTTCTTCTTTTCTTGTCTTTTAGTTGACATCTCATATGTATACCCTAACTCCCCTACTTTAGCATCTCTGGTGTACCATGCCCTGTTGTTTTTATAAACTTCATCCAACAGTTGCATACTCACTGCAAATGGATTCCTCATGAAAGAACCTTCACAGACTGCATCAACAACAGGTTTAGTCACATAATTAACCGACTTATATAAAGCTTGTTTAGGATGCCTCTCAATACGATCATGTTTGGGGAATTTCTTCAATCTTTGGCTGAATCTCCACCAAATATCATGTATTGCTTATCCTAGTAACTGATTATGTGAACTGATCTCATCCTTTGAAGTTCTTTTGATTCTATAAAGAATCATTCTAGGAAAGCTTCTTTTAATTCACTCCAAGTGTGACTGGAGTCATCTGGCGTATCATTTAACTAGTTAGATGCATCACTAGTAAAAGATAAGGGAAATAGTTTTAGCCTCATTGCAGTTTGAGTAAGAGATAAGGCAAATATCCTTAGCCTTGTTGCAATTTGATTAACTCTAGGAATCTCTTGAGATGTACATATTCTCACAAAATTCATTAGATGTATGTTTGCATCATCACCAGTTGCGGCTCTAAACATTCCTTTGAGATTAAGCAATTATATAATTGGATAGGTGATAGTGAATTTCAATCTTGGAGGTATGCGGGTAACACCATAGCTCCAGTGTTTCCAGCTCCACCAAAATAAACATCATCCTCATCATACATCATATGATCTGGATGTTGAACTCTACCCTTTTGGGCTATAGGTGGGCGATGAAAAGGGATTACACCATCCTTGTTTCCATCTGCTCCCCTAGGTGGGACTAATCCAACATTTTGTTGCACATGTCGTGCAGCATTCAGTTCACCCTCTAGCCACAACCTCTGCCTCTGAGCCTCTACTTCTTGAGTATTAACCATCTTACGTATGTTTTTCTGGAGTTCCGTATTATAATGTAGCATGTGGCTCGCTTAGTTCTAGTGGTGCGCATACACAAGCTGATTTATCTATATTAGATCAAAAACAACAACAGAAGTAAAATTAGGATATTATAACTACTAGTCAAGTACAAGCTAGTAAAATAATCCTGAAATGAAATTCCCCGACAGACGGTGGATAAGTCCAATCTAACCCTTCGAATGAAAGTGCAAACGATTGTGGTCACTTTACAGAACTCAAATGGAATTGATATTGTTCCCATAGAGAATTTATTTACAGATAATGCTTTATTGTCGGTCGTATCCGATTGCTGATACTATCTCCTAATGAATTTAGAAAAATAGGAAAATTTGGGTATAAATAGCAAGTATCAATTTCTAAACATAATATTAAGATTTCAAATATATTGTATAGACTATGACTAAGGATGGGATATTCTGTTGATTATGAAAAATAAGGTTATTGTTCACTATGACAATAACTGTGAAAATTCTCTGAAATCTGAGCTTCAGGCAATCATAACTTCACAAAGTTGATTAAATTAAGTTTATCTAACGGTTTTTATCCTAATTAGACAACAGTCATCTATATTCTCTCAAACCACAAATGTTTTTTATTAAGAACTCACTTACATGAATGTGAAGATAAATTTATCTTCTCTCCTCTAACTTTAACCTTAATATTGTATAGAGATATTCGCTTTCTCCTAACAAGTTCTTTTCTCTCGAACAACCACTTGATTCAGGCTAGTCTAACACGTGCACTCATTAGACAAAATTATAATAAAATCTATAATCTTCAGCTTGTGAACAACGATTTCTCTACACTTGTTTTACATGGTCAAATTCACAGTATCGTCATCTATCCTACACAACTGATTTAAATGCTTAGACACTCATATCTCTACGTATATAATAGTTGATAATAAATGAGAACATCATGTTAAACACGTACGATGGCAAATTGAAAATCTAAAACAATCTTGATAATCTAATAATCAACCTTTCTATTGTTGCCAAGCAATTTGAGAACAAGTTAGGCTCGAAAAATACCAAGTTCTTTCTTACCTCATTTGTCCCAATATCCCATATACTAAATAATAGTTCAAAAACACCCTAAATAATATCCTCAAAAAAACTTTTAAAAAGAGATCTAATATAACTAGGATTGTACTGTCGCTTTCCTTCACAGTTCATACAATAGTCCGTAGTCTTGCATTCAAATCTAAAATGCTTAGACTTTTACATGCTCTCTGAAATCTGGTTCACGGATAGAATCACGGACCGTCAAAGTTATCACGGTCTGTGAAGACGTCCGTAGTCTTGCCTTCTACCTTCTCAATTTTGGACACTTTACAATGCTCTCTAGAATCTTGTTGATGGACAGAATCACAAAACGTCCATGTTATCACGGTCTGTAAAGACGTATGTAGTCTTCACTTCAACTTTCTCAATCTTTGGACACTTTGCACTGCTCTCTGGAATCTTGTTGACGGACAAAATCATGGACCGTAAAAGTTATTACGGTCTATGAAGACATTCGTGGTCTTTAGTTGAATTTTCTCAAACTTTGGACACTTCGCACTACTCTCTGGAATCTTGTTTACAGACTGAACCACAAACCGTCAAAATGATTACGGTCCATGAAGACTTCCGTGGTCTTTACTTTAACTTTCTCAAACATAGGTCTTTAGAATTCCTCTACTGTCATCATACATCACACTCACTTTCATGGTCCGTGAAGTGAGCCACGGACCGTCAACATGGTCGTGATTTACTTCTTTTTATCTTCTTTGTGTCATTCTTCCTACATCATCAAAAAACACATCAAATCATACCAAATACACTCAATTCCAGTATTTGTTCTTTGTTCTTTGTTCTTAAGCGTTAAATTATACTCGAATATCCCGTTACATCACTCACCATAGCTAACTCGAACTTCCTGATGTATCAATGGAGCTCCTGTTGAAGATCCTCAATACATGTCTCTGCATCATGAGAAGATGCAGGCCAATTGGCTTAGTCTGTGGAATGTAAGAGCATGTAAGCGAAATTCTAAAGCATAACATAAGCTTGAACTTGATAAAAATGGAAACATACTTACCTCTTTTCAAACTTACTCAACTCAAGGAATACTCAACTTAGAGATTAGATACGCAACTCAAAGATTAGATACTCAACATCAAAGATATGATATTTGACTTGGTTACTCAACTAAATATCAAGCAAGAATACACATGCAATATATAGAAAGTCTTATAAAACATTGAAAGCAACTTAGTTTGTTAATGAAAATACAATAACAAACTCAACATTACTTATATAGTAAAGTAATATAATTCAGTGGAGATTCTCTAACAAAAAACTACCACTATGAGCCTAAGTAGTGATACAGCATCTTTCCCGCACTGTAGGAACTGTCCCTACAACGGTGCTAAATACTACTCCCAAAATATACTTTGGCTCATGTGTTTTTAAAGCAACTTCCTTCTTTGGGTTGAGATAATTGCTCAACATTTAGTTTTAAAAAGCTTGATTTCAATCAATGTTCCCTTTTCTAGCTCAAAACTCTTTCGAAAATCTTAGTTTCCTCTTATCTGAAATGCGAAATAATTTATAAGCTCTTAGGGAATACTTAGTTCATTTATAGATTTTGAGAAATGAACTCAACTATTAACTCATTACTTAGTTTGAAACTTGAATTTTAAATCAACTTTTAGGGAATACTTAGTTTGAAACTAGAATCTTAAATCAACTTTTAGGGAATACTTAGTTCCCTTATATTGTTGAGAAATTAAATCAACTATTTAATCTTTACTTAGCTTGAAACTTGAGTCTTAAAAAGAAGCTAAAACGCTTAATAAAGACCCTTGAAACTTCAGAAACTTTGCTTTGACTGACTTCCTAACTTGTAGACTTAACTCTTAACTTCTTTGAATTTGATCTTAACTTTCCTTGAATTGTATTATGGATTCAAGTTTCATGATCATATGCTTATGGATGATTTCATGATGTTCAACTTGGAGGGTTCATGCAGAATTGTGAGCATAAACTACTCGACTCAAGGACTCGGAGACACTTTTTATATCATGATTTTTTTGACTTATAGGGTTCATGCGAAATTATGGGCATGCACTACTCATCTGAAGAACTTCATGGATAACATATAATAGTCTCATGATTAGGAATATAATCTCAAAAGGAATAAGGAACTCAATACTCAAGACTTATGTAAGACCCCCAAAATGAGTTAGGGTGTCTAGATACTCAGTTGTGCCTATATTCTTGATAATATATTAATTAAGTGTTTTGAATTATGCATGGGTGATTTGAAGTCTTTGAAAGTAAAACGTCAAGGGACGACCAAGACGTTCGACGACTAGTCACCTAAGGGGCCTTAGGTGTTTGTATGTGCTTTTGTGTGTTTCATGATCTTACTGGGTCCTTATATGATTAAAAATGATGTTTTTAGGAAGTATGGTGAGTTTCATGAAGCTTATAGGTCAAACCTCCAATAACGTCCAAGACATTTGAAAGTTAACCCTTGAGACATGCATGTGTGTGTCTTGAATGTGCCTAGCATGTTTGGACGTGTTGCGTGTAATGGTTTTGGGTAAAAATTATTTGGAAGGTACTTTAGTTGTTAGTTCTTATATTTACGTTTGAAATTTCTGGGTACGACCTGCCTAGGGCCCCGCAAGAGGCCCTCAAGAAGGACCCAAAAGTTGTCGAAACAATGTCTTGGCAGTGTCAACCGATGAGCCAACTTGATGCCCCGTTTCCCAATCGATGCCCCATCGATGGGAGGAGTATATCAAAACTTTGATTGTTGAACCTTGTGTCACAAGATAAGGATATTCAATCACTAATGACAAAGCAGCAAGATGCCCCCTCATCCAGTCGGCGCCCAACCGATGTTGTCCGTCGATGGTTGCCTACAACTGTTTTATTTAAGGGTGAGTCGGAAATTCACCCCACATCCTAAAATTACCTAATTGTTTTATTTGATTATTTTGGGTGTATCTAAGTTATAAAAACGTGAACAACCCATTCTCAATCCATTCAACACAAATTAGACTTTTCCTCCAAAACTAATTCTCTCTAGAAACCTCCATTGAAGGTGAAGCTCAAGAACAGCTTGGATTTTGAATTTATATAGGTTATTCATCAAGTTTTATAGGTTTTATTCTAAGTAAAGGTATGGTGATCCTTCATCTCTAATTAATCTTCCATTTAGAAGTTCTTCTTAATGTTTTCAAATGATATTTCATGATCAAACTTATTCTTCTTCAATCTAGTCATGGGCTCCTTCTTTAATGTTTTCAAATGTTTAATAATGATTAATTGATGATAATTTATTGGTTTTAACGTGAACATCAATCCAGTTGCATTGTGAACCCATGTCTTTTCCTAAACTCTATTTAGCCTATGCATAGGCATTCTAATCGTGGCATGTTATTGGTTGATTTGTGATTCTATTACGTTGAGTTACTTATGTATACTATTTATTATGCATATTGATGGTGAATTGTTTATAAATTATCCATGTGGATCAATATATGAAGATTTGAATAAGAATAACCTATATCTCTATGTGTTCACTGTAACATTGACCTTATAATGTATGAATGTGGAATTCGTTTATGTTAAGATGATTGTAGGTACTGCATTAGGTTAAAATCATGGTTTAATTGTGGGTATGAATATCGTATGACCAAATTAAAAAGTCTTGGTATGAATTGATCTAGGTTCTTCTAGTCTATTGATTGATAATGCTATGTATGTCATGTGATCTCAATTATAGGTTAGATGAAGCATGGTTCCTTAGAATAATGATCTCTCTATCTAATGCCTAACATGTACATTATTTATAAAATATGATTGATGATCAAGCTTTAGGGAACTAGTAGGATTACCAATTTCCTCTACTCTCTATTGAATTGATTGTTTAGTGCCTTTGTTGGTATCTTGATCTTGTAGGAATTTAAGTATGATTTCGTTCTGTTAAGTATATATTTTGCTAATTCCCTATACTCTAATTGTTTATAAAATACTTGTATTTATCAAGGATGATCTAAGCTTAAAGGATTGATAAGAATTGCTCTACTCTTCTACTTCTGTACTTCTCTATAGTATTTTTGATGAAGCCTTGTATGGCATGTGTGGTATGGTCCAATTATGGTGGTGTTTACTTTATTTTTAATATATATGTTATGTGATCATGGCCTTGATGGCAATTGTATTATGAATGTGTGGTGGTGATGATCACCCAATGTGAAGCATATGCCTAGTCCTCTGTTCAAGTTGAGAATCCAAGTTATGTAGTTAGTGTTATAAGCATGTAAATGGTTATGATAAGATCATGTGTATGTACTTCCATTAAGTAAGTGTTAAGGATTGATTCCCCTACCCATCTACCCTATGTGAATGTGTTAATAGTTACTGTTAGGAGTCTTAAAGTGTAATATGAAGTTAGCTTGCCTCCTATGCTAAATTGTGTTGTGTGGTCTATGCTTGGTTGTGCATTGTGGTTTTAAGAGGGTGGCTGCCTCAATATGTTGGTTGATAGCCACGTTGTGATCATGATTGACAAATGCACACACACTCATACATTATGCATGCTTACTATGTAGCAAAGGATCATGGTGTCTAATGAAAGGTATCTCTCATATTCACTAAATGTCTACTACAATGCATGTAAGGTAAATGTATGTAAAATATGATATATTCCCTTAACTAGGATGAATTTATAGGTATACTAGTATGGTCAAGGGTATGGAACCTTGTCTATGCATTGCACATGTGTACCTTGATAAGATAGTTCCTAGGTTTGTTTATCTATGTTTATGAAAATAAATGTATGGACATGTTATGAATATGACTTATATGCTATGTTGTTAAGTATATGATAAAGTATAAAAATGTGCATACTTTCTTGGTGTGTTTATATGAAAGGATTTCTCATATAGTTATACCTTTAGACTTATGCATTGATATATGAACATGTGTGACATTTATGTGTTATGTGAAGGGTTTGATCACATATAAGTATACACACACAGATGAATGAATATGTAGTTAATGGAGGGGACCTTAAAGGTGTTCGCATGTGTACCCTACACCTATATAAGTGCTTACATATGCTATGTCCATGTGAAAGGGTTTGTCACATGATTTAGGTTGATGAACTCTCATCTATGCATGTGCCGAGTCAGTATCCTAAGCCTAATTTTATAAGTAAAGTTAATAAAAGCTTTTCAATAAAGGGAACTTAGCTTAGCACCGAGTGAACTTGAAGTGAGGGGTGTCCCTTCACATTGGAGGAAGGTAGATCAGTATAAGCCTCATGAGGTGGTTAGCCTCATAGACCAAAGGCATAGAGAAATGTTTCCATATATACCTCCAAGTTCCACAACTATGCTATCCACACAGATCTAGCAAGTGAATGCACTAGTATACTAGCATGTGTTAATGTTCTACCTTGGCTAGGTAAGAACACCTTCCATTGGTGTAAGGCTCTAGAATACCAAATTCCATGTAGCACCCATGGTCTTAGTGTCGTCTAACTCTATAGTTTTCCTAAAGTAAAATGGACAATGGAAGTAAAGTAAGGACCCTAACTAAGATAACCTAAGGGTAGTTGCTTAGTGTAGGTGGGGTTATGGGACTTCACCTATGCATTGCACAAGTGGATCTTGAGGGATCCTAGGAAGGTGTTCTAATGCGTGTGTCTATGTATATGTTCCTTATGCATGAATTTGTAGTAATTTTCTACTTGGTGTGATGAAGTGCATGGTATTAGTCCTAATGAATATATATGTTGTGGTCTTATTCTTATATGCACTGTATTGGTCTTAATGACTATATGATGATGGTCTTGTTGACATGAATGAAGTGATCTTCACTTACTTGTTGATGTATGAAATAGAGTGTTAAGGCTTGTGGTCTCATGATAGGTTTACTAAGTATGTGTAAGGTTATGGGTCTTCACATTTACATTGCACTAGTGTACTAAGATTGGGATTGTGAGTATAGTTTCATAAGGTTCTATGTGAAGTAAAATAAGTATATGTGCATAATAACTAGAGTTTACTATAATGTTCTTATGGTCTTAACTTAATTGTGTCTTTGATGTATTATACTTCTATGATGGTATGTGTTGCTTATGTAAGTTGTATATATGGTTTTCCTTGTGACCATAAGTTTATGAGTTGCACCAAGTATCACTAGAGGGTTATTTGGGAGGTTAAGGAGTTAAAGAAAAGATGTTCACTGTAAAAGAGAATTAGTCATTGTAAAGTGGAAATAGCTCACTGTAAAGTGACCCAAAATGTGGCTTAAATTCTATATGTGATCGTATATGATTTTGGCCTTTGAATATGTCTATATGACTTATGTGAATGATATATATATATATATATATATATATATATATATATATATATATATATATGCTATTGTATAAAGGTTTTATCAAGATTTTCTCAAAAAGGCATGAAGTATGATTTCATAAAAATATCCCTTTTGAATGCATGTATTTGCATGGTTGTCATACTTAGTGCATTCTTGTACTAACTCCATTCTTCTCTAATTTTTACACAGAGTGTAGGTTATGAATGCTTAAAGGATGTCTCCATGATTAAGGATCTTGATATGTGATTCCCAAGCTCAAGGAAAGGAATCCTTAAGTCCAAGGATATCCTATGTCTAGTTTGCTGTAAAGCTATGTCTAAGTATACTTATGTATTATGTTATAAAGGGTCGTGTCCCTAAGGTACTCTTATGATGTTGAGTCTAGGATGGAAAAATAGACTAGAGTCTTTAACTATGTATTATGATATTTTATATATAATGAAGGTGTTGTTCTAGCATATGATATGTTAAGAAAGTTTTAAATTTTACACTAAATTTACCTATGACAATGTGATGAATGAGTAGTATGGGCTTGTATAAGACCTCCGAGAGGTCAAGTATGCCATGTTACTTCTAGGGTTGATCCCCGGTCGTGACAACTTAGAACTTGGAGATACTACTTCTCTCAATGATACTCTATTTGTGGAATTCATGTGTAAGTCATGGACATGAACAACTCAACTTGAAAGTCTAACTAACTAGATGGAAAACATGTACAAATATATTCTCATTCTCTTACTTACTTCCTCAAAACTTAGTTCAAATCAATAGTTTACCTCAAAGGATTCACAACTGAACTCAAAAGGTTTTCTTGAATTCTTCTCTTAACTCTCTCTTGATGTGAATTATGAATTAAAGAGTTTTGGTTCATGACATGGAAAATATCAAGATGAAAATGTAGACTTATGAATAAATTCTCTTCATTCTCATACTCACTTGCTCGAGTCCTGAAACAAGTTACAAGAAGTTGTAGAAGACTCCACAAAAGGACTCAAAGGCGCTTTCTTCGAATGTTGGAAAGAAATCTCAAATTTAACCCTTAAATCTAACTTGAATTTGAGTTATGAATTAAGGGTTATGGTCATGTTAGGAATTATTTTAGGTGTTAAGAAGGAGCTTAGAGTAGTTAGAATCGAAAAAGAGTGAAGGTGCACTTTAAAAGAACTCAAACGGAGCAACTGGAGGCAAACTGGATGGGGCAAGCGACCCTGCAGCTATCGGTAGCAGCGAGCACCAGCCCCTAAAGTTCATAAATGGGTTTGGGGTGCTCTGGCTGGCGCATCGCACTAGGCCCCAACCTAGAAAATCTGACAAGTTTCCTTGCTTGTTTTGTCACCCTAATTATACTAGAATTGACTGGTTTCTTCCTCTATCACTTAGATTCGATTACTTAAACTAATTACACTCAATTCTAATGAAAATAACACTGAAATCACTCAATTTAATCTCAATAAATCATCAAAACCCCAACACAAAAACATTTAGAATAAACTTCAAGAACACCTATCAAGAACTCATCAAGAACTCTAATCTTTCAACTTTAAGAATGAAATTTCGCTGAAATAGCATATTTGGAATGGGATGGACTAACCCACCAATATGGAAGCTTACATACCTCTTAATGATCAAACCCATGTCGAAAATCCATGACATCACGCAAGAATCTCGACGAATACTTGATCCTCCCTTCTTTTCTACTCTTTTCTCTTTTTTTCTTTTCTTACACTCTCAACTAAAATCTAGGTATGTATTCGGATTATAAAAGTGAAACAAATATAATTATACCCCTAACATAGTACTAAAATGAATTAAATCTTTTTGGGTAAGGAAAAGACCAAAATACCCCTCATTATGTTCGGCTAACTTTCCTAACTAGGCAGTCTAACACTAAAAGGTCATAACTGACTCATTCAAACTCTAAACTTAGCAAACTCGGTAAAGTTGGAAAGTTAAGTCAAAGATATTTCCTAAGGTATATTGCACACCTAAAGAATCTTGTGATAGGATTTATGGTAGTTTGAAGTTTACCCAAAACTCATACATAACTTGACTCTCCAAATTTCAGAATTTTGTTATTTCTATTTTAGTTCTTTTAGAACGCAAGGTGATACATCTAGTGAACTTAACACTTAAGAAATATTAATTCTTTGGTAAAATCTCACTCGCTAGGAAGAATGGTTCAAGTCTTAGCTCAAAAAATTTTCGGTGTTACACTTCTCATTTTCAATGTCATATTAAGTTTACCACAACTTCACCTTTCTTTTTTACTACTATTAGTTTTACTCTCTTTATTTTTAGAAATTTATCTAAATATTTTCTTACATTTTAGAGAATTTGATAAACCCATTAGATTCAATCATATAGATTTTTTATCCAATTTCAATCAAGTTCTTTCAATTTTCAGGAATTCGTTGATTATTTTAAAATTATCATTTCTAATTTTGAAGTTATATGAAAAGGATTAGACGATGACACCTTCACAATTTTAAATTGTGTTAGAAAAATAATTAATGTTATTATCAATAACTCAATAAAGTCTAGAAACTAGTATGATTTCTTTTTTTATAAAAAACAAACATTTAAATAAAGATTTTAATTGGATAAGAAAAAGAAAAGAAAAAAGGGGGAGAGGGTTTCAAATTGACATGGGGAGTGGGCCAAGGGTGGGAGGTGAAAAAAATAAAGAAAATGAAAGGGATGGATCAGCTTGAAAGTGTGGGTGGAAGATGAGGTGTACTATAAGATGAAATCAAAATTAAAATATGTCAAAAACTAAGAGAGAGATAAATGAAAAAGTTAGAATGAAAAAATATTATATTTTTTATTAAATTAACAAGTGTGATGTTATGATTGGTATGTGAATTGGTTCTTAAGATTTGGAGTTGATTGAAAAATGATATAATAATGTTAGTTCACTGGTGACTATATGCCTTCTCTCTCTCTCTATCTATCTCTCTCTCTCTATATATATATATATATGTGTGTGTGTGTGTGTGTGTGTGTGTACATATATATATACACACACACATATGTGTATTTACATATATATATGTGTGTGTGTGTATATATATGTATATATATACACACACAAACACACACACACATATATATATGTATGTGTATATGTATATGTATGTGTGTGTGTGTCTACACATATATACACATACACACATACATTCATATATATATATATGCAGTGAGAAAATAGACAATTTTTAATATGCAGTGAGAGTATCAACCGTACATACATGAGAATATAGACAATTTGGTCCAGATCAGCCCCTGAGCTGTATGATCAAATTTGGACAGAAAATTTGTAGGGGGACACACAAGAGCAGAGTCTATGGTCGAGGCTCTAAAATTATTGTACGACGACTCAAGTCACATTTAGAAGGTATTGAATCATCACATCAAGTCAAGGAACTAGATGGAGTTTAGATAACTAGTATGTCAAATGAAATAGCAAAACATATAGTTGCATTGGCAGAGTATGAGCAAAAAGTAATTACTGAACAGCAAGCATGAATGAGACCGTTCAGCATATCAAAGAAAAAGTATTCAACCTCGTTTGTCAGCCTACTACATCATATCATACTGGTGAAACTGATGATAGTGATGAGGATGAATGCATAGGTTACACCCCTTAGCTTGCATCCCCTTCAATTTATGAACATTGTAGACTTTTTCAAAGGATGGTATTTTCTGGTAAAGGTCATGACTTTTAAGATAAAACACAAAAGTGTTTGTTCATATTACCCTTTGTTGACTTTAAATAGAGGGGTTTCCTCTCATTTTTCAACCACAATTATTTTTGCTCTGGTACTTTTTTTCTTGTTGTATGTTAAAAATTTTGTGTGATTTATTGTTGTCGGGTTAAACGTTTAGTGAAATATGAGGTACCACTATTTTGATGAAGTAAATCATTCTATCCTCGGGGGTATATTCTACAACCTCAAGTACTTTAGGAAAATTATTTTGGTGATATCATAATTATTTTTTTCTTAGTATATACATTAGGAATATAATGTTCTACTATATGAAGGTAACATGATATAGTCTAAATTTATGTGTTTTTGTTAATAAGTTTTCTTTGTGATGTAAATATATGCTTGTGAATATATTTTTCTAAAATTTAGAGAATTGTCTTTACATATTTTTTATACTCATGACCAGTGTTTTAAAAGGTGAGGGCGTGCGGAGAGGCGTTTTATACAGTATGGGGCGAGGAATAAGCCTCGAGACATGGGCGTAAGTCACATGGATCTATAGGGAATAGTCACATGTACATCCAATTTTTATTACTAATAAAATAAGCAAAAGTAAATTTTTCAATGAATTATAATTTTTATGTGAGATAAGTATTAATTCAATAATGAAGAAAAAAGAATTATCATTATTATATGAGAAATATCATTTCACCAATAGTAAAAATATAATTTAAAGCAAAAAACATTTTAAAATAAACTAAAAATATTCAGGCACAAGTTTTTACGCCCAAGAGTTACGTTTTTATGTTCAAGGCTTACGCCTCAAATTTTAGGACTTAGGCATTATGGATATGGGTTTTTAATATACACCCCATAGTGTTTTTTATACGCCTTGGCCCAAAACTCGCCCTGGGACTTTCCCCAAGAACTTTTTTGAAAACACTACTCATGACAAAAGAATGACTTTTTTTATCAATGCTACTTATTTGATTTAGATTTTCAAAAAGTTTTCTACAAAATAGTCAATAATATATAAACATTTCCCTTTTTTTACTGATTTACCATTTCTTAATAATTCACTATTTTAGACAAAGAAATGTTCATATGACTTGTAACAACGTCAGCTGAAGTTTCTATTAGTTTAATTTTCATATACACTACAAATGTCATCTACAATGTAATATTAGTCAGATAAAACAAATTATATTGCAACATCTCGTAAACTGAAATAGCTAGGATTAAACAAAGAAACTAAGAGTAGTTATTTTTGGAAAGAATAGGAGAAATCTGAAAATTTTCCTATGTGTACAAGTAAGTTTTTGGTCATTTTCTAAAGGATATGAATTCTAGCTCAGGATGAGTTAGAGCTAGTCATTTATATGGTTTAAAAGCCCTTGAAGATACCTTTCCAAAGCCGCCGAGTTTGCGCATTTTCGATAGGGTATAAGGGAGATATGCCTATCAAAATTTGGGTTGTTGGACTGAAGAAAGTCCAATCCGGATTTAGTGAGGGTAAAGTGATCTTTTCACCCTACTATTTTCTAATTTATTTTAAGGGTTTATTAGGGGTAAAATTAAGAATAAAGTCAGTTTTAGAATATTGAAATGCGCTTAGGGCTTGGGAGAAAGAAGAAAAGAAAAAAGAAAGGAGAAAAAGCCAAGAATCCATCAAGAACGCCAAGATCTTTGAGTGAAATTTGTCGAGGGTAATCCCTATAAGGTATGTATCATCTTTTTGTGTTGAGTTCGTTCATTCACACACCAATATGTTTAATTCAGAAAGTTTTTAATAGATTGATTAATGAATATTAAAGTTCTTGATGAACAATTAGTGAATTCTTATTGGTTGATTTGTAGCATGTTCTAGTTGATTAGATTCATGTTTCCGGGTTATTTTTTGGGTCAAATATATTGAGTATTGAGGTTATTAGTGATAATAAATTATTGGGATGAGATTCTCATATGATAAGGAGGTTTAGAAATGAAAAAGATGAAGAAAGGTCAAAGGCCCTGTCTGAACAGTTTTGGGTGCCACGCCAGCCAGAGCGCCTCAGACAGAGTCTGTCCGTCAGACTCTGACGCTGCTCGCCTCTTAGAGTGCCAAGGTCACCTGCAGACCCCATTCTTTCCTCTTTTTTTTACTGTTCCCAAGCGATGTACCCAAACTCTAAGGTATATCTTAATATCATTAAATCATCCATAAACATGAATCATGAACCTTGAATCCATAATTCAATTCAAGGAAAGTTAAAATCGAAGGCAAAGGAGTTAAGAAGTCAAGTTTAAAATTACTAAGCAATTTAAAATAGAGTTTGTTAAAGTTTTCAAGAGTCTTAAACAAGCATTTTCACTTTGTATTAAGGCTAAAGCTACAAGTTGAGCAAACAATAATGACTTGAATTTAAATCTCAAAAGTTATAACGGAACTGTTACTTAAGAGTTATGTTCAACTCAAGTAAAGAGTAAATAGTTGAGTTCATTTCTCAAAAGATGTAAGGGAACTAAGTAATTCCCTCATAAGTTTATAATTTTTTTTACTTTTAAGTTAAGAGGAAACGAAGATTTCCCAAAAGAGTTTTGAAAAATAAAGGAACATAGATTCCAAGAGGACTTTTTGAAGCTATAAAGAGTTGAGCAAATTATATAAACCCAGAGGAAGGAGGTTATTTTAAAAGCATGAGCTTAAGTATATTTTTGGAGTAGTATTGAGAATTGATGTGGGGATGAGAGTCCATATTAACTCAAGCCTCCATGTAAACTATGTAGTCGTCATGGGTATTAACGGGTCATACTTTTTAGATGATCATGTGAGCTTAGCCAGTGGACCACTAGGTTGAGGATGCTCTATGCGACGATAAAGTATAGGACATTTTTGGGAGCATAACGTTGAATAATCACTTAGGTTCACAGTGGTGGTTTTTAGTTAGAGGAACTCCCACACAACTATATTACTTTCATATATAAGTAAAGTTAAGTTGAACTACATTTTCTTCAATGAATTGAGTTGTTTTATTATTTTACAAGTTATATATATATATATATATATATATATATATATATATATATATATCATGTGCTTTAATTTTCTTTAAATACATATATTCAGTTGAAAAGAGCCAAGGTAAGTTCATCTTATTCTCATCAAGTTTAAGTTGTTGTTTAGCATTCGAACTCAAATACTCGTATATTCAATGTACCGATGCCTGTTGGTCTGTACGTTTCATTATGTAGACATAGGTAATGAGCATCATCACCCAGCGCCTCGTTGGTCCAGTCAAGCATTTAGAGTTAGTGGTGAGCCTCAACACTTATGGAGGACACTTTTATTCGCTTTATAGTTTTTCATTTATAGGATGTTGTGGGGTCTCTCCTAACGTCCATCTTAGTATTGTAGATGCTTCATAGACTTTTAAATGGTCAGTTTGAGCCTCTTCCATGAATGACAGATGTTTTGCTATGGAATTTGTGTTATTTTGGTCAGATGATTATGTTTTAAGTACTTCATTTAAGAATGATGTCATTTCATAATGGAGTTGAGTTAAGTCTTCCGCTTATTCATGTGATCGAAGCCAAGAGTTTGCTCTAGACAATAAATGGTCATTGCATGTCGGCCATGTCAAGGGTCTAGGCTCAGGGCGTTAAAAAACTTGGTATCAGATCATAGAGTTTAGTGGTCTTAGGGATTCTATGAAGTCGTGTTTGTAAAGTCTTAGTCATCGATGTGATGTGCGCCACATCTATGATTAGGAGGATATTAAATTTAGGAAATTCTTAACTTGTTTCATATTTCTTTTCGTGCGTTAGAGTTTTATCTCTACAGGCTCTCTACTAATCCGTTTCTGCGCATGTTTCAGATAATCATGCCTCCCCTAAAAGCAGACAGAGGTCGACCAACCAGAAGGAATGTTAAGGATCTAGAGGTACCTAATACACAGAATGTGCAACCTCAAGGGGAAGTCACCAAAACTGAGCTTACAAGGCTATTTGAATGTTAAGCCAAGTGGTGAGTAACCAAGTAGAGCAACAAAGGGAAGCTCGACAAGAAGGGGCTCACACTTGAAGGATTCAGGATTTCTAAAGGATGAATCCTCCAAGATTCACTGGTTCAAGTACTAATGAGGATTCGGAGAATTATGTGGAAGAGTTGAAGAAGGTATTCGATGTGATGCATGTGGTTGATGTTGAGAGAGTTGAGTTAGCCGCATATTAGCACAAGAATATGGCTAGTACTTGGTTCAATTAGAGGAAGGAGGACAGAGATGAGAAGGCACCACATTCGAGTTAGGCTTGTTCTGAAGAAGCTTTCTTGATGTGTTTCTTTCCCTGAGAACTGAAGAAAGCAAAGGTACGAGAATTTGTTACTTTAAAATATGAATCCTTGAGTGTTCCTGACTATGGGTTTATGTTCACCTAACATTCTCTCTAGATGGTTAAGGATATGAGGAGCAGAATGAACTTGTTTGTTGATGGCTTAGGTCGTGCATCAAGCAAAGAAGGTAGGTCTACAATTTTGATTGGTGACATGGACATTTCAAGGTTAATGGTCTATGTGCAACAAGTGGAAGAACAAAAGTTGAGGGATGGAGAGGAATACATAAACAAGAAAGCTAAGAAGGGGAATGAATCTGGTCAACTGAACAGTGGTTCAAGTGGACCACAATTTTCAAAAACCAAAGGGGCATGCACTATCATCTGCTAGTGCACCTATGCCCAGAAACACAAGTGAGTATAATGTCAAAAATTCGCATAACTTCAAGCCTAGACCATCCCAGTCTCAAGGATGTGTGGAACAAGGACGAAGTTGGGCTCCTACATGTGCTAACTGTGGTGGAAACTACCCCGATAAATGTCATGATGGCCTGGAAGGTTTCTTTAAGAGTGGTCAAGAAGGCCACTTCATGAGACAGTGCCCTAAGAATAAGAAAGGTGGTGGAAATTAGGGAAATAGAGATCAATCTTTATCAGTTGCAACACCAGACAGGGTTGTACCTAGAGGAGACACTTTTGGTATATGCGGAGAGGAAAATAGTCTCTATGTAATCACTAGCCCAAGAGCAAAAAAAATTGCAGATATTGTCACGGGTATGATAAAAGTATTTACTTTTGATGTTGGTCCTTGTTAGACTCACAAGAAAGTTTATCTGCTGCAACTCCATATGTTGCAAATCAGTTTGAGATTCTTCCTGAGAAACTTTGTGAACCTTTCTGTGTTTCTACTCCTATTGGAGAGCCTATTCTAGCGGAAAGAGTCTATCGTAATTGTCTCATCTCTATAAAGCAAAATAACAATATGGCCGACCTAGTAGA
Organism: Solanum lycopersicum; assembly: GCF_036512215.1. Classification (NCBI taxonomy): domain Eukaryota; kingdom Viridiplantae; phylum Streptophyta; class Magnoliopsida; order Solanales; family Solanaceae; genus Solanum; species Solanum lycopersicum. Next base: position 25,213,756 of record NC_090808.1, read on the forward strand.
GTTGGACATGGTAGATTTTGATGTCATTCTATGTATCTATTGGCTCCACGCTTGTTATGCATCAATAGATTGTAGCTTTCGAGCTATCAAGTTTAAAATTCCTAACGATCCAGTCATAGAGTGAGTAGTAGTTCAGTATTGCCTAAGGGTCATTTTGTTTCGTACCTTAAGGCGACGAAGTTAGTTTCAGAGGGGTGTATCTATCACTTAGTTCGAGTTAATCACTAAAGTGTTGAGGTACCTTCCCTTCAGTCAGTTCCTATAGTAAGGGAGTTTCTAGAAGTTTTCATGATGATCTTCCCGGAGTCCCTCCTAAGAGAGAGATAGACTTCGGAATAGATATCATTCTAGATACTCAACCTATCTCTATTCCTCCATATAGAATGGCACCAGCAATGTTAAACGAGTTGAAAGAGTAGTTGAAAGATCTATTAGATAAAGGTTTTATTCAACCAAGTGTCTTACCATGGGACTCTCTGATCTTTTTTATGATGAAGAAAGATTGCTCTCCTAGGATGTGTATAGACTACCGCCATTAAACAAGGTGACCATTAAGAATAAATATCCCCTTCCGAGGATAGTTGATCTTTTCAACCAACTTCAATGTTCTTCTTGCTTCTCGAAAATTGATCTCAGATCACGATACCGTCAGAGGATGGACAAGGAATTATGACATTCCAAATATGGATTTTAAAAACAGGAATGGACATTATAAGTCTTTAGTTATGTCCTTTCTTTTACAAATGCACCAGTAACATTCATGGATCTTATGAACAGAGTCTTCAAAATTTATTTAGATCTATTTGTCATCGCCTTCATTGAAGACATAGTGGTTTATTCAAGGAATGAAGGAGAACATGCTACTCACCTCAGGATTGTTCTTCAGACTTTGAAAGATAAAGAAAATTATATGCCAAGTTCTCCAAGTGTGAGTTTTGGCTTAAGTCGGTGGCATATTTTAGGCTACATTGTTTCCAGTGATGGGCTTAGAGTTTATACCCAAAAGATAGAAGCAGTTCAGAGTTAGCCTGGACCCACATCTCCCACATATATAAAAAGTTTCTTGGGTTTGGCTGGCTATTATAGGAGATTTGTTGAAGAATTTTCATCTATCTCAGCTCCTTTGACCAAGCTAACTCAGAAGACAGTCAACTTTCAATAGTGTGAAGCTTGTGATAAAAGCTTTTAAGAATTGAAAAAGAGATTGACTGCCGCTCTAGTTTTGACCTTACTGGAGGGTACTCAAGGTTTTGTGGTATTCATTGATGCATTTTGGGTTGTGTGTTAATGTATAATGGAAAGGTTATAACTTGTTCATCCAGACAGTTGAAGGTTCATGAGAAGAATTATCCAACTCATGACTTAGAATTGGTTGTAGTAGTTTTCACCTTGAAGATATGGTGTCACCTATTTGTATACCGTTCATGTGTATATATTCATGACCACAAGAGCCTACAATATGTGTTCACCAAGAAGGAACTCTATCTCAGAAAAAAAGTGGTTAGAACTACTCAAGGATTACGACATGAGTATTCTTTACAACCCAAGAAAGTCTAATGTGGTTGTTGATGCCTTAATCAGATTATCCATGGGGAGTACCGCCCATGTTGAGGAAGAAAAAATGGAGTTAGCTAAAGATGTGCACAACCTTGCACGCCTAGGAGTAAGACTTATGGATTTCACAGAAGGAGAAATATTGGTGACCAATGAGACTGAATCATCACTAGTGTCGTAGATGAAAGATAAAAAAGACCAAGATCCTATTTTGCTTGACTTGAAGGAAAATGTTCATAAGCAAAGTGTGTTAACTTTTGAACAGGGGGAGATCGTGTGCTAAAGTATCAAGGTAGGTTGTGTGTACCTAGGGTGGATGGACTCCAAGAGAGGATCCTAGAGGAGGCTCATAGCTCAAAATATTCCATTCATTTGGGTTCCACCAAGATGTACCCCGATTTGAGAGAGGTATATTTGTGGGAAGGCATAAAGAAAGATATTGTTGAATTTATTGCCAATTTCCAGCATGTGAAAGTATAACACTAATGGACAGGAGGTTTGAATCAGAGTGTATAACTCCCGAAATGGAAGTGGGAGATGATTAATATGGACTTCATCAGAGGCTTTCCAAGGTTTCGCAAGCATCATGATTATCTTTGGGTAATTGTCGATAGAATGAAAAAATTAGCCGACTTTTTACCGCTAAAGACTACCTATCCTGCTGATGATTATCAAAATTTGTACATTTAAGAAGTGGTAAGACTTCATGGGGTCCCGGTCTCCAATATTTCAGATAGAGGTGCACAATTTACTACTTTGTTCTGTAAGTCTTTCTAGAAAGGTTTGGGTTCGAAGGTGAACTTAAGTATTGATTTTCATCCCCAGACGGATAAACAAGTAGAGCGTACTATCCTGACCTTAGAAGATATGTTGAAACCATGTGTGGTTGATTTCAAAGGGAATTGGGATGATCACATACCTCTCATTGAGTTCGCTTACAACAATAGCTAATAAATAAGCATCCAAAAGGATCCATATGAAGCTCTCTATCGGAGAAGATGTAGATCTTCTATTGGGTGGTTCGAAGTTGGTAAATAAGGGTTGATAGGACTAGATCTAGTTCAACAAGGTATGGAGAAGGTGAAAGTGATTCAAGAGAGATCGGAAACAACACGGAGTCGCTAAAAGTCCTACACAAATGTTAGGCAAAGGTCGTTAGAGTTTAAGGTGGATGATTGGGTGTGTCTGAAAGTTTCACCCAAGAAGGTGGTTATGAGGCTTGGTAAGAAGGGGAAACTTAGTCACCCGGCATATTAGTCCTTACAGAATCTCCAAGAGAATTGGAAATGTAGCATATGAGTTCGAGTTACCCCAAGAGTTAGCAGTGGTACATCCGTTATTCCATATGTCTATGTCGAAGAAGAGCTTGGGTGATCATTCATTGATTCTACCAACTAAGAATGTTGGGTATAGTTTATCCTATGAGGATATTCCGGTTCAAAACTTTGATTGTTAGGTTCGAAAGTTGAGAACTAAGGAAGTGGCATTAGTCAAGGTCCTTTAGAGGAACCAATGTGTTGGAAAAGAACTTGGGATGTTGAGGAAAATATGCAGAAGAAATGTCCACGTCTCTTTGAATCCGAAGAGAATGCAGATCAAGGTACTAAATTCTCTTCTGATGAGTTTTTAAGATTATGTGTAAGCATGTTATTACTTGCTTTTTTTGGTTGAGTGCTGAAATGATGTTACGACTCTTAACTTAGTGAAAAAGTTCTTATTTAAAGACAAACATTCCCGGGGAGATATTGTATTATCTCATAAACCTAAATATCTAGGATTTAACAAAGAAAAGAATAGTTATTTTTGGAAAGAATTGGAGAAATCTGGAAAACTTCCTAAGTGTTAAAGTAAGTTTTTGGTCATTTCAAATGGCAATAACTTGTACCTCATAATGACGTAGGGGCAGTTCTTTATATGGTTGGAAAGACCTTGAAGAGATATTTCTAATCAAAAGACCTTGGTTGTTGGACTTAGGAAAGTCCAATCCCAATTTTAGTAAGGGTAAACAGGTCTTTTGACCCTACTTTTCCTATTTTTTCAGGGTTTATAAGGGGTAAAACTAATCCTAAAGTCAGTTTTAGAGAATTGAAATACGCTTAGGGCTTGGGATAAAAGATACGAGAATAAGGAGAAAGGAGAAAAGTCCAACAATCTACCAAGAATGCCAAGATCTTCGAGTGGAATTCGCCAGGGAAGACCCTATAAGGTATGTGAGATCTTTCTGTGTTGGATTCATTCACCTACACACCAATATATTTAATTCAACGAGTTTTGAATAGATTGGTTGATGACTATTGAACTTCTAATGAAGAATTAATGAATTCTTGTAGGTTGAGTTGTAGTGTTCTAGTTGATTGGATTCATGTTTCCAGGTTTTTTTGGGGGGTATAATCTATTGATTATGGAGGTTACTAGTGATGCTAAGTGATTGGGGTAATATCCATGGAAGTTTAGGAGGTTTAAAGATGAAAAATGTCGGAGGTCCTGTCTAGAAATCCCTGGGGTGCCACACCTACCTGAGACCTTTAGAAAAGCCACTGTCTGACAAGACCTGGTGCGCCGCACCATCTAGAACACCTTAAACCCAATTCTATTTGTAAGGCTCTGGCATTCCACACCTCTCAGAGTGCCAAGGTCACGTAAAGACCCCGTTTTTTCCCTATCTTTTCGTACTAGTTTCCAAGAGATGTACCCACACTTCTTAGTTGATTCCAACACTATAAGGTACACCTAAACATCAAGAAATTATCTATACACATGAATCATGAACCTTCAATGCATAATTCAATTCAACTAAAGTTAGGATCGAATTCAAGGAAGTTAAGAAGTCAAGTTTAAAAGCTATGAAGCAAGTTAAAGTGAATTTTCTTAAAGTTTTCAAAAGTCTTAAACATAACATTTTAACTTTGTATTAAGGCTCAAGCCAGAGGTTGAGAAAAGAATGAGTTGAGTTTAAATATCAAAAGTTATAAGGTAACTAAGTATTCCCTAAGAGTTAAGTTCAAGCCAAGTAAAGAGTAAAGAGTTAAGTTCACTTCTGAAAAGATATAAGGTAACTAAGTAATTCCCTAGGAAGTTTATAATGTCTTTTTACATTTAAGTTCAGAGGAAACAAAAATTTCCCAACAGATTTTTGAACAAGAAAAAGGAAGATAGATTCCAAGAGGTTATTTAAAACTAAAAAGGGTTAAGCAAATTATCTCAACCCATAGGAAAGAGGTTATTTTAAAAGCATGAGCTAAATTATATTTTAGAGTAGTATTGAGCACCGATGTGGGGATGAGAGTTCCTATTAACTTAAGTCTCCATGTAAACTACGTAACCATCATGGGTATTAACGGGTCATACTTTTTAGATGATCATGTGAGTTTAGCTAGTTGATTTAATAGGTTGAGGATTTTCTAGGCGTTGATAAAGTATAGGAAAAATCTGACACTGTGGGCGAGACGTTGTATCACCACTTAGGCTCATAGTGGTGGTTATCGGCTAGGTAATGTAACACCTCTAAAACGAATTAGGTAAAGATAGAGACTAAATCATGTGTCATGAGGTTCTAAAGTCTTTAAATTATTTATAATAGTGTTTTGACGCAGTGTCTAAGAAGATCAAACGTCCAAGTCATTCAAAAATTTTGACTTGAGACATGCTTGTGTGTTTTAGTGTGCCTTTGCATGTTTTGCCTAATCGTTTAGGTACAAATTTATGTGAAATGTTCCTAAAATCAATACGATTTTATTAGGGTTGGAAAAGTCCGGGCACGACTCCCTAATGATCAACCTAAGGGTCCTTTAGGAGGACCCAACCTTGAGTTCAAGACGTCCAAAGTAGTCCCAATCCACGAATGCAAATTGACGGACCATTGTCCTTTTGATGCCTCGTCAATTCGGGAATAGCCCCAGTCTTATTGTGGGAAATTATTCCATTTTTGTAAGGTTGTCTGAACAAAACCACATAACTTCAAGATGGACTATTAATTACTCGACGCCCTGTCGTTCTTGTCGTCGATGACATCTGTAGATTTTCTACACGTGTCTCAGCCAAGTGAGAGACAAAATGGGTAATTAATATAGTGTTATAAAAATATTTTGGGCGGTTACATAAGGTATTTTTCATATTTTAAGTAGTTATATAATTCTAGAACCCCAAGTAAAGTCATTATTGAAAATCAAAACTCAAACCCTAAAGAAGAACTCTTTAGAACTCCATTGATGCTTGAAGTAAGGTGGGAGATTAGAGCTTGATTTATCAATCAATTCTATTTCAATTTCGTGGCTAATCATCAATAAAGTTATGTTGTTTCATCCTTCACTCTCTTTCTTCAAGGATCCAAACTCCAAAGTGTTTTCCAAGACTTTTGAAAAGATGAATTCTTCTGTTTTGATATCTATCTATGTGTTCTTGTATAAAACGTCTTTAATCAATTATTTATGATTGAATTGATGTTAATTTTATGGTTTTAAATCAAAATTCCTATTAACCCATGATAATCATGAAATCCTTATTTTGGCTTTATTATGGTTGATTTGATCATGTCTCTATCGTATTGAATTCTTTGTGTAGTTCACTTTGGGATATTATATTATGTAATAAGCATGTTAAAATTATGTGTAGGTTGTCCTATTTTAATTAATTTCATATTGTATCATCGTGGATCAATGCATAGTTTTATTATTGGGTTCAATTGGTTATTATAACTATTGGTAAAAGCCTTTATGGATTGAATTTGTTGAACTGTATATGGATTGGAGGTGTTGATGTTGGAATGGTAATATGTTGATCAAGCCTCTTCTATATTGTGAAGTATATGTGTTTCAATTGAGATTTTTGGTATGGTCCACTTATGGTGGTGGTGCTTATGTGTTATATTTGTGAAGAATGTGGCCTCGTCCGCATTACTTTATGAATTATGGAAAATGTGGCATCTTTGCATTAATTTACGAATTGTGGTATTATCATGTAATAACTTGTATATGTATGTGATCATTTTGAGGGTCTATATGACCTATGTGTATAAGTGAAGTCAAAGTACAAATTCTTGTAGTTAATGATAGGTGTCTATAGTAGACTTTGGTGATATCTTAAGGTCTGTTACTTGATGTTGAAGTGTTAAAGTTCCTAGTTGACTATGTGAGTCTTATGATGCATTATGATGATGGTTCTCTAGGAATGAGTAGGGTGACTTGCAGTATACTTAATTGACCATATGTGCTACATGAATGTAATTGTACATGTGATATGGTGAAGTATGTGTGTCTTTTTATGGTAGACTTATGTCCCTCTACTTGATACATGAAGAATGTGAATATGACTCTTAGCTTTGTAGACTAAAGTGCCTTTGTCATGAATGTGTATGTATGATTGAAATATGATCTTGAACATAGTTATGAAGGTCATTAATGTTGAACCTTTAACTTAGATAGAACACCCTCCATTGGAGTAGGGTACACTCCGGATTACATGCCTAGACAGTATGGTCTATGTTGGTTATTTCTTATTCTCATCAGGTGGGATAGATGCTAGTGTTGTATAAGTTTTAGAACATTCATATAGTGGAATGGGGCGCTATCTAGACATGACACGAATAGGGTTTGAAGATGTTATTGTGTAGGTTCCCTAGATATTCTCCAAGAACATTATGTGAAGTCCTTAATTAATATCTTTGAAATGGCTTAATGAACATAATGACTTAAGTTAAATTCATCTGAATGAAAATGTACTTATCTAGACTAGCTTCAAGGATTGCTTAGGTACGCTTAAAGAGGGTGTATGGGCGGTCTCTTCATGTATTACTTAGGTGAGTCTTAGAGTAATTATAGGTAGGGATATAAATTGATGAAATGGTAATAATATTATCTTAAATAGTCTTATGGATCACTTAGTAGTGTGTGAAGGGGTTGTATGGGCGGCCGTTTCATAACTTACTCAACTCATCCTTATAATAACCTTTGGTAGGAGGGTCACATGTTTATGTGTTTTGAAGTGAAGTTGATCTCATATTGTGGAATGTGACTATATGTGCTTATGTTGACTTAATGTGGTTTATAATACTTATGATATGATGTTTTCTCCAAAAAATGCATGTTTGATACAAATATCCGTTTAGCATGATTTTATTGCATGTCATCATACTTAATGAATTCTAATGTACTTATTCCATATATTTTGTCTTATCTCTAAAGGTTTAAGTTACATTTGAGAGGAGTCATTGAAGTGATGCTTGGATATTAGCATTCATTCAAGCAAAGTTGGGGTATGCCCTCAATAGATTTGAGGATATAACTATGTTTAGTTTTCTTGTTAAAGACATTGTAATAGATGTATGGCCCGTGACCAAGATATTTCTGTGTTTAAGATGGAGACTTCGAGACATAGTCTTTTCTAATGATTCTCTATAAAAGATATTTTGGAAGTATCATTCGATTGTATGAAAAGTTTTAATGTTGCACTTTTTTTATACATTTATGCAATGAATGATCTCAAAGGGCTTGTAGAAGACCTAGTAGAGGTCAAGTAAGCCGTGCCACAATTTAAGAAAACCATTTTTTCTAGGGTATACTCTCGGGTCGTGACAAACTTACTATCAGATCACAAGGTTATCAAGTAGTCCTTAGGAATCCAAAGTCTCATTAAAGCCTTGTTTTGTAGAGTATTGTTCATTGGTTTGAAACACAACACATATATGAGCGGGAGTCTATAAGACGATAGGGTTTCACTTTCTTCATCACTCTTGTGTCGTGCCAATAGAGTTGAGGTTATAATTGTCTATTCCTAATCTCTTCTGTTATGTTTTAAGAATATGAGTACAAGAAGAATGGCTGCAAAAAGGTTGGAAGAGGAAGGAGTGCATGAGGAATTTCCCCAAGGTGGATAATATCCACAAGGAGTTCAAGTTCCTCAAGTTGTCAAAGTTCATCCATAAGGTGATCAAGTCCCTATTAGAGGTGAAGGTAATGAGGTTCCGGTGGTTCCCCGGACATGACTAATGGGGAGATTAGAGAGACTCTACTTTTCTTAGACTGAGACATGACAATTCATGTGAATAGGGGTGTTGAGCCTACAGTGAATATTATAGAGAGTATTATGACCTCTAGGTTGAGGGACTTTGTGAGGATGAATCCTCCTATATTTCTTGTCTCTTAGGTGGGAGAGGACCCCCAAGAGTTCCTTGATGGTGTCTGTAAGGTGTTGAGTGTTATGGGGGTGACTTCTAGGGAGAAGGCGAAGTTGGCTTCATACCAGTTGATGGAAGTTGCTCAAGTATGGTACACCTAATAGAAAGAGAATAGGTCGGTTGAGTCGGGTCCTATAGAGTAGAAGGAGTTTAAGGAGGCTTTCTTAGGAAAGTAATTTCACCGTGGGAAGAGGGGATTGAAGGTTGAATAGTTCATTAACCTTAGTCAAGGGAATATGAGTGTTGAACAGTATTCATTGAAGTTTACCTTCTTGTCTAGGTATGTTCCATCCTTGGTGTCTAACCCTACGGATAAGATGAGTAGGTTTGTGACTGATGTTGCCGATCTTGTGAAAGAAGAGTGTCATACGACCATGCTCCATGGTGGCATGAGCTTGTCTAGACTTATAATGTATGCACAATCTATTGAGGATTCCAAACTTAGTAGGATTTCAAGGAATTTGAAGAGTGGTAAATCCGATGAGCAAAACCAACCTAGGTTTAATAAGAGGGCTCCAAACCAAAATGGATCTAGTGGTCCTAAGGTCAAGATTGAGGGTGTTAGTAGCTCCCAAAGTGTTAAGCCTACTTTGTGCTAGATGTGGGAAGAAAAACTTTGAGAAATGTGTAGCCTATACCGGAGGTTGCTTTGGTTGTGGTAAGGATGGACATTAGGTGAGAGATATCCCTACTACTGCAGCTAGAGGAAGAGAGCCAAGAAAGTTTCTCCTATTACTCCGGAAGATGATGCTCCAAAGAGGAATCGCTTCAATGTTTTTCAAGCTAAAGGAGCAAAGTCGGGTGATGATGCCGATAAGTTATAGTGTTTGCTCTTGTGTAATAATGGGTTCCTTCCAAGTGGGGGAGTGTGGTTATTAGTTGATTGTTGAATTGTTGTCTCTTCTCTTCTATTCTATTCAAGAATTAGAGATAGAAAGTCATAGTAGCATGTTGCATGTTGCATGGTATTTAGGAGTCTAGTTAAAAAAGAAATTCATTGATATCCTAGCATTGTGAATTTTACGAAGTTATGTTTAGGTTATAAAATGATTTTATATGGTTTTGTCTTTCATATTGTCGGTTTTCCATCATAAATTGCTTAAGAGATGCATTATTGAATGTTTGAGTATGCTTCAATGTAAGAGATTTAGTACTTCACGGTAATGAATTTGGAAATTTTACTAAATTGTTCTTTCATGACAAAGGTTATAATGTGTATTTAATTGATGTATATAAGCATGATAATGTATGAATAAGGAGTTCCTCCTATATTAAATGAAAGATGTAACTCTTATTGCATGATGAGGTGTTGAAGTAGTTTCTATCTTCTTTTTGTGTTGTGAATCTCTTAGTTATGTGAAATCGGTATTCCTCTTATTTCTATGTATTTCATAAAGCGTTGTATGGTTATATTCAGCTATTCTTTAGTTCCTTATCTATTGAAACTGTCTAAAGTGCAGCAAGTGTCATTCGAGGACGAATGATGTCCAAGTGGGGGAGAATGTAGCACCTCTAAAACGAATTAGGTGAATCTAGAGCCTAACACGTGTGTCATGAGGTTTTAAAGTCCTAAATGGTTTATAATATTGTTTTGAGGTAGTTTCTAAAGTTTGGAACAGTTTGGAGGTCAAATATCGAAGACGTTTGAAAGATTTGACTTTAGACATGCTTGTGTGTTTTAGTGTGTCTTTGCATATTTTACGTATTCATTTTGGTTGAAATTGATGTGAGAGGTTCCTAACATTTATACGGGTGTATTTAGGTAAACTTCCTTGGCATGACTCTCCAAGGACCAACCTAAGGGTCCTTGAGGAGGACCCAACCTTAGCTTCAGGACTGCCAAAAGTAATCCCAAACCACAGTGCCAATCGACGAACCATTGTCCTCTTGATGCCTCGTCAATGGGGATTAGCCTCATACAGTGTGGAGATTGAAACCTTTTTTAGGGGTCTCTGACCAAAACCATGGACTTGCAGGACAGTTCGTTGGTTGGTTGATGCCCCGTCGTTCCTGTCATCGATTGACACATGCAGGTGTCTCGCCAAAGTGAGGGACAAAATGGGTAATTCACCTAGTGTTATAAAAATAGTTTGGGAAGTTACTTAAGGGATTTTTGGGTATTTTATGTAGCTTTATAAGTCTATAACTCCAAGTCAAGTCATTATTCAAAATCAACACCCAAACCCCAAAGAAGAACCCTCTATAACTCCATTGGAGCTTGAAGCAAGGTGGGACCTTGGAGCTTGATTTCTCCATCAATTCTCTTTCAATTTAGTGTCTAATCATCAACCAAAGTATGTTGTCTCGTCCTTGAACTATCTTTCTTCAAAGATCCAACTTCAAAGTGTTTTCCAAGACTTCTCAAAAGATGAATTCTTTTATTTTGATATCTAGCCATAGGTTCTTATATAAAATGTTTTAAATAAATGATTTATGATTGAATTGATGTTAATTTGATGATTTTAGATCAATATTTCTATGAACTCATGCAAATCATCAAATCCATATTTTTGGCTATATTATGGTTAATTTTATAATGACTTTATTGTATTGAAACATTGGGCTATTGAATTATGTAATAAGCATGTTATAATTATGTGTAGGTTGTCCTACTTTGATGAATTTCATATTGTATCATCTTGGATCATTGTATAGTTTGATTATTTGGTTGAATTGGTTATTATGGTTATTGGGTAAGAGCCTTTATGGATTAAATTGATTGAATTGGCTATGGATTGGAGGTTTTGATGTTGGAATGGTGCTATATTGACCTAAACTCTTCTATATTTTGTAGTATAGGTTTTTCAATTTTGATGTTTGGTATGGTCCACTTATAAGGGCGGTGCTTATATGTTATATTTGTGAAGAATGTGGCCTCGGTGGCATTACTTTATAAATTGTGTAGAATGTGGCCTCATCGGCATTAGTTTATGAATTATGGTATTATCATGTAATAACTTCTATATTTTATCATTGTGAGGGTATATATGACTTATGTGTATATGTAAAGTCAATCTACTAATTATTCTTGTTGATGATAGGTATGTTACTTTATGTTGATGTGTGAACCTTCCTAGTTGAATATGTGAGTCTTATGATGCACTATGATGACGATTCTCTAGGAATGAGCAGGGTAACTTGTAGTATACGTATTTGACCATATGTTCTACATGAATGTAATTGTACATGTGATATGGTGAAGTATGTGTGTCTTGTTGTGGTAGACTTATGTCCCTCTACTTGATACATCAAGAATGTGAATATGACTCTTATCTTTGTAGACTAAAGTGCCTTTGTCATGAATTTGTATGTATGATTGAAATATGATCTTGAACATAGTTAAGAGGGTCATTAATGTTGAACCTTTAACCTAGATAGAAGGTTATGATATCCTTGAAGTTGAAAGTTGTAATGGTATCCTTCTTGTGTGAATGATGAACTTAGGGGTTTGTTGGCTGAAACAGCATGAAATCATCCTTAGTAAAGTCATAACGATATCCTATTTAACCGTTGTGTGGCATCCCTAGTGGAACTACTTTAGTAAGGTGTATCATGATTTGGTTGTGACTTCTATATTATACCGTTTTCATATGCCCTTAGATTGAATTACTCTTTGAGAACAAAGGCTAGAATGAGATAGTATGCTTGGAGAGTGACTCTATTTAAATTGATACTTGCGTACAAAAAAACCTTTGATATTCCTTAACCATGTGCCTACATGGGATGTATCCTAGTTCTACCCGTGGAAAGTACAACACCCTCCATTGGAGTAAGGTAGACTCTGGATTCCATGCCTAGATAGTATGATCTATGTCGGTTATTTCTTATTCTCATTATGTGGGATTCATGCTAGTGTTGTATAAGTTCTAGAACGTTAGATAGTGGAATGGGACGCTATCTAGACATGGCAAGAGTAGGCGTTTATGATGCTAATTTGTAGGTTCCCTAGGTCTTCTTCAAGAACATTATGTGAAGTCCTTAGCTGTTGAATGTCTCTTAAATGTCTTAACAAACTTAGTGAGTTAAGTTAAATCCAACTGAATGAAAATGTACTTATCTAGAGTAGCTTTCAAGATTGCTTAGGTAGGCTTAGAGAGGGTGTATGGGTGGTCTCTCCATGTCTTACTTAGGTAAGTCTTAGAGTTACTCTAGGTATGGAGATAAAATTGATTAAATGGGAATAAACTTATCTTAGGTAGTCTTAAGGATCACTTAGGTGTGTGTATGGGCGGCCTCTTAACTTAATCAAGTGAGCCTTAGAATAACCTTTTGTATGAGGGTCTCATTATATGTTTTGAAGTGAAGTTGATGCCATATTGTGGAATGTGACTATATGTACTTGGGTTGAATTATGTGGTTTCTTATACTTAAGAAATGAAGTTTTCTCCAAAAAGAGCATGCTTAATGCAAATGACCTTTTAGCATAATTTTGTTGCTTGTCACCATATTTAGTGCATTCTTATATACTAATTCCATATATTTTGTTTTATCTCTAAAGGTGTAGGTGGCATTAGAGAGGAGTCATTAAAGTGAAGCTTGGATATTAGCATCCATTCAAGAAATGTTGGGGTATGTCCTCAATAGATTTTAGGACATCACTATGTTTAGTTTTCTTGTTAAAGACATTGTAATAGACTTAGATATTTATGTTTGTAGATGTATTGTCTGTGACCAAGATATTCATGTGTCTAAGATGGTGACTTTAAGACACAGTCTTTCTTATGATTTTCTATAAAAGATATTTTGGAAGTATATACAATTGTGTGAAAAGTTTTAATTCTGCACTACTTTTCATACATTTATGCAACAAGACCTCCGATAGGTCAAGTACGTCGAGCGACGATTTGAGAATACCATTTATTCTAAGGTATACTCTCGGGTCGTGATAGAGAAACTTCCGCAGAACTATATTACATTCATATATAAGTAAAGTTGAGTTGCTACTACATTTTCTTCGTATATATATATATATATATATATATATATATATATATATATATTTCATCTTATTCTCATCAAGCTTAAGTTGTTGTTTAGTATTCCAACCCACATACTCGTACATTTAATATTTTGATGTCACTTGGCCTGCATAGTCTTATGATGCAGACGCAGGTAACCAGGATCAGCACCCAACACCTTGATGATCTAGTCGAGCATTCAGAGTCAGTGGTGAGCTTCCTTGCATTCTAGTTTTTAATTTATAGGATGTTGTGGGGTCTGTCTTAACATCCATCTTAGTATTGTAGAGGCTTCATGGACGGTCAAATAAACAGCTTGAGTCTCTTCCTTGAATTACTGATGTTTTGCTATTAGAATTTAAGTGTCATTTTGGTCAGACGATTATATTTTAAGTATTTCTTTTAAGAATGTTCTCATTTCATAATTGAGTTAAGTTAAGTCTTTCGCTAAGTCAAGTAAGTCAGGCCAAGGGTTCGCTCAGGTGTCGTTCACGTGGAATGTGTAGGCTCGGGGCGGGAAATACATGATTGTACCTCATCAAATTAAAATAAATATAAACATTATTACATTTAACTAATAAATATTTTCATTGACCGTCTTCAGAGGTTCGTCAGAATGATAGAAATATATGATGATCCAAAGTAAACATTGACAAAAGAATCTGTACTATTATTTTTTACTAAGTTTATTCTTCAAATTTTTGCTTAAATAAACAATAGTATTTACTATAACATATATTTTTGGAATTGATAATCACGTGCAAACGCACGTGTCAAAAATTGGTATATATATAATTTACCTTAAAAGCATGACTCCTAATTTGAATGTTAAATTAATATAAAATCTCTTACTTAGGTTGTGACATTTTTGATGAGTTGTGACTTTTCTGATAAGTTGTGAATTTTATCAAAGGATTGTGAGTTTTTGATGAGTTGTAACTTATCCAAAGAGTTTTGACTTTTCGAAAGAGTTGTAACTTTTTTGATAAGTTGTAACTTTTCCAAAGGGTTGTGACTTCTCAGAAAGATCGTGATTTTTAAAATAAGACACAAAAAATACTTGTTCATACTACCCTTTGTTAACTATAAAGAGAGGATTTTCCTGTCATTTTTCTACAACAATTTTTTTTTATGTTCAACTCTTCTTTTCTCGCATTTTAAAAAATTTCTTGTAATTTATTGTCGTTGAGTGGGTTTACAGTTTAGCAGAATATGAGATACCACTATTCTAGTGAAGTAAATTATTCTATCCTAAGAGGGTATATTCTTAACCTCGAGTACTTGATAAAAATAATTATGATTATATAATACTTATTCTTTTTCTTAGTATACATTAGTATGTAATATTCCAATATATGAAGTTAACATGATGTAATTCAAATTCATTTGCTTTTTTCTAACAATTTCTCTTGTGATGTACATATATGCTTTTTGAATATATTTTTCAAAAATTATTTAACTTCTCAAGAGTTAGAGAATTGTCACGATTTGTTTTTTTATGCTTAAGACAAAAGAATGACTTTATTGATCAATTCTCCTAATGTGATTTAGGTTGTTAAGAAGTTTGCTTCAAAATAGTTATTACTATATAAATTTTTGTCTTTTGTTTTATTGTTGTATTGCAATTTCTTAATATTTAAGTATTTATTGTCGAAGAAAAAATTATATAACTTGAAATAACGCAGTTGAAGTTTATATTAGTTTAAAATTTCTTATAGTCTAAATTCATTTATTTTTGTTAATAATTTCTCTTATGATGTAGATATATGCTTATGGATATCTTTTTCCTAAATTATTAAACTTCTCAAGAGTAAGAGAATTGTCACGGTTTGTTTTTTTTATGTCCAAGACAAAAGAATAATTTTATTTATTATTGTTACTTATGTGATTTAGACTGTTAGAAAGTTTTCTACAAAATAATTATTACTATATAATCATTGTCCTTTTGTTTTACTAATTTGCTATTTCTTGATATGTCAGTATTTTCGACGAAGAAAAGTTCATATGACTTTGAATCACACCAGTTAAAGTCTGTATTTGTTTAATGTTTATTATTTATTTAGTAGATAATTTTATTGAGTATTATATTTCCCTTATCCAAATATATATTTGTAACACTCCGGAAAATACATGACTTAGACTAGAGCTTAATCTATTAAATAATGTGAAAATGATGTTTCCAGGCCTATATTAAGGTAATAAGTTCATTTGTAAAAGGTTAGATCCAAAACGACAAAAAAAAAGACCTTGACGTCCGGAAACTAGCAAATTTGAACTAGTTGATGTCCCAATGTTTGGTGAAGTTTTTGAAGTGTCAAATGAGGTCTAACACTTGTAAAAAGACCTAGGATAGGTAGTATATAGTACAAAGGGTCCAAACGTTCGATAACGACACCCCTAGGACCACCCGAAGGGTTCTTGGGAATGACCTGAACATGGGTGAGCATCATAGGCAGAATTGGAGGCAAGGTGCGCGACGCATAAGCATCATGCAGGTCACTGCCTCAAGAATTGAGAGGCAGCCTCGCGACGTGCAGCTGACACACATCTCACTGCCTCAACAAAAAATTTCAAAAAAAATGATGGGATTTGGCCCCGCGATGCGCAACCACTTTCCAGAATCGCTAAAGTTGTATTTTTGGTAATTTAACTTCAGAAAAAGACCCATTTAACTGGAGGATCATTTGGATGTTTTATACGACAACTATATATGGAAACCAGGTCAGTTTTAGACCACTTTTTACATGTACAAATCAGATTCAAATGCAATTACCCATCTCTCTCAAGAAATGCTCTCTTTTCCAAACTCCATTGAAGAACAAGAAGAGCTTAAGGAAGAAGATGAAGGCTTCAAGGTTTCTAATTAAATTTTGTGGATTATTCGTCTATAAGGTATGGGTGTTCACTCTTGGTATTTCTTTCCCCAATAGTTCCTTTCAAAGATAATGTTTCAAGAAATTCAACTCTAGGGTTTTTACTCTCGAAAACGGATTTTCTTCCTAACTCCAGATTTATGATACTCGATGAAAAGTAATTGTTGTATAAGGTTAATTCGGCATGTATTATTGAGTGTTGGACTTGTAATGATAGATTTTAATGTGAAGCATGTATATTATTAATTTATCGTTTCGAATGGGTTATACCAACTACTTGATAATATGAAAACGTTGAGATTGGAACTAAGACTTGAATGAACTTTTAAATGACCCCTTCCCTTATCCTATATTACGGATTGGTCTTGTATATGTTTTGAAAAGTGGTTATTGGTTATGCTATTGAGTATTTAACTATATTATGGTTATTAATGTTTTAAGTTGAACGTAAACTCTTGAATAAGGAACTTGGAAGCGAGAGGTAAGTCTTCTAAAGTCGTGATTACTCTACAATGTTTATGTTAGCCTATAAATCATGATGTTATGTTATGGAAGTATGTATGATGTTGTTGTGTGTATATGTTGGGATATGAACATGTTACTTGTGAGATCATGATAAGTACTCGATAAATTCAAGTTACGATAGTCTCTTGGATGCTTTACACAAGATGACTATGTTATGTTAATCTCACAAACGAAGGGTTAGAATGAAAAGAAATTCTCATGTAAGCCTAAGAGCTCATGATCTTGTTCCTACAATGAGTTAATCTCATATGGCTTATGATAAGAATAATTAATAAATGATGATTTAAAGATTATTCAAGAAAGAGACTTAAGCTAAGCACCGATGAACTAGATATGAGAGGCGTCCCTTCCCTAGTTCGAAGGTAGGTTCACAATGACTCTCATGAGATAGAAGTTTCCATGTAATGTGGAACTATTGATCTCTAATGTAACTCCTAGTTCTTTAACTATGTTGAGACCATAGGATACTAGCTAGTGGATCCACCTAGAAAGCTAGTTATGTTTGGTTCTACTTTGGCCAGTAAACCACCTTCTTTTTATGACACCGGATTCCATCTTTAGCTCACATGGTCTATGTCGGATAAGGCGAATGGTCCCTCGTGAAAAATGAAAGACAAGTAAATGGATGTTGACTAGGGTGACTTTAAGAGTCTACTTAATATAGGTAGGGGTATAAGACTCTACCTACACATTGCACAAGTTGACTCTAAGGGAAGTCCTAGGAGATTGTTCTTATTTAATATAATAACATGAAAGGTATGATGCTTATGATATATGATGTTACCCTTATATGATGTTGGCTATATTGATTAACATGTTATATTTATATATGATATGATGATACTATGTTACAAGTTATATGAAACAAAGTTTTACTTATGGTCTCCTATACTATGTACTTGGTTATGTGGGGTTATGTGGCTTCACATGACCATTGCACTTGTAGGTTGGGGATGGGATTATTGGTAAGTGTTTTGTATATTATGTATATGTGATCTATTGAATAAGAATGTTAACATGACTCTATGATAATATGCCTTTGATTATGATCATGTCGTAGTTGATGAAGTCCTTAACTTGTATATGTCCTATGGTATGTGCATTGAAGACATTCACATCACTTAGCATGCTTTCTAAAGAAACGATAAATGGTCTTTTTTCATGCATGTCATTGAATTTTATGTGCATATACTCATACCTAGTACATGTGGCGTACTAACCCCATTACTTTATATTACTACAAATGTAGGGTCCGACCATTGAAGATTAAGAAGGTCGATTGAAGAAGCTTGGAACTCTTTCTCCAAGTGTTGGTAGGTCCTCATGTTCGGAGATGCTATCTATTCATATTCTATCTTACTAAGACTTTAGTAGATTTTAAGAATACTCGTATTTCCATTATGTTATTCGGATTCTTTTGTATTAAGGCCTATATGGCATATTGACTATTTATTGGCTAAGTCCATGTTTGCACTGTTTAGATGGTTTTATACATGTGAGACAAAGTTTTAGAATATCGTATGCTATTATGAATGTTAAGTATGATTTCTAAGTACACTTCACATAAGTATGTAAAAGTTTTTAATATTTTGCAAATTTTAACTGATGATATGTTATAACGAACAGTAAGAGGCTTGTTTGAGTCCTCCGAGAGGACAACGACGCCGATCTCATATATGGTGTACTCTTCGGGTGTGACAATATTATTTTTAAATATATTAACAAGATCTTCTAACGACAAAATATATTGTTTTAAAAATTTTCTGAGATCTTATTTTTAACAAAAAAAACTCACAAAATATGTGAATATATATGAATCGTATAAAATTTATGATTAACAACATAAATTTCATATTCAGTAATATGGAATAAACGTTTTCATGTTATCCCTACACTAAATTAAAATCTAACAACTATAAAAAAAATCGTAACATTAATTGAAATAACTATCTATTTATGTAAGTATAAGTTATTATTAATTATTGGAAATGCTATTCACTCTTTTACATTCTTTAGTTATAATATTATGATTTCTCATAGTTATTATATTAATTTATTGTTATCTTTCATGTTTCCCTATATTAATTTTTGACCAATAATTTTTTATATTATTATATCGCCCATGTATATGTGATAACACAATGTTATTATTTTTCCTTTAACGAATCATGTTTGGTTGAATAAATTGAAAATTGTTTAGAAGTATATGAACAATATCTTTGTTCGGTGTAAAATAAGGTCACTATATATATGATTTCACAAATAGAATATATTCCTTCATTATAATTTTTAGTTTTTCGTAAAAAGGAAGGGAACCTATCTCAGTTAACTATAGACAGTCTGATTACTATATGTGATTTATGTAAATAAACAATCGAGAAGTCAAATATGAGATCTGACAAAAATACATCATCTATTTTATTATAATTTATAAAATAAGAATTAATATACAAAGATAGTTCTAAAAATTAAAATATCGTTGTTCTCAACATGTTTATATGATATCTAAACAGATAAAGCGCAATACATATGCAAAGCATATATAGTTAGATGACATGAAAAATATACAACAAATATTGTCTATAAATTTCCGCTTAAATTTTCTAAATTGACAATCAAGTGCAAGCACGTGTTGAAAAACCAGTATGTATGTATATATAAGACGAACCACATTAAATATTCACAAAAGAATCTACAATATTATTTTGTGCAAACCTTATTATTCAAATCTTCACTCACATTTTCTTAATTGACAATCA
The DNA here is from genome assembly GCF_036512215.1 of Solanum lycopersicum. Lineage (NCBI taxonomy): Eukaryota > Viridiplantae > Streptophyta > Magnoliopsida > Solanales > Solanaceae > Solanum > Solanum lycopersicum. The sequence continues at coordinate 25,233,596 of NC_090808.1, forward strand.
CGTGTATAAAAACTAGTAAAGTGACGGACAAGGTTGTTTGGTTCGTCATTTTTCTGCATTTCTTGTCTATACATATCCCTAATGCAAAATGATATTCTTTTTTGAAGGAAATAATCTATTTCCTCTTCTTTTAACCGATCTATGGAAGTTGTTTCGGGTAACTCTATTTCCCAAACTCATACACTGGAAGGGGTTGGAGAACATAGCTCGAATGAGTATGTTGTAAGACCCCCAAAATGATTAAGGGAGTCTAGAGCCTCACATGTTCCTACAAGCTTGTTAACATTTTAATTAAGTGTTTTAAAGTATGAATAATTGATTTGAAGTTATTTAGGTGTCAAACGACAAGGGATAACCAAGACGTTCGACGACTAGTCACCAAAGGGGACTTATGTGTTTTTATGAGATTTCATGTGTGTAATTGGCTTATGAAGTCATTATATGATTGAAAATTATTCTTATAGGCAGTATGTTGAGTTGCATAAAGTTTAGAGGTCAAACGTCGAAGAACGTCCAAGATATTTGAAAGTTATCCCTTGAGACATGCATGTGTGTCTAGCATGTTTGAAAGTGTTGCGTGTACTTGGTTTGGGTGAAACTAATGTGGAAGGTCTTTGACAAGTTAATATATATTTACATTGGAAACATCCGGGTACGACTCCCCAAGGGCCCCGCAAAATGCCATCTAAGAGAACCCAAAGGTTGTCGAGACACTGCCTTGGATGTGTCAATCGACGGTGCCAAGGGATAGTCCTACGGTATACCAATACCCAGTTTATGGTGAAACATCGATTGGGCATTGTTCTATAGAAGTCTCATCCAAAGGACAGCCTCATACCCAAACGACGGAGGCCACCAACGGCCCGCCGATGAGCCTAAGGGGCGTCGATGGTTGGCCGGCAATGCAGGTTGCATTTAACTACATGCCCGTTGTCCCATTATGGGGTGAACGGGAAATTCACCCTACATGCTAACCTGACCCTAGTTGGTTTATTTGATTATTTTTGGGTGTATTTAAGTGACAAAAAACGTGACAACCCCATTCCCAATTCAATTCACACAAATTAGACTTCCCTCCCAAAGTAAATTCTCTGTAGAACCTCCATTGAAGGTGAATCTCAAGAAACATCTTGGATCGTGGATTCCTATGGGTTATTCACCAAGTTTTAGAGGTTTTCTTATATATTAACATATGGTGATCCTTCATCTCTAGTTAATCTTCCATCTAGAAAGTTCCTTTCAAAGTTTTCAAAGAAGTTTCATGATCAAATCTCTTCTTTTTCAATCTAACCATGGGTTCTTTATCAAAACATTTTCAAAGGCTTAATCATGATAAATTTATGTCAATATGATGATTGTAACGTGGATTTAAATCCAATTGCATGATGAACCCATGTCCCTTCAACTCTCGTTTTAACCTATGTATGGGCATCGTGATCGTGACTTTTTATTGATTGAATTATGATTCTAGCATGCTGAATTGCTTATATATAATGTGAATATTTTATATTTATGGTTAATTTTTTAAGAGTGACTTTTACATGCTCACTATAATCTCGATTTCTTTGCAATTGTAGTACGATTTCGTTAAAGTTATGGTCTCTTTAACTACTGCCTTATATGTGTATTTTTTATGAATTTTGAGTATGGATAATTGATAATCAAATCAAGGGATATTGGTAAGTGATCTATGTTTCTCTACTTGCTAGTGAGTTGATGGTGTTGGGTAGATGATAGTAGCATGATCTTATAGTAGCTTATGCATGACTTTGTATATGATTAATTGTACTTTATCTACTGCCTATAATGTGTTATGATGAGGGATTATGTGTCATCCCATGGTATGGTCCATTTATGGTGGAGGTGTTTAATTTATTGTCCATTTATGGTGGAGGTGTTTAATTTATTGTCAATATACATATGTGATGTGAACGTGGACTTGAAGGCAATTATACTATGAATGTGTGTTGGTGATGGTCACCCTATGTGAAGTCTATGCCTAGTTTCCTATTCTAGCTATGATCTAGGTTGTGTTGCTAATGTTATGAGTTATATATGTGTGCTGCCTATGATGAGTTCCTATAATGTTATATGTGAAGTAAAGTTAATATAGGTGCATAATGACTAGAGCTTACTGTAAGAATGTTGTTAGTCTTGAATAAATGAGTCTTATGTTATGCTATCTATTCTATGATGTTATATGATGTATCATTCACAAGGATGACTTGATAGGTGTACTAGTATGGGAAAGGGTATGGGACCTTGTCTATACATTACACATGTGTACCTTGATAGGATAGTTCCTAGGTGGTCTTTTAAGTACATGAATAGTAATGTATGAACATGTTATGAATATAACTTATATGCTATGATGTTAAGTATATGATATGATGAAGTATGAATGTTCATAGTGTCTTGGTGTGTTTATAGGAAAGGATTTCTCATATAGTTATACCTATAGACTTATGCATTATATATGGACATGTATGACATTTATGTGGTATGTGAAAGGTTTCCTCCCATATAAGTGTACACACACACACATGTATGATAATCTAGTCAATGGAGAGGACTTGAAAGGTGTGTTCAAGTGTACCCTAAACTGGATAGGTTCTAACATATGCTATGTCCATGTGAAAGGGTTTCTCACATGATTTAGGTTGATGAACTCTCATCTATGACCTATGAGCTAAGCATATTATCATATGAATCTCCTAAGCCTAATTTTATGAGATAAAGTTAATAAAGGCTTGTTAATAAAAAGGGAACTTAGCTTAGCACCGAGTGAACTTGAAGATGAGAGGTGTCACTTCCCATTGTAGGAAGGTGGGTCACCATAATTCTCATGAGGTGGATAACAAAAATGTTTCAATAGGCATAAAGAGAGTTTCCATAAGTGAATAACTATAATGCCACATTTGGCATAAAGAGGGTTTTCACATGTATTTCCAAGTTCCATAAATAGGCTTGCCAAATAAGATCTAGCAAGTGATTACACTAGTATGCTATCATGTGTTAATGTTGTACCTTGCCTAGGTAAGAACACCTTTCATTAGTGAAAGGCTCTAAAACATTAAATTTCATGTTTAGCACCCATTGTCTTATTGTCGGTTAAGGTTGTAGTTTTCCTAAAGTAAAATGGAAAATGGAAGTAAAGTAAGGGCCCTAATTAGCATAACCTAAGGGTAGTTGCATAGTGTAGGTGGGGGTATTGAGACTTCACCTATGAATTGCACAAGTGACTCTTGAGGGAAGTCCTAGGAAGGTGTTCCAATTGATGTGTCTATGTACATGTTCCTTATGCATGAATTTGTAGTACCTGTCTACTTGTTATGATGAAATGCATGGTATGAGCCTATATGAAGGGGTCTTGTTGTATGTGCATACTGTTGGTCTTAATGACTACATGATGAAGGTCTTGCTTCACATGAATGAAGTTGTCTTCACTTACTATGTTGATGTATGAATTGGATGTTAAGTCTTGTGATCTCATGATAAATTTACTAAGTACGTGTAAGGTTATGGGGACTTACATGTACATTACACTAGTAGGTTTAGCTTGGTATTGTGAGTATGGTATTATAAGGTTTTATTTGAAGTGAAGTATGTACTGGTGCACTTTGAATAAGGTTATTGTAATATCACTAAGTTCTTAACTTAAATGTGTCTATGATGTATTATACTTTTATGATGGTACGGGTTGGCTTATGTAGATTGTATATATGACTTCCTTGTGGCCTTAAGGTGATGCATTGCACCAAGTATAACTAGAGGGTTACTTGGTGAAACAAGAAATTAGGAAGAAAAAGGATTCACTCTAAATGAATGTAGTCCACTATAAAGGAAAAATCAAGTTACTGTAAAGTTCTTCTAAAAGCCTTAAATGCAATGTGTGATTTTATATGATTGATGACCATTGAATATGCTTATATGAAGTATGTAAATTATGCAATTCTTATTGGATAAAGGTTTTATGAAGTTTTCACAAAAAGGCATAAAGTATGATTTCAAGCAAATGTCCCTTTTAAATGTATGTTTTTGCATGGTTGTCAAACTTAGTGCATTCTTGTACTAACTTCGTTTTTCTCTAATTTTTTTCAAAAAGTGTAGGTTATGGATGCTTAAAAGGATGTCTCTATGTTGAGGAGCTTGTGATGTCTTTCTCAAGCTCAAGCAAAAGGAATCATTAAAGATTTAAGGATGTCCTATGTAAAGTTATGTTATAAAGTCTTGTAATTAAATACTTATGATTATGTTGTAAGGTCGTATCCCGCTCTTCTGATGTTGAGTCTAGGATGGCAAAAAGAGACTAGAGTCTAAATATGTACTTATGATATTTCTTATAGAAATGAAGTGATATTCTAGCATATGATGAGCTAAGAAAGTTTTAAATTTTCCGCTAAATTTACCTATGAGAATGCAATGAATGATAACTATGGGCTTGTATAAGACCTCCGAGAGGTCAAGTACGCCATGTTACTTCTAAGGGGTGCTCCCCGGTTGTGACATATGTTCCCCACACTAGTGGGTCTGAAGTTGGAAACCATCAGCATGTGAGAGCTGGATCACATCCTCACATAAGTCATAGTACTCAAGCCATGAATCCTCCTTTTCAACAAATGGTTGAATTCTTCCATCACATTGCTGAATCAATGCATGATCCCAACTGGATTAACTTTGAGAAAATGGGGGTCGTTACAAGTATTAATGTGGCCTGGGTCTTGTCTATGTAACCTATCTTCACTATGTTAGAAGTTTTATAGAAAAGTTAGTTGAGTCATAATTCAATTGTTTTATGAATATATTTATTTTTCAGAATTTTTATCTATAAATTTATTCAGTTTGTTTTCTAAAATTATTTTGAGTGTATATTCTAAAAGCTACTACATGATTTCTATACCATTCATTATACTAGTAAGTTGATACGCTCAAACATACTTCTCAAATAAGAAGTAAAGTGGTCTTGTCAAGTAAATAATCCAACTAGTGAGGTTGGGATCGTTCCCACGAGGAAAATAGTTTAGACTTATCTTTACCCTATTATTACTATTGTTCGGTCAATTATTTCCTTGGAAAGCAAAAACAATAAAAGGGGGGTTTCTATTTCTAAATGAATGGAAGTAAATAACGAAATTGAAAGAGACACTTAACACCTTCGAATGTTGGAGTTTAATCAATTAATCAAAGTAACTACGATTTACGTGTTTCCCCACAGGTTCATAACTTGATAATTCTAACTATAACAATTCTTCCCTAGTATCTTGCATGCAAAGTGATAAGTTATATATTTCTAAATCCTTGGTCCGGCATCTAGAAAATTTCACTCCGCACCTTGGTCCGGCTACGTGTGTTGTTATCCTAACCCTTATCTTTACCTCATATTAAGCATGGTATTCGATATTTGACTAAGTTATTATCTCGTATCAATCAATACTAACCTATTAGATAGTATACACTAAATCTATGTTGATAATTCTTTTCCTATTATCTACCTCCTTGGTCCGGCAAGTAGCATTAAGGCGAGTTCTAACGTTGGCCATCCGTCAAATAGACTTCTAAGCGAAAGAATTATTAATACATGCAAGACACTATTCTAGAATTGTTATTTTAGTTAGGTTTTACCTCATTATTTGCCTATGGTTCCCACAACCCTAGTTGGAGTTTAGTTACCCATAGTCATAATCACAATATTCAAATATATTATATAAGAATTCATGTACTTACTTCAATGAGAAAGAGTAAAATCCGATAGTATGCTTGATTAATCAACAAAAATAACCAACAATCACTTGCAAGAATCTCAAAGTAATCAAGAATCTCACAAAGAGTCTAATGATAATCAAAAGCCTCACCAAATAATCCAGAGTCTAACTAATAATACAGTGTCTAACAATACGGTGTCTAACCTCAAAAAACTAGGTTTTTCCAACTATTTATAGAAAATAAAAACCTAATTAAACAAGGATTCTATTTGCTGGAAATCTGTCAAAACGCGGCTGGGTCGACGGATCTTCGTGGTCACGACGGACCGTCATGGATTTTGTCGTCCCATACTTATGCAAATTCTTCTGCTGCTCTCTTCATTACCCTCGACGGCAAGTATGATGGATCGTCACAGACACGATGGTCCGTCGAGGGTCTTCGTTCCAAAACACTTGAACTGTTGTAATCGGGGTACTGGGACTACTTCTCTGAACTTCATGACGAACTTGCAGGACAGACCGTCATAGACACGACGGACCGTCATGGACTTCGTAACCCCACACTTGGTCAAACTTCCCTATCTTCCTTCAGCAGCTACACTACGCTGCCACCTACAGACCGTCACAAGCATTACGTACCGTCACAAGCTCTGTAGGTGGTCTCTTCTGCATTTCTTCGCTCAAAATCTCCGCATTCATCTTTGGACAGATTTCCTCCAAATAAAGAGAAACTTATATAAAAATTAGCACAAAAAGGCTTTTGGACACACTAAACTTAAGGAAAAAGTATTAATAATATCGTGAAACCACGGTATATCAACACCCTCAACTTAAATTCGTTGTTTGTCCTCAAGCGACGCACTATGACTCAATACAAAATCTTTGTACAATAGTATTCATGTTTTATCCTTTGCAATCATTTGGCTATGAATCCCAATTAATCTAATCATATTTATGCATGCTATCACTATTAGGCTTGAATTATGTGGGATCAGAGCATGACACAGACTCACCATGCACTAACACCTATCCTCTTCAATTTATCGCCGAGGTGCTAACAATTCCGGTATTGCAACTAGTGTCCTCACTTTAAAACAAAATCCTCATTTTTCACACAATGATTTCAGTTTGATTATAAGGATTACTTTTCAACACTCGCTCTCAGAACAAATTCACGCTCATTCATACCTATTGCCATAAGCTTGCCTTTATTTTCACTGCCTTAAGTTCGCTATAAAACCCTTAGGATCACGATAGGACTTTCTTAGCTTGTAACATAGGCTCAGGGTCAGGTAGGGTATATTTAGGTATACTTTAGTGACTTTTTTCCCTCCTTGACATATCGGCTAAACATACCATTTTCTATCATTTTATATCGCCCAGGTTCTCATATTCTTTTACCTTGCTATTTTCTCTTCTTTCTTCATTTGTGTAAGTGACTCTCTTCTTTTCTTGCTTGTATTTCTTGTATATTTTCCTTTTTTTACTTTTCTTTCAACTAATTCTTGAGTCACTTTACTTTTGTTCCCTCTCTCTCTTTGTTCTTTCAATCCCACTTTCCAGAGCATTCCTCATAATAGCCACCCTCAACTCATGGCTTTGCCATGAGTTAAAGTACACAATACCCAAAGTTAGGTCAGGGCCATAACGAAGGTTGTTCACTGCATTAGCCACCCTCAACTTATGCTTTTGGCATAAGCTGAGGTGCACATGTCCAAGGAGGGACCAGGGCCAACATATTATTCCTAGAAAAGATCAGTTAGGGTGAAAAAGAAAGGTCTAATTTAAGCTCAGATCATTTGGATCAAAGAAGGATAAATTTCATTTGGTTTTCTTTTATTTAGGCTAAAAATGGGCTATATTGAATAAGGGCCTATGATCCTTTCCTAATTGTCTATTATAGCTTACTTTTAGCAGGACTAACCAGGCAAGTTCTAGCTCAGTACAAATAGTGGACTATTCAAATCTTCCTCACACTTACTTGACATCTCATCACTCTACCAGATTATCAGACACCTAGTTCGAATTTTAGACTTAGGGTAATGTAGTGGTGTACCTTATGTCATGCTTAGAGCCACACATTATCAATTACTATGCCTAGTCATACATCATTTTCCAATTTATCAGGATATCATTTTAGCCATCATGCTCCTGAATTAAACTATGTACACAAGATATAGACATGCCGGTTCAACAGAAAAACTTATCAGTCTTTTGGGGAAAAAGAACACGGGCAAGAAAACCCCAAAAGAGGATAGTGAATTTGGCTACTCAAACTTCACCCTAGCACTCACTTTCCATTTACCCCACCCCCAACAAAAAAACATGCAATTGTCCCCAATGCATAAAAATTTAAATACTAGAGTGGTAGGTGAAGCAAACCTGTGGCGCAAAGCGCCGACGATCAGCAAGCTGGTGGGTCCGGTTCCCCGGAACCCACTTCCTCTGTAATCTGGACATCCTCATTGGTGTCCTCAGCAACAACAGCACTATCAGCAGTGCCTCCCACTATCTCCACAGTTCGGGAGCTAGACGCCCCAGCCACTAACTCTCCTGCTCTCATCTGGTGCGCCTCCTCCTCAGCAAGTGAGGCTCTCCTCACAGCCTCCATCTCACGGCGCTCCTTTTTCCATGCTCGCACCTCGTCCTCTGCTCGACCCCTAAACCTCTTGGCATGCTCTCGAGGGGGAGGTGGTGGAATCTCTAAGGTGGCGAATAGGGCCGCCAACAATGTGTCTTCAGCAGGCTCGACAGAAGGGGCCTCAGACTCAGGCACCCTAGCCTCTAAGATCGTGTCAATATCTGCGTGAAGATTGTCGACCGCAGCCTGAAGAGTCGACACATCCACCGGAGGGGCTGGCCGGGCTAGCACTCATAGCCCAAAAGCATCCAAGCGCTGGTGAACCTCAGCGATCTTCCGCTCTGTATACTAGACCATTTTCCGCTCAAAGCGCTCTTCTACCTCGGTAATAGACCTCTGCATCCACGGCTGGATATGATGCAGAAGTGTAGCCATTTGCGCCTCTAATTTTTGGACCCTAGCAAGCGGGACCAGCGCGGGTAGAGGAGTTGTGCGAGAGGAGCTCGGGGCAGTGCTACTACCCGGGATAGACTCGACCGGGGTAGTGTTAGAGGATGCCGTCTGCGTAGCCGTGCGGGCCTGGGGTACCATATCAACCAGATCGTCAGCAAGTAGGGGAAGATCTGGACGGGGCCCTCTGTGTGGAGCCAACCCATTGGCCTCATCTCTGATGAGGCCGACATCAACAGTGCCCTGCGGGGTCTTGAGCTGATCAACGTGCCATATAGGCACACCTGCAGACCTGCAGAGAGAAAAGATCATGCACGGGAAAGGGTAAGTAGTTGTGACCGTAAAAGACCTCTCGTGCATAACTTCCTGTAGAATCCACGTGAAATCCACCTCGAACCCGGCTATCATCGCCACCATCAGTACTGCTCGATCCCATGTGACGATATAATCGGCGGCTGTGGGGAAAAGGTAGTGGCAGACAATCAACCACAAAAACTTTGCCGTGAAAGTTAGGTTGGCCTTCTTGATGGCCCCCTTGGGCTCGGTCACCTAGTCAGAACCCTCTCCATCAACTGACAAGTGCAGGGACATCCACCTCTTTGTGGTCTCTCTCAGCGATGTCTCGTGCAGAAATTGGCCATCTTTAACAAGCTGCCATCGGTAGCCAAACTTGGCAGTGAGAGGGGTCTGAGTAGCATCAACACCCTCGCTGTATAGAAACCGACGGATGGCAAGCAGGGAAATATCGACCTGAATGCCCCGTACTCGGACCTGCTCTAGTAGGGCCTGTTTGGCGGGGGCAGCCCGCCTATCAATCTGTGATCGGAGAGTCGCTACGTAGGATGCATAGAACTCTCGGACCATTTCTTCACTATAACGTCCCAACGAACATGCAGTCCACTCCAGGCGATGTCTGCTGAAGAGATTATTATGAGCGTATATTCTAAAAGCTTCTACATGATTTTTATACCATTCATTATACTAGTAAGTTGATACGCTCAAACTTACTTCTCAAATAAGAAGTAAAGCGGTCGTGTCAAGTAAATAACCCAACTAGTGAGGTTGGGATCGTTTCCACAAGGAAAATAGTTTAGACTTAACTTTAACCTATTATTACTATTGTTCGGTCAATCACTTCCTAGGAAAGCAAAAACAATAAAAGAGGGGTTTCTATTTCAAAATGAATGAAAGTAAATAACGAAATTGAAAGAGACACTTAACACCTTCGAATGTTGGAGTTTAATCAATTAATTAAAGTAACTAGGGTTTACGTGTTCCCCACAGGTTCATAACTTGATAATTCTAATTATAACAATTATTTCCTAGTATCTTGCATGCAAAGTGATAAGTTATGTATTTCTAAATCCTTGATCTGGCATCTAGAAAATTTCACTCTGCACCTTGGTCCGGCTACGTGTGTTGCTATCCGAACCCTTATCTTTACCTCATATTAAGCATCGTATTCGATAATTGACTAAGTTATTACCTCGTACCAATCAATACTAGTCTATTAGATAGTATACACTAAATTTATGTTGATAATTCTTTTCCTATTATCTACCTCCTTGGTCCGGCAAGTAGCATTAAGGCGAGTTCTAACGTTGGCCATCCGTTAAAATGACTTCTAAGCGAAAGAATTATTAATACATGCAAGGCACTATTCTAGAATTTTTATTTTAGTTAGGTTTTACCTCATTATTTGCCTATGGTTCCCAAAACCCTAGTTATGGAGTTTAGTTACCCATAGTCATAATCACAATATTCAAATATATTATATAAGAATTCATGTACTTACTTCAATGAGAAAGAGTAAAATCCGATAGTTTGCTTGATTAATCAACAAAAATCACCAACAATCACTTGCAAGAATCTCAAAGTAATCAAGAATCTCACAAAAAGTCTAATGATAATCAAAAGCCTCACCAAATAATCCAGAGTCTAACTAATAATACAGTGTCTAACAATACGGTGTCTAACCTCAAAAAACTAGGTTTTTCCAACTATTTATAGAAAATAAAAACCTAATTAAACAAGGATTCTATTTGCTGAAAATCTGTCAAAACGCGGCTGGGTAGACGGACCTCGCGACAGATCGTCGTGGTCACGACGGACCGTCATGGACTCCGTCGTCCCATACTTGTGCAATTTCTTCTGTTGCTCTCTTCATTACCCTCGACGGCAAGTATGACGGATCGTCAAAGACACGACGGTCCGTCAAGGGTCTTTGTTACAAAACACTTGAACTCTTGGAATCTAGGTACTGGGACTACTTCTCTGAATTTCATAACGAACATGCAGGACGGACCATCATAGACACGACGGACCGTCATGGACTCCGTAACCCCACACTTGGTCAGACTTCCCCATCTTCCTTCACCAGCTGCACTACGCTGCCACCTACAGACCGTCACAAGCGTGACGGACCGTCACAAGCTCCGTAGGTGGTCTCTTCTGCATTTCTTCGCTTAAAATCTCCGCATTCATCTTTGGACAGATTTCTTGCAAATAAAGAGAAACTTATATAAAAATTAGCACAAAAAGGCTTTTGGACATACAAAACTTAAGGAAAAATTATTAATAACACCGTGAAATCACGGTATATCATAAGTCAGGCCAAGGACTCAATTGGAACCAACAGTTGTTTTGAGTGTCGACCACTCTAGGGTGTAGGCTCGGGGTGCTACACTTTGTTTTGATGGTTATTACGTATTGTTTCATAACGTATTGTATTATATTGTATTGTATTGTACTGTATTGTATTGTAATGTACTATATTATTTTAATAAATACAGTGTTTTGGATAGATTGTATCATTCACCGTCGTTACATATTGTGACACATCCATAATTTGAATCATAAACCTAAAAAAAAGGATACGAGGTAGAGCTACTATGAAAAGGTAGGATAAAAAAAAGAAATATAATTATTAAATAATAAATAAAAACAAAATGAGAATAAAATATTAAGGTAATGACGAGATAACATCAAATAGGTCGTTACATAACATTGGTCTTTTCATTTTTACCTAACGATAGGTTCATACGATACGAAAAAAAGTTAAATAACAATCCAAACAAATATTGTATTTAAACTATCTATATAATACAATACAAAAGGTAGCAACCATCCAAACAAGGTGTTAATGTTTCTATCGGTGGGATAATAGCCCACAGCTTTGTACTTGTTTGTACCTGCCACCCCACATGCCTTCACTTTTAGGTAGAGTGTGTACGAATAAAGTTGAATATAGTGTATTAGCAATGTTTGCATTAGTAATGTATGTATTAGTTATATTTGACTAATTATACATACATTATTTTATGCATTGTCTGATTTGATGCATTAAAAATAGCATGCATTGCACAAAAACGATTTTATTTAAAAAGATGTCCACTAAAATGGTGGAGAAAATGTAAAAATAGATTTTGAAGGGCAATAGAATCTTTAATTGTGTCAATGCATGGATTAAAATCATTGCATTATTGATACATAGAAATTCATTTAATTAGCAGTATACATATTATCACACAATAGAATATATAATAATGCAAACGTTAGCTATATATAGGTTAGAAAAGAGTTTTAAATAAAGTACTAGTATTATACAAGGCTAATGCATATATTATTTTTTTTAATTCAGTCAACCAAAGGATCCCTTATTAAATCTAAACTAACTAATTGATGTTTAAAAATAGGGCAACTTTCACATATAGCAAACAAAAAAATCATATTTGTATGATATAGCAAACTTTGCATAATTGCGCTCCATAGCAAACATAAAAACTGTATAATTCGCTATACATATAAAAGTGTATAATTCGCTGGCTTAAATTGTATAATTCGCTGGCCTAAATTGTATAATTCGCTGGCCTATTTCGCTGCAATTGTATAATTAGTTTTGCATAAAGTTGAATCGAATTAAAATGTATGTATATTGCATAATTATAAGTGTATAGCAAGAAGATATATGTTTTTCTCGCTTTATACAAAAAACAGAAACACAATATATACACTTCTGTTGTATAAAGCTAGAAAAAATTGTATTTCTCTGCAATTGTATAATTCTTTGGCCTTTTTCTCTGCAATATTTGAAGTAAAATGTTTGTAAATTATATAATTAAGTGTATAACACGAAGATATACATTTTTGCATGTGTATATACAATTTTCTCTCGCTTTATATAAAATAGAAACAGAAATTATACACTTCTGTGTATAAAGCGAGAGAGGCGAGAATGAGAGAGTGGCGAGCGAGACTTCTGGGAGAGAGATGCCTGGCAAATTTTTGTCAATGTTTGCTATGGAGCACAATTAAATCAAACCCTAGCTATTCAATTTAATTTAAGTTATTAGTTTGCTATTTTATATAATTTTCCCTTAAAAATATCATATCACGAAAAAGAAAATTAAGAAAACTTAAAAATCCATACACCATCTAAGCCATCGTTACCATTTTTGCATCAAATCATTTTTTTGAAAGATATTTATTTTAAAAATGGTTAAGGAGCAAGGAAGATGACATGAACCGACGTAAAAATAAATACAACGAGACTTGTATATGAAAAAATGACCAATTTATACCCATTTCCCTCCAAAACAAACCGCGAACACTTACCATTTCAAAACTGCTGATGAAAATCGACGATATCTCTTCGCCGGAGCTTCACGACGATCTCCGGAATCAACTATGCTCTCAAATCGAGTCATCCATCGAAGATATCGAGACATATGTACCTGCAACTGCTGCCTTGCCGGATTCCTTCTCCACCCATCTCAGGCATACCCTCTCTCAGCTCAATTACCTATCTCCTTTCCCTAATTCCCTAAAACTCCACATCTGGAAACTATCCTACCGCCTTTGGAATGCTTGTGTCGATCTTTCCAATTCCAATGCTGCTTCTATTCAAAAACACCATGAGGAACACGCAAAGCTCCGTCAAGTTTCCGCCGACCTCCTCTTCCTCGCTGCTGATGTCACTGGCATTCCATCGCCGGCGTTTAAATCCGCATCCTTCTTCTATAAAACCGGTCTTAAATGGCATGACCTTCGAAAGTTTGAACTCGCCAACTATTGCTTCGAGAAAGCTTCCGATCTGTTATCTAAAGTTGACATCACTAATGTTTCAGAATATGAAGAGAAAAAGCTTCTGTTAGATCTCAATATTGCTCGATCACGGACCGCTTGGGAAGTCTCTGATAGAAATTTAGCGATTGCTTTATTGAGTCGATCCAAAAACTTGCTCTTCGCTTTTGCGGACAACTATAAAGCTTTAGCTAATCAGTATTTAATGTTTGGAAAAGCAATTGTATCAAAAAATGAAGTTTCTGGAGTGAATGAAGCATTGAAGCTGATGAATGAAGCATTTGAATTGTGTGAAAGGGGTTTGAAAGTTGTTAAGAGTACAGGGGAGACTTTAGCTTTGATGGAATTGAGATCCAAGACTCTAAGATTTTTGGGGGCATCACATCTGCAGAGAGATGAATTTGAGAGCGTGTTGAAATGTGTAAAGGTCTTGAGAGATGGTGAGAAGGATCAGCATCCGAGTCTTAGTGTGTTGGCAATGAAAGCATGGCTGGGATTGGGGAGGTTCGGGGAAGCGGAGAAGGAGCTAAGAGGAATGGTAGTGGATAAGGGGATTCCTGAAGGTGTTTGGGTATCAGCTGTTGAGTCGTACTTTCAAGTTGTAGGGGCTGCTGGTGCACCAGCTGTGAAGGGAGTGTTTTTAGGACTTCTTGGAAGGTGCCATGTAAGTGCTGATGCAGCAATTAGGGTCGTGAATAAGGTAATAGGGGATCCTGCTGGTGGTGGTGAAGAGGCAAGGTTGAGGGCAAAGGTAGTATCGGACCTGGTGTCTGATGATAGGATTCTGACGCTCTTGAATGGAGACGACGCTTCCAAGGAGAGAACAGCTATGCATGCTCTTCTATGGAACTGGTATGTTCAATCGTGTTCGCTTTCCAACTGAATACTTATTTCATAGTCTAAGAAGTTATCACGAATTCAAGCAAATTAAAAAACAAGTTTCTTTCTCAATTTAATTTATGCATTGCTATCAAAATGTAGCCGAATGATTATTAAGAATTCATACAGTCTCAATTAGTTGGGACAGATTATGAAAAATGACAAGCTTCTGGTAGCCTATCATTACTGTTTAAAAGTTATCATAGAATGGACATATATAGAAAAGAATAAAGAAAACATTCAGCAAACCTTCTTTTTGGTTTTTACGTCATTGCAAATATATATATATATATATATGGCAATACTTTCAATGAATCATTTGACATCTACTATTGCTTCTAACACAGTGCAGCAGAACACTTCCGATCAAAAGATCTCCAGACCAGTGCTGATATATTTGAAAAATCTATGCTTTATGTCCCTTCTGACATAGATAGCAGAAATCTCAGAGCAAAGGGATTTAGAGTTTTATGTCTCTGCTATATGGGCCTTTCACAGCTTGATCGTGCTCAAGAATACATAAACGAGGCAGAGAAGGTGTGTTCAATAGATTAAGCACATTTGCTTTCATCAACTTGATCTGATAGTTTTTCTTCTTTCACAGCTTGAACCAAATATAGCTAGTGCCTTCCTAAAGGTATGGGTTTTTTCTCCTATCTGAAATATGTGTATTTAATTGATGCTCCTAATTGTTTGGTTATGTGAATCTGAGATATGTATGGATGTTGCAGTTTAAGATCTACCTGCAAAAGAACGAATGTGATGGTGCTATCACTCAGGTGCAGGCATTGCCAAGTTGCCTTGACTTCACCACTGAATTCCTCTCTCTAGCAGCTCATGAAGCTATTGCTTGCCGTTGTCTACCAGTTGCCGTTTCTTCTCTGTCACTTCTCTTGAATTTCTACACCACAGGGAAACAGATGGCAACAACTGAGGTTGTAGTTTTCAGGACTTTAGTCACGATTTTAGCTCAGGATCCTCAGAATGATTCTGATATCCTAAAGCAGATGAAACGAGCTCATTCTCGGCTAAGAGAGATGAGTGTAGAGGATTTTTTTGGGAAAGGAGAGATCGGAAGAAGAGAAAGAAATTGGTTTTCAGTGAATGCATGGAACGTGGGGGTTAAAACAGGACAGGAGAACCGATATGCAATTTGTGCAGAGTTCTTTAGATTGGCATCAGAGTTTTATGGTGCTTCAATTGATGAAGAGAAAGAAGGCAACCATGTAATGGTTTGCAAATCACTCATTATGACAGTATATGCAATAATCTCAGATGAGAAGCTAAGAACTAATACGTTATTGGAAAATGAAGTGAAGGAATCTATTTCTTTGCTAGACAGAGCAGGAAAGGTAACCAATTTCAATTATAGGATAGTTCTTTTTCCATATATTTTCTTGGAGTTGCTTCGTTTTTTGTTATTTTAGTTCTTAAATATAGGAGATTTCTTAGCCGCCACATGATGGAGCTCAATATGTTTTATGATCTCTGAGACGTGGTTTTCTCTAGACTATAATTTTAATTGTCATGTGATGCTTGATGCAGATGTTAACGTCAAACTCAACAGAATATGAAAAGTTAGAGGTCATCATCGAGCCTAATTTCTTGTTTGTGTACACTTGGTGTGCTTTTGATCTACATTCAAGGCTTGATGACACGGGCAGCCAACAGCTCCTCCTTATAAAGCGGTTTGCAAACTTAAAATGTTGCAACCCAAAGCATCTACTTCAGATTGGCATTGATGCCTCACAAGGACCAAGATCAAACCATGAAGTAGCCATCTTTGCATTAAGCACCTGCCTCTCTACACTCCTGGCTTCGCCTTCGCCTGATTATGCAAGTGTGGCACTCATAGTGAGGAAACTTGTTAGTCTAAGAAGCAGCCACGGAGCTGATACTATTGACGATGCAACAATGGAAACTTACAAGCAAGCGTATCGAATAATGGTGGGTTTGAAAGAAGGAGAATATCCGGTTGAAGAAGCAAAATGGCTCTCCATGACAGCATGGAATAGAGCAGCTGTCCCTATGAGGATGGCGCATATGGATGAAGCAAAAAGGTGGATGTCTATGGGTTTGGAGCTGGCCAATAAAGTCCCAGGAATGCAAACATACAGGTCATGCATGGAAGATTTTATTGCAGGGTTTGAGTAGAAATTATCAGGGGCATGATGATTTGCTAAATTCTTCTGTGCACACAAGATCATGTGTAGATACTGAAGTTAACCACACATTTATCGTCGATGATTGCAACACCTCTTTTTTTTAAAAAAAATCCCCTCCTTTTTGAGCTAGAGGAAGCATAGCTCCAGTGTGGAACTGAGGAATTATTAAGGAACATTTGCATCCAAAGTGTTAACTAGGCAAAGGAAAGATTGATTTCAAGTAGAGAAGTGGTAATTTTTGTGAATGCTGAGTATAGATGCTTAACGACTTACGGAACATATTTACTTCGTTTAAATGTCTATATCCAACTAGTCTAGTTTACATGAAAAAGTTTTAAAAAAATTAGGAGTCAAAGTTACGGAAAAACTTATTTCACTTGCTATTGTATTTGCGTTGCTTTAGTTTGTAAGGTAGATAATTTGTAATTCACTTTGTTTTTGAAAATTATTGTTTCCTAATGATCACATTATCACATGTCAATTTGTTGATAACAAAATGTGGTTACTGCCTTTTCTTTTTCTACTTATTATATAAATAAATAAAAGTTTCATTTTATTAAGTGACCTGTATTAACAAATAACAAATGTTACCCTCGCGTTTAGGAATATGTTATTAGTTTTCTATATTTCAGTCATATGAAGAAATACATTTGATATTTAGGACTTCAATAGTTTCCTATACGGGTGTTTGTAGTTTGGTTTGAATCGGTTATTAATTAAATTTAAAATCAAATTAATTCAATCGGGTTTTTAAATTTCTACTATTGGTTTGGTTTAGTTTTCTGATTTATTTGGTTTGAAAGTGATAATTCTTTAGGACGTACACATCTCGATAGACACAAAAATCTCCACAAAAAATCTATAATCGGTTCAATTAAGTAATACTGAAGTTATTATTACACAAATAAAGTTATTTAATAAAGAGAAAGTGTACTATTTTTATGTGAAGTAGGATAGGTAAAGACTAAGATGAATTTTGATGGACTTGAACTTAGAATTATTATAGTTAGGCTTAAGTGTTGGACTTGAGAAAATGATAAAGTTAAAGAATTAATTTAATAAGAATTTAACAAAATATTTATATTTTATTTATAGATAATACATATACAATTATAACATTTATATATCTAATTTAACAGTTCGATTTGATTTTTTTGCGATTATTTTTAATAAAATCAAAATCAAACCAAATAATATCGATTTTTCAAGTTAAAACCAAACCAAATATCAATTTCTTTAATCGATTTAATTCAAATCATGAGTTGATTTTTTTTAAGCATAACCATGAACAACCCTAGTTTATTGTACTTTGTAGGTAATGTACCTTATGAGTTATGTATCGACTCAATTTAAAGAGAAGGTTATACGTGAATAAAAGTGTGTTTTTCTTCTATATCTCAACCTTTATATGGTATCAAGAATTTTTCTTCTCCTCGCAGAGTTCTAAGTTTTTTTACTACCCATCTGAATCTATCTTTCAATTATCCAATATACTTTGCTTCCCTTTCATTTCTAGTAACTTGATAAGTGGCCACTAGGCACTTTTAATAAATTTTTCATTTGTGTTAAGAAAGACTTTCTTTCCATTTGTAATTCATGTCAATCAAATCAGAGCCGAAAAATCCTTTTCTATAAAATCTTTTTAAAATTACATGTTTCTCTAAATTATTTACAGTGATTTGTGGGGTCCATCATTAAATTTTTCGTCAATAAGAAAAGATATTATATTTTATTTATGGATTAGTGTCCAAAATACATGTGGCTCAATATGATTCAATTCAAACACAAAGAGTTATTATAGTTGAAAGACAACATCACCATATTGTCGAGACTGCAAATACTCTAATGCACCAAACCTCTTTACCATCCACCTTTTGGAGTTTTGCATGTCATCAGATTGCTTTTCTCATAAATAGAATGTCAACCTCAAATTTGTGTCCACGAGCTTTTATTTCAAGAATCACCAAACTATGACAATGTAAAAAACTTTGGTTGTTTATGTTATCTGTAGCTAGAACCATGTGCATAATATAAGCTTGATTAAAAGAATAAAAGTCTTATATCTTTTAGAGATGTTAAAATAAATATTATTTTCATCAATGTTTTGATCCAACCCAACCACCTCTAAAGTTTATTTTTCTAGAAATGTATTTTTAAAACTAATTATGCTTTTGCTTACATTTTTTTCAAATTATAAAAATCGGCATTAGAAAATTTGTTTTAATGAGTCATCTCCATCAAGAGAAATGCACAATGATACCCCAGCAACACCACATTATTTTGAACTACCTAAACCATTGTCTATGGGTGCTCACGGATCTCTCTTTGTTCCTTCCTAAGGAGGGTCGCGAATCTCAAGTATATCTCCACCTTCTCTCTCAACAATCAAGCAAACACCTTTGCTTCTCCCTACCCCACTCAATCCACTCGAATTCCTCTTTCTCCAGTAAAAACTAGTAAGTCATCCATCACCCACGTCTATAGACATCTGACCTCTTTAGTTACCACATTTGTCCAATTCCCTCGACTCTCATCGCTACCGTAACCAGACACCCTCTCTCACCCAATGGTTGCGTTAAAAAATAAATAGCCTCAAAACCCAATAGCTTTTTTTCAAAATCAATCCCTCTCCATTAATTTCACGCTCCTTCCGTCAATCACAATTATATCCCCAGTCGCAAGAAGCAAAGAAAGCAAAATATGATGCTCCAATCAGAAACGAAATGACATAACACTTGAGAGTGTTGAAGGGAGAAACAATTGTTTAGATTACGTGAGAGTCGTTGGGCGTGATTTTGTTTGAGGAACAAATTGAATTCGGGCTACTTTACTTTGATTCAATAAGAAAGCCAACTTCAAATATTGCATTGTATTTGATTTATACTAGTATATTTATAAGAATTGTACTTATGTACTAGATTTTATCCTTGTATGTGATTATTAAAAGGCTAGTCTCTGAAAATCATTAGGATTCTACAAAATCTTAGGCAATTGTTTGTTTATAAATAGATCAAACCAACAAAGAAAAATGTGAATTTATTATGAATTTGATAGATTATTAAGATTGAATTTTCTAAGCATTTAATATTATATAGGAGATTTTTGGCATGAGTCATGTGTTGACAAACCCATGAATCTATTATCTAGAGGTTGCAATCAAGAGTAGTAAAACAACAATCAAAGGTATTAGAGAATGAGAATTTACCTACAGAGTTGGCACTAGGAATTTGGCTTAGGACCTGAATTTCCCGCCTGCATAGCTTGTAGCATATGGATCAATTTTTTGCATTGGTCATTCTTGAATCCCTCGATCTCTAGGTGTGTTATCCCTAGTAGTCTGTGTAATGTTTCCTTCTTCTGTCTTGCCTGGCCACTTCAATAGACTCTCTCTAGCTTAATAAATTTGAAGGACTATTGTAAATATCCAGTTAGTTTATAACACTCTTGCCCACTTCCATAGACTCTTTCTGGCTTACTAAACTTGACGAATTGTGGATATTCAACTAAAATTATAACACTTGTCCTTTGTGTGTCCCGACTTCTTACATTAAGAGAAAAAAATTGGTGTTCCTCTTCATATATGTGTTAAATTTTGATTGTTTCCTTTGTCTCATGTCCATTTTTGATGGTTGGCCTAAAAGAAATAGACTTATCATTAATGTTAACCTGATTTGCACTATTTACCCCCCTCTAAATTTGCTCTTTTAATGTAATTGAGTATGTTTGTGTTGTGGTAGGTAACGCCTTCATCATGAGTATGGTTTCCCTTATGCCACAATAGTTTTCATTCAGTTCTATAAGTAACAGTTGATCTTCATTTATCTTTACATTGAACGTTTTTGCATCACAATTACAATCAGAACTGCATATCATAAAAATATTAAGTACCTTTGTTTTGTCCCAAATACTCTTCAGTCCCTTGAGTACATACAAAAACTATTGGTTTCTTTAACTCTCTCTATAATTGGAACAACTTGATACTATGTGTTTGTTCATACCTTTATTCAAGTTTATTCCAAAAGTCTAATGTTGTCTGTCTAAGAATAGATCACATATTTCGTTATTTCTTCACCAAGGGAGTTTAGAAATCATGCCAACACCATGTCATTCATTACGCCTCCGTCATTGGTCAAACAAAGGTATATCTTCTTCAGGACTCTTATTAATAAATTATAGGAAAGAGAGATTAGTACCCTCTTCTCCAACTTTCATAACAGGCACTATTGAAGTTGATGTTTATGAGATTCATTCCGGATAAATCTGAAGGAGAAAATAGGGATGACTGCCTTCAACCATCTTAGAAGGCTCATAGCTTTTAGAGTTACTAATCGTAATGGTTTTTTTCATGATGGATATTTTTGGTGTAAAGGGAATTAACTGTGAGAATCAATTTTTGGATTCACCACTCTTGAAATCATAACGTACTTTTTAGATCTATAATTTTATTTTATTTTTCTTTTTTCATTTATTGTTGTGGTCTGCTTCACCAACTTTTTTTTGTGACAACACCTATATTTGTGCTAATCTTGTTTCACACAACAGGATTAGGGGTGGTTGGGGGACCGGGATGTCCCGTCCCGGCCCGCGTCCCGACCCACCTCGATTCGAACCCGTCCCGTCCCCTAGGGTTTAGGGGGTTTAAGGGGTGGGGGATAAGGGGACCGGTCAGGGGCCGGTTCACCTTTGCATCCCGATCGACCCAGTTCGGTTCCAGCCCGGTCGAACCGGCTGGTTCGCGGGATTCCCTTTTTTTAAAAAAAAAAAATTAAAAAAATTTACCGTTGAGATCCGTTGGGAAAACGGCTAGTGGACCCCCCCCCTCCAAACGGATTTTTGCCCCTTTTTGTGTTCCCAAACACCCCCTACCACCCTCCTACTTTTAAAACTTTATTTTAAACCCTCAAGTTATAATAATTACATTTTAACCCATTTTTAATATTATAAATACACATATCCCCTACTATTTCTTACAAAATCATCTATTCTCATTTCTCTCATCTATTTTCTATATCCTCTCAACTCTCAAGTGTCAATCTTAATTTCTATTCCATTTTAATTCTCATATTATTATAATCCATATATTTCAATTTTCAATTCGAAATTTTCATATTATATCAATAAATATAATTACATTATCTCATATTTGTTATCAAGTATTGGTTGAAGTTTCAAATTACAAGTTACAACAAACCACAAGCTTCAACAATCGGTTTAACGTCTGCTATTAACGAAGACGTTTGGTACATCTGTTTCATAATATTTATTTTTCGTCTTTACTTTTGTGTTATTATTATTTTTATATTACACTTTATATATAATTAAGTATGAGTTCTAGCAAAAAAATAGTGGTAAAGAAAAAGAGAAAGCAGAAGATAACGAAGAAAGTAGACTTTTTAAATTATTTAATTTTGGTAAAGAAAAATATTAAAATAAAGAAAAAAAGAGTAGTAAAAGTGGTGGTACTTCAGCTAAATCAACGAGTAGAGTTAGATTTAACATAAATGATTCTACTTATGTTGATGATACTCCTTACGATATTGATTCAAATGTTCAACTCGATCACGAAAGTTTAGAACGACGTTATGGTAATATTAATCCTAATGTTGATGAAAATTCATTTGAAGAAGAAGAAGCTGATTTGGGAGAAGATGAGTTAGAAGAAACACCTACTAGTCCGGTGACAGAAGTTTCAAATGAGACTATCAATTTACTGGAGCAAAATTTTGGACATCCACCCCTTATACCTCCCACAAAGGAGAAGGGAAAGTATCAACGACCTAAAACTTCTATTATGTGGTAATTTATGACTTTCAATAAAGAAAATAGTGTTGTTATTTGTAATAAGTGTAAGCAACCTTTTAAATATAAACAAGGTGGGGGTCAAGGTGGAACGGGGAGATTAAATAGACATTTGTTATCTTGTGTGCCGATTCAATATAAAGAAGCTAAAGCATTAGCCAATAGAAAAAAGGAAATTTCAATTAATGAATTAGATATTACAGATAATGCATCGATAGGGGCTTCTAACATGGTTCAAGGAACATTAGATTCTTTTGACCCCGCTGGTCCAATAACACAACGCAAATATAATAAGGAATTAGATTGGGAAAATTTATCTAAAATGGTTTTTGTTTGTGGTTTGCCTTATAGTTTTCCTTCAAATCCCGATTTTATTGAATATATTCAACAAACTTATAATCCGAATTATAGAGGTTTTTCAAGAAATACTGTTAAATTTGATGTTTTTGAATTTCAAGGTAAACATTGTCAATTTCTTCGTTGTATATTTAGCATATTAGATAGCAAAATTCCAAAAAATATTAAAACAAGGTGGAATTCTCTTTATGAAATGATTTCGGTTGCTTACAAATATAGAAGACCCATACAAATGGTTTTTAATGCTCATAATGTTGACCCATTAGATAGAATTTGTGATGAAGATTGGGAATAAACTAAAGAACTATTACAATTTTTAAGACTTTTTTATAAACCTACTACCATGTTTTCGGGAATTTATTATCCTACTATTTCATCCGTATTAATAAATATTTGTGTTCTTTCAATTCAATTTTGTAAATATAAATAAATAAAAAAAATTTAGAGTTGCAATTGAAGGTATGATTGAAAAAATTTTAAACTATATTTTTTCCTATTCCTCAAGTTTTTTTAACGGCTACTTTACTTCATCCTGCTTATAAGTTACAAGGTGTGCAAGACCTTGTTGACACTTTTTATGAATCTTTAGAAATTTTATCGGAAGAAATTCTAAATTGTCAAACGTGTAAGTCTAGCATAAAAGTAGAAGCAAAATTGTTGTATGAAAAATATAGAACTACGGAAAATTTTCAAGGAGAAGTTGGTCAAAGTTCTAATGTTGAGATTGATTTGTCACTGAAGGAATATTGATTGTATTGAAGTGTTTTCCTAATAAGGGAATACATGGGAGATATATATAGGAGATATAGGAAGGAGTACTAATACTAATAGGACTAGGATTAAGGAGTACTAATCCTAATAGGACTAGGATTAAGGAGTACTAAGCCTAATAGGACTAGGATTAGTACACAGTAAATACTAATATTATTTAATACTATTTATTTAATACTATCTGTTATTATCCCCCCTCAAACTGAGCTGAGCGGCAGCGAACGGAAGCTTGGAACTGAGGTAATCGTGCTGTCGGCTCGGGAGAGGCTTGGTGAGAATATCAGCCGGTTGTTCTTCAGTGGGTACATATTGCACAGTCATGGTGTCGGCCTGAACTTCATCGCGAACAAAGAGACAATCGGTATCAACATGCTTCATTCTGGTGTGTAGGACGGAATTCTTGGCCACACAGGTGGTTGATTTATTGTCACAATAGAGAGCAGGAACAGTGTGAGTGGCGCGGAGTTCGCGAAGAATATATGTGACCCACATGGTCTCAGCAGCGAGAAGAGCAAGGGCGCGGTATTCAGCTTCAGTCGAGGACTGAGAGACCTTGGGTTGTTTTTTTGTACACCAGGAGATCAGGTTCGGCCCCAAAAAAACAAGAAACCCCGATGTAAATTTTCTGTTATTTTTATCATTCGCCCAATCTGAATCTGAGAACCCCCAAAGCTCCAAGTCCCCGGGTCGAATGAGTAAACCACGACCAAGAGTGCCAAAAATGTACCTGAGAATGTGTTTTAGACAATGGTAATCATGTTCACTTGGTTGATGCATGCGCTGAGCAACTCGGTTGACAGCAAACTGGATGTCAGGACGAGTAATGGCTAGATACTATAGAGCCCCAATGAGGCTGCGGAAGTGGGTGATATCGGCAAAGGGGGTGTCGGCTCCATTCGTAGACGAAGAGACTGCCATCGGTGTTGGTTGACTGGTGTATTTTTCCAGTCCATCTTTCTGCAACAGATATCGAGCATATTTTGACTGATGAAGAAACAAGCCACTGCCTGTCCGAGAAACCTCCATTCCTAGAAAATAATGTAACGGGCCAAGGTCCTTCATTTTGAAGGTAGTATACATAGCTCGAGTGACATCCTGAATGAGAGCTGCAGTAGAGCCTGTAATAATGATATCATCCACATAGACAAGAAGAATGACTGTACCGTGTGCTGAATGTCGAGTAAACAGACTCGTGTCGTGTACGCAACACGTGAAGCCGAGTCCTTGGAGGAACATTTTCAGACGTGTGTACCAAGCACGGGGGGCTTGCTTGAGCCCATACAGAGACTTCTGGAGTTTGCAAACATGTTGAGGGAAGCGGGGATCAACATAGCCCGGTGGTTGCGTCATGTAGATAGTTTCATCAAGCATGCCATGAAGAAAAGCATTGGAAACATCCAACTGATTGATGAGCCAATTGTTGCGCACGGCGAGTGACAGTACTAGGCGAATGGTTTCCTACCGAATAACAGGACTGAATGTCTCGGAGTAATCAAGCCCATACTCCTGATTGTAGCCTTTAGCAACCAAACGAGCCTTGTACCTGGAAATACTGCCATCTGCATTGTGTTTAATTTTGTACACCCATTTACAGCCCACTAGGTGCCTCCCATGGGGCTTAGGTACAAGAACCCAAGTTTTCTGATCAGTCAAAGCCTTAAACTCGTCACCCATAGCATGACGCCAATAAGCATTTTTTGAGGCAACAGAGTATGTTGTTGGTTCACTATCGGGAAGGGGTGTATTTGGTAGTATGGTAGCCTGAAAGGTTTTGGGTTTAAAGATACCGGCTTTGCCACGGGTTAACATGGGATGAGTATTGGGGGGTGGCACGGGCGGTGGTGATTCGGAGGTGGCCGGGAAGGACCCAAAACGGATCGGGCTGGAGATGTTGTGGGTATGGGGTGGTTCGGGTTGGTTGTGAGTGTGGGTGGTGCTTGCGGGTGTATTGTGGGTGACGGTCGAAGGGGTGTTGAGGGGTGGTTGGGTAGTGGGTGGAGGTGTGGGGGAAGGTGGTGAGGGACCTGTGAGTATGTTGGAAAAAGGGGAAGGACGCCAATGAATGATGTATTTGTGGAGGAGGAAATAGACTCGTAGGGAAACTCATTTTCGACAAATTTGACATGACGAGATATGTAGACTTTATGAGTTTGTGGGTCAAGACAGCGATAACCCTTGGAGATAGGATGATAGCCCAAAAAAATACTTCAAATTTCAACTTATATGCGAGGTTTTCTTGATCCTAATTCTACTAACCGTGATGATTTTGAAGAAAATCTTAATCAATCTTTAGAAATATTGGAAATCAAATATGGCAATGAAGATTTATTAGGATGGTGGAGTAGGCGAAGCGATGCATTTCCAACTTTGAGCAAAATGGCTCGTGATGTTCTAGCTATTCAAGCTTCATCAGTTGCATCTGAGGCTGCTTTCAGTGCGGCAAGGTTTTAAATTGGTGATCATAGACATTCATTGGCGGAAGACAGTTCGGAAACAACAGTTTTATTTAGAGACTGATGCAATGCTGAAAGGAGGAATAACAATTTGCAAAAGTTAAGTAAAAAACAAGCAAGTTGGATCAAAACACAAATTGAATGCAGTGATGATGAATTAGAGGCACAAGAATTTCTAGCAAGTTTGCCAACACCGAAGGATATCACCATCGATATAATGCGACAAATAGAATTAAATTTTAAAGGAGAAAACAGATATTTTTAGATTACATTCGAGAACTAATTAAAACAGAACCCTTCCTAGAAGGTGGCTGTGTAAAATTAGTTACTCATCTAATATCTGTAACAAATATTAGTTTTACGTATGAGAACTTATTGAAACAGAACCCTTCCTAGAAGGTGGCTGTGTAGATTAGTTACTCCACTAATATTTGTTAATTGTAACTTCTAAGTTCTATTAAATAAATTTGAAGGTTTTAACTTTTATTCAAGTTTTTTTTATACAATTATTGTTTTGCATTTTAATTTTAATATATACAATTTAATATATACTAAAGTACTAAACTAATTTTAAAATACTTAATTTAAAGTTTACAATTTACATTATTTTAAAATATTTAAATTACAAATTTAAACTTCTCAAATTTGAAATTTAAAACTTTAAAGTTGAAACATGAAATTTGAAACATGAATCTTGAAGTTTGAAAATTGAAACTTTAAATTTGAAAATTTATTTTGATATTTGAAAATCAAAAATTAAATTAAAAATTTATTAGCTAAAGACGTGTAATTTCAATACAAATATATAAGTATTTAAAAAAAATCCCTCGTCCCATCCCATCCCGTCTCGTCCCCCTAAATCCCATCCCATCCCGTATATATTGTGGGACGAGATGAGACCCATTCTTGTCCCCCCAATCTCGATTTCGTATCAAATCCTCTCTCCCCGTCACCCGTCCCGTCCCGTCCCCCTTCGTCCCGTCCTCCAGTCCCCTTCCCCGTCCTTGCAAGCCTTAAACAGGATGAAGAATATAGTCATTGACTTTCATTTTGTTCGTAAGCAAGTTTAGCATAAGGCACTTGAGGCTCGTCACCTTTACTCTGTTGATCCCTCACCAAGCCTCTTCATCATATAATTTTTTAGCGCTCTTTTCACAAGTTGGAGATGTTTTAGGACTTTAAGGGGTCCTTTGGTAGGGAGTGAAAAGGTGGAGATATTTTAGGACTTTAAGGGGTCGTTTGGTAGGGAGTATTAGGAGAAATAGTTCATGTATTATCTGTGGTATTATTTAATACTATGTTTGGTAGGAATTCTTGGTCAATCCATGAATTAGTTATACATTCTACATGGTATAAGAGTGTGTATAACTAATACATTCCATTTGATAGTATTAGCTCTAATACCATGGGACTAATCTAGGTAAAGACAAAAATACCCCCTCATCCTTTTAATCATTTTGTTTATTTTTTTGATTTTATATTTTATATTTATACTAATCAATTTATTTAAATAAATTAGCATACAAATTTTATTTTTTAGATATAACTTTTTGTTTCTAATATATGAGTTATTTAACCTATTAATTATTAGTACAAAATATTATAATCCGACTAATATGCTAATGTTGATGTATGAATTTAAGAACAATTCATAAATAAAATATTGTCTCTTAATGAAAGTCCATTAAAATTACACACATATACATCTCGAGTATAAAATTAGTTTAATATATTTTGCTATGTTTATTTTTTTTATTTTATGATAAAGAGTCTTTTTTAAAATTTATTTATACAAAATAAAATTCAATAAATTTTCTCTATAAATCATTATAGTTGTGTGACCTTTTGAGATATTAACTTCAATTTATTAAGATGACAATTATTTATTAATCAAATAATTTAAGTGAAAAATAGTGAACATGACAATAAAATTTTTATCCTCCTAGCAAGTTAAAAACGTCACAAAAATAATATTCTTCGTTAATTATCTACCTTGACTCAATTACATGAAATAGAAAATCTCATAATAACTCTAAGGTATAATTGAAAAGAATTTTTTTTGTAATTTTTAAACCACACACAAAATTAGGTAAGAAACAAATGAACCAAACATTTGATAAAAATAATCCCGCATTACAAATCCCTGCATTACTAATTCATGCATTATTGATATTTGTACCAAACGACCCCTTTCTTGCATTCAATATTAATTTATTCATTTTTAATCTGGCTAGAAAAATATTTTTTTAATTAATTATTTCATTTCAAATTTTCATCAAAAAAATAAAAAATATTTTATGTATTGTGAAATGTTAAAATAGACGTAGAGCCGTCAATATGGGCTAGGCCCGTTGTGCCGGCCTGGCCTAACCTGGAATTTGATAGGGTTGGACTAAGATTTTTGGAGCCCATTTAATAAAAGGGCTTTTTAGCTCGGCCTGAATAATCATGTTGATTTGATGAGCTTGAGAAATATAGGTTGGGCCGGCCCGTAGGCCAATAATAATTAATAAAAAAATATAATATAATATTAAATTTAAAATTAAAAAGAGCCCAAATTCAAAATAATTAGGTTAATATTTTTATTTATGTATTTATACTTTTACTTGAAAAAAAAACTTAATAAATAGAGATAATTTCAGAGACGTCCCTCCAGGCTTTGCTCTATAACACTCACCTTCTTTGTGATTTACGATATTACGTCTACCTTCCTTATTTTCATTTTTCTTGTAACCATTCTTTAAACCTATTTAAATAAATATAAATTAATTTAGATTTTGACAAATTTACCCTTATATATGAAAGTTTAGATCTAATTTTCATTGATTTATCTTTATTCGTTGGATCATGTTTCTTCTTCACTTGTGTAAATGTTTAACTAGAAGAAAATCTTATCGTTCTTATCGAATTCTTGGGAAGTTCAATTTTGTCTTCTATTTGAAAAAATTGTTGCCGAAAAATGATGGGTTATTGTAGGGGAAAAATTTACGTGAATTGGTAAATATGAAATAGAGATAAAGAATTAATATTTGGTGAAAATGTGTGTCAGCTTAGTTGAAGACTTTGATTTTTGTTGGATTAAAAAAATAAGTCTGTGTTAATTTATTTTTAAAGTATTTTTAAATGAGTTATTTTTTATATAATATTTATTAATAAGAAAAAATTTATATAAAAAAGAGTAAAATTATCAAATCTATATTAATTTATATTTATTTTAATTAGGTTTAAATAATGATTACAAGTAAATGAAAATAAGAGAAGTAGACGTAATATCGTAAATGAAAGGGGAGGTGAGTGTTATAGAGAGATAATGGAGGTCTATGAAATTATCCCTAATAAATATTATAAAAATAATTTTATTTTGATTTGATTAACAAGTACTAACATTAACATCGTATAATATTATTTTGTCGATATTTATGATAATATTTTAAATTATAATTTATAATTTAATAATTATACAAAATATAATTTTTTTAAAAAGGTGAGCTGACCCATCAAGCTTGTAGTCGACATACTTATGGGTTGGACCTACTATTTTCTGATCCACAACAAAAGTGGACTAATCCCATCTTATTCATAAAATATCAAAATCTGTATAAATTGACGTGAATGGGATCTGGTAGACCATATTGACAGCTCTAAATAGACGGAACAAGGAAATTTAGCTTTATAAATGGCGGCACATCTTATCGTCTCTCTCAAACTTCTTTTACTTTCTCTCTTATGATGATGACGATGGAGTCTCTTTCCATAGGCATTTCAAGTTGTTTACATCTCCGAAAACACCCACAATGTTCTCCCAAATTCAGATGTTCTCTCACTCTCCCCTCTAATTCAATCCAATTGAATTCTCCTAAAACCAGAAATCTCTCTCCCGTTTTACAAACTGAAACCCCAATTCATCTTATCTCTCCCAAATTCTACTACCTATCTTTCCTTTCTATGACTCTTTCTTTTCCTCTCAACTCCCTTGCCTCCTCTGGAACTACACCACCCACTTCAGCTAAACTCAACTTAGAAGCAATATTGGTCTCTATTGATGATTTTTTCACAAAGTATCCATTCTTTGTTGCTGGGGTCACCTTTATTTGGCTTGTTCTTATACCATTAGCAGAAGAGTACTTGCAAAAGTTTAGCTTTATCTCAGCCGTTGATGCATTTGCAAAGCTTCGTGATGACCCCAATACCCAGCTTTTAGATATTCGGGATAACAAGAGCTTAGCTTATTTGCCTTCTCCCACTTTGAGAATGTTAAATAAGAGTGTGATACAGGTTGAGTTCCGCCAAGGAGATGAAGATGCCTTTCTCAACAGTGTCTTTCAGAAATTCAACGACCCACAAAATACTACGCTTTGTGTTATAGACAAGTAAGTCTATGTGAAAATCTTGCAAATTGACCATTGTTATAAAAATATATTATTTAGTGTCAACTTGTCATTACCTTTATTATTAGTCATGTATAGATCTGGATTTGCTCCTTATGTCTGTTCTTCATGACTCTAGTTATCCCTGATTGTCCAAGTAGTGGCAGCTGTAAACGCCCTTTCCACCTAATTTTTTTCCTTTTTAAGTTACCTCACCTTCTATCTGATGGTTTTTGCGCCTAATTAGCTTTATGGATGTGTTCTACAATCAGATATAGCTACTGCAAATTAAAGAAGAAGAGAGAATAGTGTCGTTTCCCACTTAATGAACATGTATTTGTTGAATGTCTCTCACTTACTGAGAATTGCCTTTATGGCCTCTGCTCTGACAAACAGTCGATGCTTCTAAAGCTAAAGGTAGCTGCTGTAATAGCAGATAGTGACGAGTAACACTTAGCTATTGAGTAGTTCAAAGAGTTTGACAGATATCTTTCTTTGATGTGGAAGGTAGTTTCGATGGGAACTCCATTAAAGTGGCTGAATTATTGGTCAAAAATGGTCTCAAAGAGGCTTATGCTATCCGAGGTGGGATAAGAGGCAAGAAAGGATGGCAGGTATTTCTTCCTTTCTTCCGTTTGAGTTGGGATGATTTATCTCTTAATTCATGTTCAACTGTATCATTTTCTGTAATTAAGCTTACAAATGATCTGCCTATATGTATTCTTTGAGTAGAATTGTGTCGTTTCTCAAATGATAAGAGACTCGGATAGTTTTTGGGGCGTAATTTCTGCATCGACCTGGCCTAATTGACAATATAATAAGTGTTCTTGGGCTATTTCTTTTTGTTGCTGATCTTGGAATCAAATCAGAAGCACAATGTTTTTAGTCATCAGAAACTCTGCACAGATAATTTCATCTTGGTCAGTTAAAATGCTTGTTTTTACTTTGCAGGAGATCCAAGAAACCCTTCTCCCTCCATCTGTTCATATTTATCCCAAGAAGAAGGATAAAGGGTTGCAACCGCAAGGCAGCAATAATGGGGTGATTCAAGCAAATGAAATTAATAGTCAATCTCCATCCGCTATAGGTGTGACCCAAGTTGAGCAGATAAGCAATGGTCCCGTTAAGAAGTCTGCTGACTCACCCTCAGCAATAAAATGTGGTCCTAGGTCATCATCGCCATATCCAAATGTATGATCTCTATCTCTTGCACACATTTAAGTGAACACTCTCCCAACTTGATTACACAACCATGACCATGGTCAAGTGCCTGAGATTGCAAAGCTATTAAAATGGCTATCTTTATTCCTTACTACACCACAAGAGTAGTGGAAGGTTGTGAGATTGCAAAGCTATTAAATGACAATCTTTATTCCTTACTACACCTCAGGAGTAGTGGAAGGGTGTTTGGGATGATTCTTGAATATATCTATGTGCCACTTGCTTCTTCAGTATCCAAGTTGGATGTTCCGTAGGCGCACTGCAATGGAATCATTCTATGCTTTAGTCTGCGGTTCTCTTTTAGGGAGTCTGGCTCAATCCCAATTGATCTAAACTCTTTCTCGAAAATTATCACCTGACCACCGTGCATCCCACGGTAGGCAGCAGTTTGACAGTCCCAAACTCGCCAAAGTGGAACACTTAATTGTTGTGTCTCCTTTCCTTCTTTGATTTGTTACTGAGTCAATTTAGGTCATGTGGTAATGCTAAGAATGGTTCTGCGTAGCTTCTTTTTTATCTGTCCTCTTTGCTCAGAACCATCAAAATGCTTTAGGCTCGTGAAATATTGACTCTATTTGTTTACCAATCTTGCAGTATCCAGATGTGAAGCCCCCATCGTCCCCTTCTCCTTCAAAGCCTCAAAATTGATGGCAGTTGCATGTTGTTCCTATCTCATCAATCATGTGAATGGTGTAATCTTTGCCATGTCTCAACTGCAGCTTCACATGAATATGTTTCTGAAGTGAGAATGACAGAGACACACTGAAAAAACAAAGCAAATGATGTCTGCTCTGATTTTTCCTTTATCTACCATGGAATGCAGAATTATTAGTACAGTTTTGGGCATTGCTAGACTTTTCATTTTTAGTGTATGTGTTGAACAAGAACTTTTAACTAGCTCCTTTGTAGCAAGCGCTGTTACCAAATTACTGCCTATTATATTAAGTCTCTGAAATGTCCTTTTCCCAGCCCCACCAAAGGGATTGTGGATGATTGATTGATGATCTGAGAGAAACTGGTGTTCCTGAGAAAATGACCAAGTGAATTTGGAATCGCCGGATTATCCTTATGCCCTCAAGTCTATTGCGTCGGATTTGGAATTTGTTTTTCCAAGTTGAAGAGAAGATGACGAACACAAACGATAAATAGCTTCCTAACTCTGCTACGTGATAAGCTAAACATGTGAACGGGTTTAGTTTAATTATCTCATAACTCTATCCAAATATTCTGGGAATTTTCAACCCTCCGGGGTGGCCCAGTTTGGAAAGATCGAAGCGGGTTTCCCTTGTCATAAAAAAAATACTCTTCAGAATTTTCATAATTATACATGTTCTTGGCGGCAACCTATACCCTCAAATTACTCAAATAACCCAATGTTATGGGAGTAGGGGAAGGAGGAGGAACCATGCACTCTTGTTGCAGTAGAACCTTCAAAAGAGCAGAGGTAAGGTGTACAAACATCAATATACCTCCGTAAAAATATTAATATAAAAAATATTGTAAAGAACATGAAAATTTGCTTGTTGAAAGAGGAAAAGATTGATGTTTGATTAAGAAAAGAGAGGAAGAAAATTTTAGCGGGAAAGAAAAAAAGCTGCGCTAAGAAAAAGACAAGTGACAACTGATTATTCTTAAGTGTATTAAATAAGTTGAATGATATATATTAAGACACTCCTAGTGATATGATTCATTAAGATCTTTTGAGGTTCATTAAGAGTTTTTTTTTTTTTTTTAAAAAAACAAATGGATTTAATGGACAAAATCTGAATGATTAAGATTTGAATATTAAAATCAAAACACACTTACCGCTATTAAGTGCAAATGAATGAGGCCTGAGAGACCTATCTAATGCTATCAAATCTCATTTTAGTGCTATCACGTCTCATTTTAGCTTACCTCTCACATCATTAGATAAGTTTAGACCATATCTAATATCTCTCTATTTTACTCTCTATATTTGGAGAGTAAAATAGCGAACTGGGTCTCTATAATACATCTCCAATCTTACTCTCTCCCCCCCCCCCCTCTCTCTCTCTCTCTCTCTCTATATATATATATATATATATATATATATATATATATATATATATATATATATATATATATTACTTTAAAAGTATGAACTCCTAATTTAAGTGTTAAATTACTATAATATCTTTAATTTAGGTTGTGACTTTTTCGATGTGGTGTGACTCATCTAGTAAGTTGTAACATTTTTCAAAGGGTTGTGATTTTTCGATGAGTTGTGACTTTTTCAATTGTGACTTTTTCTAATAGTTGTGTCTTTTTCAATAAGTTGTGACTTCTCGTAAAGGTCATGGTTTTCAGATAAGACACAAAAGAACATTTGTTCATATGACTATTTGTTGACTATAAATAGAGGGACTTCCTCTTTGTCACGACCGGGGAGTACCCCCTAGACGTAATCAGTGTCGTCGTCCTCGGAGAGAACTTGGACAAGCCCTTAGCATTCATCATAACATATTATAGGTAAAAAATGCGGAAAATTAAAAACTTTTTACATATTGTATTGAGGTATGCATAGACCTCTCACATATCACATTTGGAGTTTACATAAACTCCTCGTTTAGTGAAGCTTACATAGGCTTCTCGTTTAGGAAACATAGTCAATACATAAGAATTAGTCTAATACTTCGTCTCACATCAAACCATCTAAAGCAGAATACAATATTAGAACATAGCCCTTATACAAGTTCATATTGCCACACAGGGCTTACAACAAATATCTTCAAGAAGAGGGAAGAAATGATTGTCTTTAGATAATATCAATACTACTAGGGTAGAACAAAGGCACCATCCTCAAACTTGAGGACCTATCAAAAACTCGGGGAAAAGTCTAAGTCTTCTTGCAAAGCAACTTTGATATCTCAATGGCCCAAATATATATTTTTTGGGAAAAGGGAAAGAATATGGATTAGTACAACCGCATGTATCAAGTATGGAAACATATGCTAGTAGAACCATTGAAATCATGCTTAAAAGGACATTTAGTTCAAAATCATGCTAAGCCACTCAAAAGCCTTTATTCACAATTAAGAACATATGCAAGTCAATGATCACATATTCACTTAAGACAAGTTCATATTCAACACAAGACCAACATCATCATAAAGTCAAGTAAACATGGATATTATCAACATAAGGTCATATCAACATGAATGACATCATATCAAGATCATATAAACATAACTACTCCAACGTAATGTCATAACAATAAATCATATACAAAAGTTCATATCATCACAACATATAAGACCCTTACTCACAACCCCTTCTCAAGCCTACAAGTGCAATGCTTATGTGAAGCCCCATAACCCCACATAATCAAGTAAACCAAGTAGAGGATCATAAGCAATGTCTATATTTCATATCTCTTCATATCATGCATATTCATAACCATGTACATCAACTTAGACCAATATATGTTCATCAATGAAACTAATATCATATAGGATCATCAACATGTAAAGTCATCATATACATTTCTTTCATATCATAAGTACATTAGAACGACCTCCTAGCACTTCCCTCAAGGTCAACTTGTGTCATGTATAAATAGAGTCTCATACCCCTACCTACACTAAGTAGAACCCCTTAAGTCACCCTAGTTATTGTTCACTTTATTACTTTCATTTTACTTTCAGGAACAATCGCCTTAACCTAAAATAGACCATGTAAGCTAATCATGGAATTCAGTGTCATGAAACCCCCCAAAAAGGTGATCTACTTGCCAAGGTAGGACCAAAACATGAACATAGCATTCTAGGTGGATCCACTATCTAGTATTGCTATGTATGCAACATAGTTAAGGAACTAGGAGATATGTCTTGAACACTCTACATGCCCATTAGCATTGGAGTCCTCATCTCATGAGAATATTTGGTGAATCTCCCTTCTATGGGAGTTAACACTTCTCATTATCAAGTTCACTTGGTGCTAAGCTAAAATCCCTTTTTGAAATATTATTTATTCATTCTCAATTATCATAGCTTAATGTAGGTCATAGGAGACTAACCTCCTTGTATATCATGTCATTTGCTCATCAGGTATAAGATGAGAGCTTCATTTCATCACAAACCATCATTGATGAGATCAACATGCCATAGTCATATCATACAAGGTACACAAGAGAATCACTCTTGAATCATTAGACCCTTACCATGATCTCACATTCAACATAATCATATCATGTCATCATATTCATCATATCATATCTTCTTAATCTAATCACATATAATACTTCAATCGAACACCATTATCAAGTATAAATCATCACCATTTAAGTAAAGAGTTCAAGATTACAAAGTCTTACAAAATAGCCTCCATGGACTTCATCAAGATCTTACCCTTAATTCATCACAATTATCCAATGACCCACTCATCATCATCATAATATAGTTAATCAAACGATAACATAACCAATTCCAACAAACTTAATCATTCACAAGTCCAATTCATAGCTAGGGTTAAGGAAAATGGTTTAAACCATAAATTCTTTAAAAAATAGATTCAATCCCAACAATACACGACAATTGGCAGTCCATGAATAAAATAAAATAATTGACACAAATCTAACAATCAATACATAAGCATGATCCAAGATTTAGGGAATTAGGAAAGTGAGTGGATCACGTGAATCCATTAATCAACATTAATTACTCAACAATATAAACTTAATTAGCCATAGTTAATCTCAATTCGTCATAATCAATCATCACTTTCAAGTTAAGAGGAAAATCCATTTGCATAGAGAAACCCTTGGAATTGGGTAATTTAGAAATCAACTTTGAATGGACCTCTTGGAGAAAGGAATCCCAAGAGTGAAAGAATTCATACCTTATCGAGACTTTAGTCACAAATTTGAGTAGGAACTTGAGGGATTAGGTGTTCTTCTTCAAGCTTCTTGATTTCTTCAATGGAGATTGAATAGAGAGAGAAAGTAGAGAAAGGTGAGAGGTTTTGAGTTTTGATTTTGTGAGTGAATGTAAGATAAAATTGATTTAAAATCAATATATAAAGATCCCTTAAAATATCTAAAAGACCCCTAACTTAAATTGACCCTTTAGTGAAGTCAAACTTGAATTCTAATTTCAGATTTTTCGTCGAAAAATAAGTCTGCGTCGCGAAGTTGTTCCCACAAGATTTGAAATAGATTTTTGAGACAATAAATTCTGCGACGCGGACCAATAATTTTGGTCCATGGTGAACCGTGTCCGCGACGCGGACTAGTTTCTTGAGAGACCAATTTGTTGTTGCCTTTGGCGGCTTGTTTGGTCAAGGGTGGGATCCCTTCAAGGACCCCTACGGTGGTCCTTGGAGAGTCGGACCTGGAAATTTTGACCCGATATATATGATTTTAACTTTTTAAAGTACTTTACAAGTTTTTGACTTCATACAATACACTCAAACCTTCACAAGACCTAAGGACATTAAATATTTCAATTGCACTAGTTTCCGGTCGTCTATTGACGTTTGGACTATAATACTTCTAATTCAAGTTTATTACATTATTCTAGGTCTGAAAATTTCATTTTAATCATTATTTCCTAGGTGAGGCTCGTCTAAGTCATGGACCTTCCGCAGTGCTACACTCTTATTTTTCAACCACAATTTTTTTTAATCTTTCACTCTTCTTCTTCTTGCATTTTAATTTTTTTGTATGATTTATTGTGGTTGAATGAGTTCAAAGTTTAGCAGAATATGAGGTACCCACTATCCTGATGTAGTAAGTTGTTCTATCCTAAGAGGGTATATTCCATAACCTCGAGTATTTGAGGAAAATAATATAATTTTGAATACATAATAATTATTTTTTTGCTTCATATACACATTAGTATGTAATATTCCAATATACGAAGCTAAAATTATATAGTATAAATTCATTTGTTTTTTTTAATAATTTCTCTTGTGATGTAGATATATGTTTCTGAGTATCATTTTATAAAATGTAGAGAATTGTCACAATTTGTTTTTGATGTTCAAGTCAAAAGAATGATTTTATTTATCAATGTTACTTACGTGATTTGGACTCTCTAGAAGTTTGCTTCAAAATAATTACTATTATATAAATATCGTCCTTTTGTTTTACTTATTTTCTATTTTTTAATATTTCAGTATTTTAGCCGAAGAAAAGTCGATATGACTTGAAATGACGCCAGCTGAAATTTGTATCAGTTTAATTTTTATTATTTATTTAATATCTAATTTTCTGAGATAAATATTTTTATTAATGCAAATATATATTTATATTCAGGTAGGTTTTGTATTTAAACTAATAAAGTATTATATATGTCACAAATATATAATAAAGTTAACGAGATCTTATAACTTCAAAATATATTATTTAAAATATTCTAAATTCTTTTTAAAAAAAGAAAAAAGAAAAAGAAGACACACATCAAATGTTAAAATATGTGAATATACATATAGTTGTTCTCTTCACTTGTTCATATGATATCAAATAATTTAACGTGGAATACACATGCAAAGCACATTTGATTAGAAGACAAGAAAAATACAAAACATATATTGTCTATAAGGTAATATTGGTGAGATAAGACTTATCACATGGTTGAACCTCATCAGATTGAAATAAATATATAAATAATTTCATTTGACTGGTAATATTTTTCATTGATCATCTTTATAGGTTTACGTGAATAAGAGATATACGACGCTCCACATTGAACATTTAAAAATGAATCTGCAATTTTATTTTTGAGAAAATGCCCAAATGATCCCCTAATATATGATCAAATTCTCAACTACACACTTATACTTTACGAGGGTTCTATTACCCCCTTAGACTATTTTTAAACCGAATATAAACAACACTAAAAATAGACAACCTTATTCTTTTCATGTAGTGCACCACGCGTTGCCAGCTGTCAAATATCACATATATATAAAAAATAAATTATATTTATTTTCTTCATCATCTTCTTCCTCTTCACTTTGTCCAAAGTCATGCTTCAAATTTTTTCACTCTAACTTCCAAAAATCTTTTATCTCTCTCCACCCCATTTCTCTCTAAGTACTCCCCACTCTCACCCCCACACCCTTTTATAACCCACAAATTAAGTATTATGAGATGAGAGAGAAGATAAGGCTGCTATGGTGATAGTGGTTCAACAATGGTAATGAAAATTTATAGATACGGTGGGTGTTGATGAGAGAGAGAGGGGGGGGGGGGGAAATGATAGAGGAAAAAGAAATTAAGAAAAGTAGAGAAAATAGAATTAAAGGCACCCCAATCTAAATTTAGCTTCTTCATTGCCCACATACCTTATCCTCTAGCTCTACTGGCAAATGGAAATACTTTCCATATACGAGTTGGTGTGGAGACATACCTATGTGAGTCTTGTATGCAGTGCGATAGGACAAGAGATCATCATCAAGCTTCCTTGACCAATTTGTTCTATTATGTTTTCCATCTAGATCATGGGTTTGCTCATATTCTTCTAGAAATTTTATGGAGTATTCGAAACAAAGATTGAAAAATCTGAAATAGAATTAGTCATTTTTCTCTCCAAATTCAAAAGTCTCACTCGCCTGCCACTCTTGGAAGAAAAAAAGATACTTTGGTTAGCTGTGAATTGGTGGAAAAAGATTCTTAGAAATTCTTTCACCATCAAAATTTTCCGAACTACTTAGGAGGGTAACTCATTTTTTCCCATGAATATCTCAAATCCTACCCCATTCACTAATTGTTCTCTATCCTTAATATTCAAAATATTAGTAAAACACCATACTCGTGCCCGATACCTCACCTTTCATTTGCTATCAAGTGTGAGTAAAACACCACAACTAATATTTAGACAAGTTTTGCCAAAATAAGAATCCAATAAAAAAGATTAGTTCTTTCAAAACCCTTGTGTTTTCTAAATAAATATACTATATTAACAAAATATTTATTATTTATAGCAATAACATTTTTTTAACTTGATCACTTTTAATACATTTATAATACAAATTTAATACATATACAAAGAAAAATTTATTATTCACATCTAATACAATTTTTATTGATGATTAATACGTTTATCACACATTTTAATACACTTAAAATACAATGTGACAATTTCTTACAAAAACAAGCATAATATATTATTAAAAATAATTATAATACATATTTATTGCATACATAATTCACTTTTAATAAATATTACAGATTTAACATAGTATTGATATAAATGGTATTAAATAAAAAGTATCGCTAAAATCAGTAAGTATCAATTTTCAGGTATCAATCCAAAAAATTATTTCATATTTATATGGGCGAGTTCTTCGGTTTTCCTAAATTGTCTAAAAACTAATTTCTCCAGTCATGGATATTGAATCTTGGATAAAGTTCTTGGAAGAGAAACACTTTCTATGCAAAACTTGAATAAAGTTTAGAATAGAAAGACAAGGGGCAAAAAATTATTTGAATACATGTTGGGCTCCTCATATTCTTTGATCCCTATTATGTCATAAAGGTATAAATACATGGAATTCGATCAATGGTGACACATAAATATGCAAGCCTGGTAAGATGGAAAAATAAAGTATGACGTTGCAACATCTTAGTAGAAGGAAACTCTCAATTAAAAAAAGGAAACATTCATGATTTAGTAACTCACTAAGGTGTGCTCAAACAGACTATCGGGAAGTTTTTGGAAAATGATTTTCATTTCATTTCTTTCTGTAAAAGAAGGTTATGAAACAATAAATATATTTCCGAGAAGAGGGCCAAATTGATTAATATTTAGAATTTGGGGACTAATGTAGAAGTTTGTTCAATTTTGGTTTGAGCAAAGGAAAGATCACAAAAGTTTTTTTTGTTTTGTTTTGTTTCTTTTAAAAATGTTTGATTGTTCTTCTAAAAAATAATTTTATCCAGATAATCAAACAAACAAACGCGGTTTGTTCTTTTTAAATCCCTTTTTACTAGGGCAACATTGCCTTAAGATACTTGATCTTTTGCAAGCCGCACACTACAATGGTTTTCGTGTGCACCAGAATATCAAAATCAAGGAGCCAAAGTCTTAAAGAATATTTCCAAGGAAATAACCAGCTCTATGTTAATACCTGTATATTCTGAATGTAATTCACAAGTTGAGGCATACTTAGAAAAGAAGAAATTTATACAATTATCAGTCACAAAGCCATCTCTATGGACTTCCACTCTCACATGCAGAGTAGTAATGAGACCCGCATATATTTAGGCAAAATGGCCGATTTGATTATTGTACTAGTGCAAGGGGAGACATATGTAAAAAAGCATTATTGGAAACAAATTGAATGTAGTAGTTCTTTTCTGGATCTAAAAAGCATTATTTGAAAGAAATTGAAGTTAATGATAATTCTATCATAATTCATCTATTTCTATAACAAGACAAGCTATAGTGTAGAAAATTCATATTTGTCTATATATACTGTGACTCATCACCTCACTCAGACAGTTTAGATTTTGAGAACAAATTGAAATCTTAAAGGTTAGCAGCAACAAATTCAACCTGGTTTCAACTGAATCATTCATAATCAGATCTTATGGGTATACAAGGTTCATGTCTTCATTCTGCCATCAAGCGTAAGTTCTATTCATAAGAGGCTCATTGGCAAGGAAATGTTTTTCTTAGAACCTTGATGACAACGATGAAGCGCACATAAAGTGAGGCAATGCACTTAACACATTTCTAGTTTCTCTTCAGGGATTAAGCGCGTCTTTGATAACACTAGGTCTAACCACCACTTTATGGAATATACCTTTAAGCCATCGCAACACATATTTATCGCAAAGTACCCCGGGATGCATGCCTTCAATTTACCCACCCTACTCCAATATGATGTGCGACATCATAGGCCTCTAATTATAAATGCAAGATACTTGAAGTTTCCTCTCTTTGTCTTGAATAGGATTTGTGAGTCATTCCTCACTTCCACCTCTTCCTCAAGTTTTACGTCAATGAATTTAGACGCGAAATATTTAGTTTTAGTTTTGCTTAACCTTAAAAGTTCATTCTCTAAGATCTATCTCAAAGCATCCATTTATTCGTTAACTCCACTCTGTATATTTTTATTCTATACTATGTGATCCGCGAATGGTAAAAACCATAATATCTTTCATTGAATATATCGTGTCAATTCATCCATCAGTAAGGAAAAAAGGAACATGCTAGTCGATCTCTAGTTCAACCCCATGATAACTGAAAAGTGTTCCAAGCCTCCTCCCAATAATATTATATGTTGGCAACCATGCTACAAAAAGCCTAAATGGTGCACTTAATTAAATATTTAGTTATTTACGCAGAGGACCTAGAATCACTTTCTACTCAATACATTTTTTCCTTTTTTTAGTGGTGCACCCATGTTCTAGAAATCCTATAATCATTTGTCTAAATCTGATATTTCCATCACATATTGCACATCCCCTTATTGTTTCTTTCTTGTTTACTGATTTCCTTAATCTGATATCACGTTCCTAAATTTTTTACTGCGCCATTATAAATACTACTGCATTTTTTGGTTCCTACTTTGAACAATAACTTTTCTATGGTTTATTACTTCTATTTATTTTCGTCATTGTATTGCGTGACTATCAATATTATGATTCAGGGTATTTGTCATTATGGGTTGCCTAATTTTTGTTGTTTATTGCCTACTTGATCACTCTATAACTGGCGTTAGTGGCTTCAGGGTTTGCTATAGTTTATGGTCATGTACTTGATTAGCAATAGGGGCGGGGTAGGGGTGGTGAGGGTAACAATGTAGATCCTAGGTTGAGATTTTTATCTTGAAACATAGTCACATTATCAAGCAAATAGATACAGTTAGTGAAAATTCTTATGAAGAGGAAGATCAATAAAGCTTGTGCACAAGAAACCAAATGGGTAGGAACTTGTAACGACCCTCAAAATGAACTAAGGTAACTAGAGCCTCACATGTTTCTAAAATGGTTAGTAAAAAAATAATTAAGTACTTTACAATGTGTATAATTGATTTGAAGAGGTTTGGAGGTCAAATGTTCAAGGCGTTCAAAATTTTTTCCTTGAAACGTGCTTGTGTGTCTTAGTGTGTTTTTGCTTGTGTTATGTGTTGTTTGGAGCTCGAATTCATGAGAGAGGTTCCTAATATGTATCCAAGAGTATTTGAGGTGGAAACATTCGGGAAAAACTTCCCAAGGACCGATCAAAGGGTTATTGAGGAGGACCCAAGCTTGGGCCAACAAGATGCCCAAGGCAGCAACTTTTGTTCCTTGGTGAAATAGGTCCGCATCATGGACTTGGTCCTCCATAGGTCAAAAGGTTGGTCCGGTGCGGACACAACACAGACTCAACTTCCCCAAAAGTAATTTTCAAAAAATCATGTGGGAACAGCTCCGCGTCGCGGACTTGTTCCCCGACAAAGATTCCAAAAATGAAAGTTGAGTTTGATATGTCTAAAAGTAAAAATGAGTATGGGGGTGTTTTGGTAACCTTAGGTGACACTCATAAACTGTTTTTAAGATCTATTTAGCCATTTTCCCAATTGATGGAAGGGTGTATAACATGTGTTTAAGTTGACTCATGGTCAAAATGTCTGGGTATGACTCCCCAAGGACCAACAAAAGGCCCTTGAGGAGGACTCTAGCATTGTGGGGTCAAGACTGCATGGGCAGTGTTCACCTATGAAGGGAAACGATGGAACGTGTGTGG
This sequence comes from Solanum lycopersicum, assembly GCF_036512215.1. Classification (NCBI taxonomy): domain Eukaryota; kingdom Viridiplantae; phylum Streptophyta; class Magnoliopsida; order Solanales; family Solanaceae; genus Solanum; species Solanum lycopersicum. Next base: position 25,277,119 of record NC_090808.1, read on the forward strand.
ATCGATGGGGAGTCGATTCCATCCATCGACCAACACTTAGACAAATCCGGTAAGGAATTATTTTGGCAGGTATCTGAACTCATCGACGGATGAGAAGCACGTAAAGGGGAAGGGGTCGTCGACTCACAAACAGACCGTTGGTCGAGGTCTAGGTGAGAGCCTAATATTTTGCACGTTTTTAAGTTAGTTCAAATTAATTAATTAAAGGGTTATTTAGTTAGTTGGGGGATTAGGATGTATAATTAACTTAGTTAACACCCTATATAAAGTCCTAACTTAATTAAGACTAACTAAAACTCTAATAACTCACAAACCCAATCTCTCTTCCTTCTTTCTTCTTCCTCTCTCTAGTGAAGAACTCCATTGAAGATCAAGCTAGGGGAGGTTTTAAGTTCTTCAAAGGGTCAAGTTTCACCATCAATATTCATCAATAAGCAAGGTATGAGATCTCTTTTACCTTTGAGACCTTTTTCCTCAAAGGGCTCTATCAAATTGATTTTCACAATTGGGTTTTCAAGTGGGTCTTTTCCAATATCAAAAATTATGTCATGAATTGATTTTTTTATGATTTATTTTGGATATTATGAATATATTAACATGTAATTTAACTTAATTATGTATATCTTGATGGTTTGGTCTAGTTTGTACAATATGACATGTACCCCTTAACCCTAGGTTATGATCTTGATATAAATTATGTTACATTGCTTCAATTGACTTGGTTATTGGTTGAATTTTTACTAGATGATGTTGTAATAGTAATCATGAAATAATTAGGGTGAGTTGTAGTCCTTTCATTCTAGTTCTTGAGAATTGATCTAGTTTATGAACTATGTTGTTAGTTTGACCTAAGTATCTTCTCTTAAGCTATGAACTAGTATTCAATCGTGATGTAGTGATTCTTTTAGCCTTGTTATCATGTTGGTCATTTAATTATGATGATTTTCTATCCTAATTTGTTTGAATTAGGGGTTGATGGTAAGACCTTCATGATGAATTATGAAGGAGACTTGGTTAGTTTTATGATCCCTATCCTTTACTTCAAATTATGGCTAATTATGATTAAGTGATGGTGAAGTATTGGAGTATGCCTTAGGATTGATAGGATGGTATGATGTTTAATTGAAATGTCTTGACTATGGTTTGTGAGGTGTTGGCTTAACATCTAAATGTTATAAGGATGGTAAATGATTTACCAATGTGCCTTACATGAAGTGATATGTAAATGTGCTAACCTCACCTATATGAATTGTAATGAAAGGGTTATGCTCATGCAATTCTTACTGAGCTATGATGATTATGAATATACAAGGGTTAGACCCTATGACCTACAATAAGCTATGATGATTAATAAAGACATTTCAAAAAAGTACTCTAGCTTAGCACCGAGTGAACTAGAGTGAGGAGTGCCCCTTTTAACATATGGAAGGTAGGATCACTAATGTACTCTTAAGATTAGAGACTATAATGCATGTAGGATAAAGAGGGTCCCAATTATATCTCCTAGTTCTTCAACTATGTTGCCCTTATAGGAATACTAGCTAGTGGATCCACGTAGTTCCTATGTTCATATTTTGGTACCACCTTGGCAAGTAGTCCACCTTCTTTCGGTATAGGGTTCCATGACACCGCATTCCAAATTAGCTCATATGGTCTATGTCGGTTAGGGCAACATGTTCCTAAAAGGTAAAATTAATTAAAGGAAAATGAACTCTAACTAGGATAAGCTAAGGGGTTTATCTTAGTGTAGTAGGGTATGGGACTCTACCTAAATACTGTACTAGTTAGCCTTGAGGGAAGTCTTACAAGGATTTTCTTATATATGAATATGCTTATGATGGTATATGATATGATATGATGAACTTACACATTGTTGATACTATATGTTGATTACTTTCACTTATGAATATGTGTTGGTCTACTTAGTTGAAGTATGATGATATTTACTCTTCAATGCTATGCTATGTGAAGTAGGATGCTGGTCATGATTTTTGTTGAGTTAATTGATTGAGTAAGATTATGGGGCTTTGCTTGGTCATTGCACTGATGACTTGATAGGGTCTCATGGGTAATTGTCTTGCTTTGATTATGTTATAGTGAACTCTTATTCATGATAGTTACTATTATGACTTGATGATAGAGTTACTTGACCATGTCTTCAATTACATTATATGCATGTTAAATTGACTAGTTTTGATGTTGTTGGTCTCTTGATGTACATGCCTATGACTTCATGAATGTGCCTAAGTGATTTGGTATGGTCTTGTTGAATATGCGTAAGTGTTTTTAAAGTGAATTGCATACCTTTATGAAATTTCCCTTTTCTTAGCATGATTTTAAAGTATGTGTGCATATGGTCTCATGCTTACTACAAGTGGTGTACAAACCCCTTTTCTTCTTTTTCCCCAACATTTTAGGTTTCGCTAGTTGAAGGGCTTTTGGAGACGACTTGAATAAGACTTGGTTTTCTTGATCATCCATGTAGGATAGGTCCTCACTTTCCGTGGGCAATGCCAATATCAAGCTATGAAGTTGTTCTAGTATTAAAGACTCTTATATTTCTTTCCTTCTCGATTGGATATTAGACGTTGTATGACCTATATGTGGTCTTGTTTCATTGATGTATGGGATAGGCCCAAATTTTATATACTCTTATTAGATGGTTATGAGTTTAGATGACTATTTGAGTCTATGTTATGTTCTATATAATAATGTGCAATAAAAGTAGAAGACTAAGTAATCTTCCTATACGAAGGGTCTATATATACTCGATATATATATATATATATATATATATATATATATATATATATATTTCTGCTATGTAGAGGTTTATGTAAACCTCCAAGTAGAAGTATTGAAAAGTTTTAAATTTCTACTAAATTTAACCTATGAATGTAATGATGTAAGCTAAGAGGCTAGTCTCAGTCCTCAAAGAGGATGAGGCCGCCGGTTACGTCTAGAGGGTATTCCCGGATGTGAAAAACTTAGTATCAGAGAATGAGGTTGAATATCTTTGAGTAAATGTCTCTCTCAACCACGTCTATGTAAGTTCATATTCATAATTGTGAAGCACGCCACATTTATTGATAGGAACCTACGTGATACTTAGGAAACTCTCACTTTCTTGGAAGTCCAATATCGTGTCTCTAGTGTTTAGCTCTATTTGATTTAGTGTCTAATCCTCTTGTTGTGATTATAAGCAATGAATACTCGAAGGAATGCGGCACAAAGAGTTGAGGAAGAGATTGCCAATTCTCCTCCTCTTGATGAAGATATGAATGATGATCAAGCTCCGGTCGATCCACATTTGACGGATGGTGCCATAAGGGTTGCACCCTTCCAATTGGATCAAGACATTACTACCCAAGAACAAGTCACCTCTACTCAAGCTCAAGCCATGATGACTTAAGCTAATCGGGAGGTTGTACCCCGAGAAAATAAATAAGTTGCTACCATGGCCTCCCATCTAAGGGATTTCACTTGGATGAATCCCCCTACTTTCTATGGGTCCAAGGTTGAAGAAGACCCCAAGAGTTCATTGATGAGATTTATAAGATTCTATATGTTATGGGGTTGTCTATTAGCGAGAAGGTTGAGTTAGCCACTTATCAACTCAAAGATGTGGACCAAATTTGGTATGTCCAATGGAGGGACAATAGGCCTTTAAGGGGTCGACCGGTGACTTGGAGGTGTTCAAGAAGGATTTTCTTGATAGATTCTTTCCTAGGTAGAAGAGGGAAGCAAAATTGATGGAGTTCATCAACCTTTGCCAAGGAGGCATGAGTGTTCTTAATATTCTTTGAAATTCACTAAATTGTCAAAGTATGCTCCTTCTTTGGATTTCGACCCTAGGGATGAAATTAACCATTTTGTGATGAGAGTGTCGGATTATGTGAAAGAGGAGTGTCATTTGTCTATGGTACATGACAATACGAACATTTCTCGTCTCATGGTTCATTCTCAAAAAGTGGAAGAGGCAAGGGCCAAGAGAATGAATAGAGATGCAAAGAGGGAAAGATCTTTTGGTGATGGTTCTTCTAAGAGTAGGCTTGAGATTCAAGACCAACCTAGGTTCAAGAAGAGGGTGTCCAATCAAGTTCGTTCCAAGTTCCCTATGGCTAGGGATTAGAGGGTGTCTAATTATTTGTCAAGTATAGCAAATGTGAGTTTTGGTTGAGGTCGGTGGCGTTTTTTGGTCAGATCATCTCTAGTGAGGGAGTTGAGGTTGATCCAAGGAAAACCTAGGCGGTTAAGAATTGGCCTAGACAATTGACTCCAACCAACATTAATAGTTTCTTGGGTCTAGCGATTTATTATCAGAGGTTTGTGGATAGTTTTGTGTCCATTCCATCTCCCTTTACTACTTTGACCTAAAAGAGTAAGAATTTTGAGTGGTCAGATGCATGTGAAAAAAGCTTTCAAATGTTGAAGGAAAAGTTTACTTCTCCTCCGGTATTGACCCTACCTGAGGGTACAAAGGGTTTTGTAGTATATTGTGATGCATCCCGGGTTGGGTTGGGGTGTGTTCTCACACAACATGGAAGGTTATATCCTATGCCTCTATGCAACTTAAGGTACATGATAGAAACTATCCAACTCATGATCCTGAGTTAACGACCGTGGTATTTGTTTTGAAAATATGGAGGCATTACTTGTATGGTGTCCATGTGGATATGGATACGAACCATAAAAGTCTTCAATACGTATTCACCCAAAAAGAGTTGAATCTCTGGCAAAGGAGATGGTTAGAGTTGTTAAAAGACTACGGCATGAGTATCATCTCGGTAATGCCAATGTAGTAGCGGATGCTTTGAGTTGTTTGTCCATGTGAAGTATGTCCCATGTTGAGGAAGCAAAGAGAAATCTAGTAAAGGATGTCCATAGATTGTCTCATTTAGGGGTTTGGATTGAAGATTCTCCCATAGGTTGTATGGTGGTACATCATAACTCAGAGTTGTCTTTGGTGGTTGAGTTGAAGTCCAAACAACCCACCGATCAAGCATTGATGGAGTTAAAGGAATCGGTTCTTGGTAAACTCAATGATTCATTGTCCTTGGGGGTGGGGGGAATGGTGTCTTGAGGTACCAAGGGAGGATATGTGTTACCAATATAAATGGTTTGAAGAGTCGGATTCTTGAGGAGGCTCATGGGTCCTGTTACTCTATTCATCCGGGTTCGACGAAGATGTACCATGACCTTAGGGAAGTGTTCCGGTGGGAAGGTTTGAAAAAGGACACAATGGAGTTTGTCTTTAAGAGTCCAAATTGTCAACAAGTTAAGGCCGAACACCAAAAGCCCGGTGGTTTACTACAAGAAGTCCAAGTTCCTACTTAGAAGTGGGAAGACATTAATAGGGATTTTGTGGTAGGTTTGCCTCGGAAACAAAAGCAATATAACTCTATATGGGTGATTGTGGATAGGTAGACCAAATCCACTTATTTTATTCCCGTCAAGTCTACTTATTTGGTGGAAGATTATGCAAGGATCTTCATAGATGAGATTGTGTGTCGCAATGGTATTCCGTTATCCATCATATCGGATCGGGGTGCACAATTCACATATAGGGTTTGGAGGTCATTCCAAGAAGGGTTGGGTACTAAGGTGAAGCTAAGAACCATTTTTCATCCCCGAACGGATGGTCAAGCGGAGCATACTATTCAAACCCTTGAGTATATGGTTAGAGCTTGTATTATTGATTTCAAGGAAAATTGGGAAAAACATTTGCCTTTGCAGGAGTTTGCTTACAATAATGGTTTCCATTCATCCATATCCCTTATGAAGCCTTGTATGGTAGGAGGTGTAGGTATACTATTGGATGGTTTGAAGTGGGTGAGTTTTAACTTTTTGACCCAACTTGATTTATAAGACTTTGGAGAAGGTTCATATCATAAGGAACCAATTGTAAATAGCCTATAGCAGACAAAAATCTTATGTCGACCATAGGAAAAGAGATTTAGAATTTGAAGAAGGTGATAAAGTGTATTTGAAAATTTCACCTATGAAAAGGGTGGTTAGATTTGACAAGAAAGGGAAGTTGAGTCCTCGTTATGTGGGTACTATGAAATCTTGCAAAGAGTTGGTAAGGCTGCTTATGGGCTATGGTTTCCTAGTGAATTGGCTTCGATTCATCCGATTTTTCATGTTTCTATGATTAATAAGTGTATTGGTGATCCCAAGTCTATTCTTCCTATTGAGGGTCTTGGTGTGAAAGATAACCTCTCGTATGAGGAAGTTATGGTTCAAATCCTTGATAGAAAAGTAAAGAAGTTAAGGAATAAAGAGGTGGCTTCCGTAAAGGTGTTATGGAAGTACATGCCTCAATAACACTTAACATCTCAACCTCAGTCATACATCAATGAATGATCCCATTGTCACAACTACGATACACGTATGACTCATCCCAAAAGAACTTTTTTACATCATGGTGAACTTCTTTCTTTGGTGTGACAACAAACTCGTTGGTACCAAATTGCTTGCTATGTAATAAACAAAGTAGGCATACCAAGAAATGAGGTCAAGTGAGGCGGCCAATACTTTTTCATCTCTAGGAATATATCGTTTATATCACCCTTTTAACCAAGCTCGAATAATGATTCACTTTCAATATAGACAAGTGATCGGCAACTTGGTTCTCTGTCCCCTTCAAATCTTTCTCCACAAAATCAAATTATTGCAACAACAACACCCATCTAATAAGTCGTGGTATTGAATCCTTCTTGGACATCAAATATCTCAACGCTGAATGCTCCGTACGCACTATCACCTTTGTTCCAAGCAAATAAGAGCAAAATTTCACGAAAGCAAACACCACCGCAAGAAGCTCTTGCTCTGTAACCTTGTAATCTTTTGGACTGCTTTTAGGGCTTTGCTTTCATAGTAAATGAGGTGAAGGATCTTTTCACGCCTTTGCCCCAATAATACGACAAACGCCACCCCACTAGCGTCGCACATGACTTCATACGGTTCCCCCCAATTTTTAGCAATAATAATGGGGTCAGAGACCAAGTTATTCCTCTACTCTTCAAATGTTATCACACAAGAATCATCAAAGTCGAATACACTCTCCTTTTCAAGCAACTTCTACAAAGGATGTGCAATGTTCAAGAAATACTTTATGAACCTTATTTAGAACCAAGCGTGCCCAAGAAAACCTCTAACACCCTGTACGGAGATGGGTGGTGGAAGCCTTTAGATCACCTCAACTTTGTCCCCATTAACCTCAATACCCTTACTAGAGATACGGTGATCCAACACAATACCTTATTTCACCATGAAGTGGCACTTCTTTCAATTTAGTACCAAATTGCAATCTTCGCATATTTTAAATACTTTGGCTAAATAGTCTAAACAACGATCAACAGAGTCGCCCGCGATAGAGAAATCATCCATGAACACATAAATAGTTTCCTCCACCATGTCAGAAAAGATCACATCATAAAACACAGGAAAGTAACAGGTGTGTTGCATGACCCAAATGGCATCCATTTGAATGCAAAAGTCCTATAAGGGAATGTGAAATTGTTCTTTTATTGATCTTCTAGGGCGATTGAGATGTGATTGTAGCCCGAATACCCATAAAGAAAGCAATACCATCCTTACCTGCAAGTCAATCCAACATTTGGTCCATAAAAGGCATGCAAACATCTGGTTCAACATATGATCTTTTTCTGTCCAAGCATTCAACATTAGGTAATCCATGCAAACTCTCGATTCGGTCATTGATCACCGGTTCATTCGATACCACAGTGATATAACCCTTTTTAGGCACACACTAAATACGCATACCTAACTACGGTCTGCGATTGGATAAATGACACTAGCATCCAACCATTTAATAATCTCCATCTGCACTACCTCTTTCTTAGGTGGATTTAATATTCTCTGATGCTCAATACTAAGCTTATGATCAAGCATGAGTTGAATATTGTGAGAGCAAATTCTGAGAGGAATTCCAATAATATCCTCAATAGTCCACTCAATGCACGCTTGAACCTCAATAGATGGCTTTGCGGGTAGGGATTCACGATTCTTTATGTCTAGGTCCAACCTCTTTAGTTTTGACCGGTACTCAAATCTCTCCAATGCAGCAACCCATTCATCATAATCCTCTATGCCATCACTCTCAAATTTCACCATAAGTGCTGCGAGTGACTCAACACCAAACATTTTCTTAATTTGCACTTCAGACACACTGTCAACTCTATAAATTATTGCGGACATCGATTGAACTTCACCACTTTGCTTCATGAACCTACTACTATCAAATGTCAGCTCTTAACTATTTAGCCTGAACTTCATCTTCCCCTTCTCCATATCAACCACTGCACACCTACTAGCAAGGAATGGTGTCTATATTGGGAACCTCAAAGTCTACCTCAACATCAAGCATTACAAAATCCACTAGAAATATGAATGACTCAACTTTCACTAGAACATCATGGAGTACACCAATTGGTCTCTTTACAGTCTGATCAACCATCAATAGCCGCATGACAATGGGCTTTGGATTCCCCAAACCTAGCTTCTTATAAATTGACAAGGGCATGAGATTTATGCTAGCACAAAGATCACACCATGCCTTAGCAGTGTAACAACCCGATTAGTACTTGGAATAGTGAAGGCGCCAGGATCCTCTTTCTTTTCACCATCCTCAAAAGTCACTACCCTCTTCTTTATCATCATGTCCTTTATGAATTTCGCATACCCATGCATTTTATCTAAGGGTTTTATCAACAGGACGTTGATGGATAATTTCTTCAACATACTTATAAACATGTGGTATTTTCTTCTTCAATATTCTTCACCAACCTCTGTGGTATAGAGGTGGGGGTCTAGGTATAGGGATAACTTTCTGATTAACTTTTGCTTTATTATACATTACAATTGCGAACTCTCTACTGACCTCTCTCATGTCAATATTTTCTTTAGTATCAGTCTCCACCCTAGAAAACATAGGTGGATCAATTGTTTTATTACCCCATTGAGTAGTCACTGTCATTTAATGCCCATCCTTCCTTAGATTCTAGATAATGTTGCTTGGAAGAGTGTTAGGTTGGCATGGGTTCACTGTAGTAGACAACTGAGTCATCTGTAGCACAAGATGCTTTATCGAGACTACATGTGCATCAACCTTTTGTCCAATACCAGACAAGTCGTTTCTCACCTCCCGCACATTCTCATATGTTGCATCAAACCTCATCATCATCTTCTGCATCATATTCTCAATATGCTGCATATTACCTCCACATTTCCTACGATCAGATTCTTGATTTTGAGGAGGAACATATGGCTCAACCTGATTGTTCTCGTTACCATAGTTGTTCCCATTGAAGTTGTTGTCGCGATTTTATTTCTCATCTCAGACATATTAACCCTCTCGGTTGTAGTTACCATAGTTCCAACCTTGGTTTCCTTGACATTGGCGCCAATTATCCATATTGTAACATTGGGCATTTGGTCAGAAACCTCCCGTTTGATCATTTACCGGCATATGCGTCCTCTTAATAGTAATAATCGTCTGTGGAGGGTGGATTTCTAGTCAAATAGTTCACTGCATTCACCTTCTTTGTGTACCCGCTCATATGTTCTATGACCAACCCCAACTTGGTCCTCATCTACGCCATCATTTCATGAATCTCATCTACGGCTGGATTGTTTGTAGCTTGAAAAGCGAAGGTATTCCGGCTAATGTCCGACATTGTAGTGCTCCAAGCTTTGTTGTTGTGAGATAACTTCTTCATTTTCTCATTGATTTCTGCCCAGGACCATTCGCCATACAACCCGCCTGCAATAGTATTAAGCACTGTCTTACCATTGTCATCTTGTCCCTAATAAAAGTACTCTTTGAACGACTCATTATCAAAATGGTGGTTTAAGACACTTCACATAAAGGCAATGCATCTATCCCAAGAGACACCCACAGACTCTCCAGGTTGAGCCACAAAATTGTTGAGCTTGTCCTTTTTATTCAACTTCTTGGACACTGGAAAAAATCTTGCCAAGAATGCATCTGTCAACTTCTCCCATGTATCGATACAGTTGTAAGGGAACACATTAAACCATACTGTAGCATCTTAGGGAACACCCTCTGCCCGATAACATTAATATCCCAACACCTTGTATACCTCATTAATAAACACTTGAGAATCTTCCTCAACCTTTGATTCATGAAGCTCAGGGAGATTCATCCTAGTGAAGTACCTCACTCTAGTTGCCACCATACCCACATTTGGGTTCACGGGGACCATAACCTACCTATTGGTTTGAGTTGTTATGGCTTTGTCCAACAGTTAAAAGCAACTTATAATTCTCCATTACTCAATTATTCGGCTAAAGGGTTGGCCAAAACTGGAGGAGCTTCTTCAAACCTTTGAGGAGCTTCTCGTTAAACATTCTTATTCACATTCCTCCTAAAATAAGGTCTTTAAGGGTCAATTTGCTAAAAAGGATCGAATAAAAATTTGGAGAGAGATATATGGAGTAACACTCTATCACACTACTTCTGTATAATGAGAGAAGTAGAATTTACTAAACAAATTATAGAATCCTTTCATAAACGTGGCTCGCTTCACACTCATGAAAAAGATTCTTCTCAATATGGCTTATGAGAAATAGTAGGACATTTCTAAACCTTATTCTTGTATTACCAAGTTTGTCACGATCATAAATACACCCTATGTGTAACAATGAATTTAGGACCCTAAGAGGACCTACACAAGCCACTTAGCATACATCATACCAGAAATAAGAGTGAAAACTTGAAAGTTATCATTTCATATATATAAAGTTTGACAAATGAAAGTCTAACATAAGTCTCAAAGTCATCTAGTATGTCATAAAGTAGTTATTGGGACGTAAATCATACATCACACACAAGTATGATACGAAAAGACAAAAATAAATAAAATATCTTAGTACGTGGAACATAAAGACTCGCCATAAGCTGAAGTATTCAATAGAAGTCTAGCCACAAAAATGAAGGGTGGGAACGTTGGACCAGACATTCATGAGATAATGTGGGTAAACATATGCATTAGTACATGAAATGTACTAACTATGATGCAATATTCATAAAGATGAACATAGTAGTATAAATTGTTTTAAAACGTGTAACTATAATCAATATTTGGAATGTAAAAACTAGGAAATAAAACATGGAAATTTAATGATATAGTTAATGCATTTGATGTAAATGACATAATAAAAGCTTTAAAGAAAAATCATCATTTTTTTGTATTTATATGTCACGCCCCAAATTCAAGGGACATAACTGGCTCCTGATGCCGAAAATCAGGCCCAAGCTGACCCTACTGTACCATTTGCTACTAGCATAAGAAACAACATACAATCAAGAAAACAAACAAGTGATCTCAGCTTAAAATTAAGACCTCGTCCTATAAGGCCCTTGTTAACAGATCTATAAAAGAAACAGCTACACCTAACAGTTCATATAAATAAATAGCCAACTAGCACAAAAGTTTTTATTGGTTCTCAAGGCCACCATGATATCTGTAAATATATCAAGCCTATACACGAAATAGCTCACACGCTTCACCAAACCAACAAACTAGGCTCGTATTTCCATAAGTTATCTATATAGCCCACACACTAGTCTACAAGTCTCTTAGAGTAGAAAAGATTTGGAGGACATGGCCCCAACCTACCCATAAATATATGTACAACAAAAACTAACAAACTTTCCAAATATGGCTGCTCCGAACGAAAGGGGATAGCCAATCAGATAGATGTAAATCCTGCTGCTAAGGAGGTCTACTGGCTCGTCTATTGGTACCCGCATGCTGGATCAACAAGGCACTGGATGTTGATCCTGATTACTTGTGTCTTCATCATAAGACAATGTATATCAACTAGCATAAGTATATTAAATGTATGAGTATGAGAGTTAGAATGCTAACAACATCTTTAAGCTTAAGAATGTAAGAAGAAACTTACATTCGCTCTACTCAACTCATGAACTACTGAACTTAATATAAAGCAATAGAAACACATGTAATATATATAAAGCTTTGTAAAACAGTAAAAAAAACTCAGTTCGTTAAAGACGCTGCAAACTCAACTTTTCTAATATATGAAAGTAATATAGTTTCCGTAAGAGATTCTCTAACTGATAACCATTAGTATGTGCTTAAGAAATGGTACAACGTCTTACCTCATGTTGCAAGAGGACCGTCCTATACCTTGCCATTAGTATAGAATCTGAACTACTAAGTGGATCCACTAGTCTATGCTAAAAATCACTAAGGAATCATTTAAAAAATATGACCATTCTTCTGTCTATGTTGGCTATATGGTTTATGGGGGCTTAATTTAATATGAATTCGCGTCCTCATATTGGTACTCAATACTACTCCCAAAATAATTATCTTATGTGTTTTAAAAATAACTTCTTATCTGGTTTGAGGTAATTGCTCAAACTTAGCTTTATAAACTCTTCTTGGAAATCATAGTTTCCTTTTTACTAGAACTAACCAAAGGCTTTGTTGGAAGTATAGCTTCCTTCCTTGCTAAAAATGTTAAAACACTTGTAACTCAAATCATTACTCTTATAATTTTTGCGAAATGAAATGAACTCTTTACTTTTTGCTTAACTTGTAATTTAACTCTTAGTCTTAGTTCCCTTATAACTTTTGAGAATTTAACTCAACTCATTACTCTTTGTTCAACTTGTAGCTTTAGCCTTAAAACAAAGTTAAAATGTTTGTTTAAGACTCTTGAAAACTTTAAGAACTTACTTTGATTTGCTTCTTAACTTTTATACTTGACTCTTAACTTCTTTGACTTTGATCTTAACTTTCCTTAAATTTGATTATGGATTCAAGGTTCACAATCTCATGTTTATGGATGATTTAATGTTGTTTAGATATACCTTAGAGTGTTGGAATAAACTATAAAATGTGGGTACACCAAATTGGAAAGCCCTTGCAACAGTTCTTCCAATGATATAAAGAACTGACTCTAACTAATTCTGAGCTAGAAGTTGTGTACGTTTAAAAATAACCAAACATTACTTTCTTAACTTTTGAAAAATTTTCAGAATTTCCCTTCTCTTTCAAAAAGTGATTTTTTTTAGTTTCTTAGCTTATTCTTGGCTATTACGAGTTATGAGATGTTACAATATCTCTCCGTTGGAAACTCATCCTCGAATGAGATTTCTTTCACTAATCCAAGAATAGTAACCTAATGTTTAACACTCGGCAATCAAAATCAAGTAATAACATACTCATAGTTTACAAAGTAATGAAAATAGAATTAGTACCTTGGTCTATGTTCTCTCCAGATTCAAACGTGGATATCTCTTATTCATATCCTCTTCATCTTCCCAAGGTGATTCTTCAATAAATTGGTTCCTCCAAAGGAGCTTGACTGACACAACCAACTTCGTTTGCAACTTGCAAAATTGGCGATCTAAAGTCTGAATCGGAATCTCTTCATAGGATAAGCTATCATGATTTCCATTATTTTCATTTAATACAATCAATGAAGTATAACCCATGCACTTCTTCAACATAGAAATATGAAATACCATATGAACCGTTGCTAACTCTTGTGGTAGCTCCAACTCTTAGGCTACACTGCCAATTCTCTTCGAGATTCTATAAGGACCAATATACCCGGGACTTAGTTTTTCCTTCTTACCAAACCTCATAACACACTTCTTGGGTGAAACTTTTAGATATACCTAATAATTAACATCAAACTCCAACGACCTCCTCCTAAAATCTGTGTAGGAGTTTTGGCGACTCTGTGCGGTTTTCAATCTCTTTTGAATCACCTTCACCTTCTCCATAGTTTGGTGAACTAGATTTTTTCCTATCAATCCTGCTTCACCAACTTTAAACCACCCAAGAGGAGATATGCATCTTCTCCCATAAAGAGCTTCATATGAAGCCATTTGGATGCTCGAATGGTAGGTATTGGTGTAAGTGAACTCAATGAGAGGTAGGTGATCATCTCAATTCCCCTCGAAATAAATCACACAATCCCTCAACATATATTCTAGGGTATAGATAGTATGCTCTGATTTTCCATTTGTCTGAGGATGAAAAGCAGTACTTAAGTTCACCTTTGAACCTAAACCTTTCTTGAAAGACTTTCAAAACTCAGCAGTAAATTGTGCACCTCTATCTGATATGATTGAAAATGGTACTCCATGAAGTCTCACCACTTCTTGAATGTACAACTTAGCATAATCCTCGGCCGAATGGGTAGTCTTCATCGGCAAAAAGTGGTCTAATTTTTTAATTTTATCGACAATTACCCAAATAGAATCATGCTGCTTGCGAGACCTTGGCAATCCTGTGATGAAGTCCATGTTAATCATCTCCCACCTCCATTTCGTAAGTTCTATATTCTAAACCAAACCTCTAGTCCTTTGGTGTTTAACTTTCAGTTTTTGGCAATTTGGACATTTGGCAACAAACTCAGCAATGCCCTTCTTCATGCCTTCCCACCAATAAACCTCACTTAAATCGCGGTACATCTTTGTGGAACCCAAATAAATGGAATATCTTGAGCTATGAGCTTCCTCTATGATTCTTTCTTGGAGATCATCAACCCTAGGTACACACAACGTACCTTGATACTTTATCACACCATCTCCCCCTTGTTCAAAAGCTAATAATCTTTGCTTATAAACATTCGCCTTCAAATCAAGCAAAATGGGGTCTTGGTATTTATTCTCTTTCACTTCTGACACTAATGATGGCTTAGCCCCATTGGTCACCACTATCCTCCTTCTGTGGAATCCATAAGTCGGACTCCCAGGCGTACAAGTGTGTGAACATCTATTTCTAGCTCCCTCTTTTATCCTCAACATGGGTGGTGCTACCCTTGGATAACTTGCTTAAGGAATCAACAACCACATAATCCTTACCTGGGTGGTAGAGAATACTCATGTCATAATCCTTGAGTAATTCCAACAACATCTTATGTCTGAGATTTAGCTCTTTCTGGGTGAACACATATTGCAAGATCTTGTGATCAATGAATATGTCCATGTGAACACCATACAAGTAATGGCTCCATATCTTCAAGGAAAAAACCATATCAGCCAACTCTAAGTCATGGGCTGGGTAATTTTTCTAATGAGTCCTAGACCGTCTAGAGGTATAAACTATAACCTTGCCAGTATGCATTAACACAAAACTCAAACCAACTCTTGATGCATCATAGTATGTCACAAAAACTTGAGTACCCTCTAGTAAGGTCAAAACGAAGTAGTAGTCAACCTCTTTTTCAATTTTTGAAAGCTTTTTTTACAAGATTCAGACTATTGAAACTTTACTGTCTTCTGAGTTAGCTTGGTCAAAGGAGACGAGATAGATGAAAACCCCTCAACATATCTTCCATAGTAGCCAGCCAAACCCAAGAAACTTCTTATATCTCTTGTAGATATGGGTCTAGGCCAACTCTGAACTGCTTATATCTTTTGGGTATCAACACTAATCTCATCACTAGAAACTACGTGGCCTAATAATTCCACAAACATAAGCCAAAAATCACACTTGGAGAACTTGACATATAACTTCTTATCCTTGAAGAATTATCCTGAGGTGACTAGCATGATCTTCTCTTCATTCCTTGAATTGATTAGTATGTCATCAATGAAAACGATGACAAACATATCTAAATAAGGTTTGAAGACACTATCCATAAGATCCATGAATGTTGCAGGCACATTAGTCAAACCAAAGGACATGACAAAAACTCAGAATGCCCATGTCTGGTTCTAAAAGCTGTCTTTGGAATATCACATTCCCTAACTTTCAACTGATGGTAGTCTGATCTTGAGATCAATTTTTGAGAAGTAGGAAGCACCCTGAAGCTAGTCGAATAGATCATCTATCCTTGGGAGAGGATACTTATTCTTGATGGTAACCTTATTCAATTGGCGGTAGTCTTTACACATCCTAAGGAAACATTCGTCTTTCTCACATACAAGACCGGAGTGTCCTAAAGTGAGACAATTGGTCGAATAAAACCCTTAGCCAAAAGATCTTTCAATTGTTCTTTCAACTCTTTTAACTCTGTTGGTGCCTTTTTATATGGCTTAATAGATATAGAGCAATCCTTCATATCAATACTTTAAGACACTATGCTCATTCATACTTCATCAAATCATATACTTAACATGATAGCATATAAATCAATTCATAACATGATGTACTTAAAAACCAAACCTAGGAACTATCCGATAAAGGTACATATGTAAAATGCATAGAAAAGGTTCGATACCCTTACCCATACTAGTACACCTATCAAGTCATCCTAGTTAAGAAATACATAACATACGCACATACATTTACCTTACATGCATAGCAGTAGACATTTAGTGAATATGAGAACAACCTTTCATTAGACACCACGACTCTTTGCTACATTGTAAGACTACAACAAAAGCAGGATTTAGTGACAATTATTCAGCGACAATAATATAATTGCCACTAAATAGTAATTTAAAGCTATTCGTAGCGGCAATTAACCTTATGCCAGTAAAAAGTAGGGCAACTTTCACATATAGTAAATAAAAAAATCATATTTGTATGCTATAGCAAAGTTCGCGTAATGCGCTCCATAACAAACATATAAATGTATAATTCACTATAGATATACAATTGTATGATTCACTGGTCTATTTCGCTATAATTGTATAATTCGCTGGCCTATTTCGTTGCAATTGTAATATTCACAATTGTATTATTCGCTGGCCTATTTCGTTTTAATATCTATAGAAAAATTTGCATTTGTATGCAATTGAATCGAAGTAAAATGTTTGTATATTGTATAATTATAAGTGTATAGGAAGAAGATATATATTTTTGCATGTGTATATACAATTTTCTCTCGATTATACAAAACAGAAACACAATTTATACACTTCTATTGTATAAAGCGAGAGAAAATTGTATTTCGCTGCAATTGTATAATTCACAATTGTATAGTTCGTTGTCCTATTTCGCTGCCACATCTGTATAAAATTTGCATTTGTATGCAATTGAATAGAAGTAAAATGTTTGTATATTGTATAATGAAGTGTATAACACGAAAATATATGTTTTTGCATATATGATTTTCTCTCGCTTTATACAAAACAGAAACACAATTTATACACTTTTGTTCTATAA
Organism: Solanum lycopersicum; assembly: GCF_036512215.1. Classification (NCBI taxonomy): domain Eukaryota; kingdom Viridiplantae; phylum Streptophyta; class Magnoliopsida; order Solanales; family Solanaceae; genus Solanum; species Solanum lycopersicum. Next base: position 25,294,266 of record NC_090808.1, read on the forward strand.
AACGAGAGAAGCGAGCAGAGGGAAAGTGACAACCGAGAGTTTAGAGAGAGAGGCGACTAACAAACGTTTGCTATGGGGCTTAGTTAAATCAAATAGTAGTTACCCCATTTATTTTAAACTATTAGGTTGTTATTATGTATAATTATGCCTAAAAAGTAACCCTTAATAACAATTAGTTTTAAAAGCCAATAGAAACTTTTACCCTAGATACCCAAATTCTCTTAGTCAATTTTTACTCCATTCTTAAAGTTTTGGAAGTCACGATGGCTGCGATGGATTTGAGCTCTAAAGCCTCCGTTAATTTGAAGCTTACTTCAATGGCTACTATGGGTTTGAGCTGAAGCACGCATCAATTTTTTCTTTCTGCTCGATCTCTCTTTAATCTCTCATTCTAGTTCTTAATCCTCATTTTCTCTGTGATTTTCTTTTGTTATAAATGCTTACATGCATATGCTATCAACTTATAATTATGTTTTTTAGCTTTAATTATCTTCTGATTTGGTTATAATTTTGTTTAAATTCGTTTATAAGTTAAACTTGAGTTTGATTAATTTGTGATTGATTCGAAAAGCTTCAACTGTAACTCATTTAGTAGGATTTTGATGTAAACCTAAATTAACCCAATAAGGTGTTACCTACAGCTAGAAATTCTGCTTGTTGTAATGAACTGAAATCATCAAATTTACTGTAACACTGGATGACGAGGAAAGCTGACCATTTTTTTATACCAAAAGGTATCTCGTGCGAGTTTTCACTTTCCTCCAAGCATGGATGTACTTAAGCCTCTTATCAAGCATCAACATTTGTTGTCTATAAACAGACTAGAATATTTGGACAAATTCCTCTGTGAAAGGGTCCCCTGCAGCTCTGAAATTCTTCAGTTCCTCATAAAGTCTTAATGTATCTATTCCATTCAATCCTACTTTACTCTTCAAATTGAAGTGCTACAAGAATCACCAATTGACAACCCCGAGCTCGTTTTAGGCATTTCTCTAAAGCAGCAAGGAAATCCAAACTTATTTCTAAATTCTGCTGCATACACGTTTCTTATATCATTGTGGTTGGAGATTAAACACACACACTCTCTCTCTCATTTGAGTTATAGGAGAACTTGGTTGTAAGAAAACCGTAGGCATGTGATGATTAGTGTTAGGAAACTCTGAAACCTGCATGTTGCTTGTTCCTTAAGGTGAATCCTGTGTAACTAAGTACTAGTTCTCTTAATGCACTCTTTTGTGAAAAATCAGGTAAAGTGCTACTGGTAAGCTATAATTTGTTTGTTATATAAATTAGTTTGACGTAAGATGTAATTTGTAAAGCTGTTGAATGTCTTTTGGTAAGTAGTTTCCAATGCAGTCTCTATTGGTAAGCTTAGACACGGCGAAGACAAGCTTAAACACTATATCAAGAACTACTATGTTAATTATTTTATCTTTATGCTATTTTTTTTTGTAATTGCAGAAAATAAGGAATATCTTGAACAATCATGGAGAAATCTAGAAATAGAAGATGGATGGATTACAGTAGAGTCAGTAAAGAGTATTTAGATGGAGTAGAAAATATTCGCGATTTAGAAGATGATAGCAATGGTTGGGTAAGAGGTGGAGTTGAAGGTATAGAAATCGTTAAGGACTGAAATTTCAACTTCCTCCAATAGAAGGTGAGTGCATATTAACTATTTTGAAGCTACTGCAAGTTACTTATTTTTCCAGCGAAGTTTCTGTTACTTGTATAAGTTTACGCTATTTATTTTTGTGATTAATATGTTATCTTAAATTTTAAAGTGGAAACCTTTGTTCTTTTCCACTATCACAGATATACTGAAAATCTCCCTCCTTTTTGCATCTGTTATAGGCCATGTTTTTGGGAGGAACAACATTGGGATTATGTCAGGTATGTCTTTCTCCAAATCTATTTCCTTGTTATACTGAATTTTGAAGCTATTGCCAATATATTTCCGCAAACAATTTGGTTAAACAGGTGAACACATATTGAAGTCATTAGATGAAACTTTCCCAGTGCCATCTGAGGCTGAAGGGATATAGAAAAGTTCCTATCCTTGAGCTCATAATCTTGGTTATACATTTTTTAAAGACAGAACATAAATATCAGGATGCTCCTTAACCAAACTATTTAGCAAACAAAGGCATGAAATTTTGCAGAACAGGGTTCATTGTGTTGCAACTGATTAAGGTCTAATATCATGGTACCCGACTCATTGTGCCGACAAAAGATGTTGAATAAACACAAGGATACTTAGAAGAAGCAAGAGGAACACTAGAAGAAATAGCTTATGTGTCTACTGTCAAGGATTAAGATTTATACCAGTACTAAGAGAAGTTAGAATTGGACATTAAGACAGAAACTGGTAAAAGACTACCAAGGCATCTCCTTTGTTGTCTAGTTTCACTCCTCTGGTAAGTAAATGTATCGTTAAGCTAACATATGCTTGGAACTGAAGAGTATTGAAAGTGTCCTCTTCTTTTACTTGTTTCTTTTCTGAGATGAGGTAATGGGTAATGCATACAAATCAGATTCTTTGTTAGGATCAAAAACATATATTTGATTGCATTATCGATCATTACATCTGCATCTTGAGTTCTATTTTATACGTTGTTATTTGGTCATGTATTCTACTAGTGCAGCTTTCTAATTAGGAGGAGTATAAGTGAATAAGCTAGTACACCTACTTTTAGAAAGGGGTTTAGAGTACTAAAACAATAATTAGCAAGAAAGTTGTAATTGAACGGACAAATTAAAACAGAAACGTATGTCCCCAAAATTCATGTTGCACATTCCATAATCTGTATGTTTCTAAATTTTAGTTTTGCCGATTTGATTAGGGAAATAAATTTTCACTTACAGAAGAGAACTACTGTATAGAAATGTTCTTTTTCTTCTAAATATAACTAGTCTTTGTTATTTGGAATATATTTTGAATTGTTTGTAGATGTGAGATTCGATAATAATCTAATACATTTCTAAGGTTTCAAGGAGATGATCTAGAATTTTCAATTTATTATGATATACTTGATGTGTCATTATTCACATATGGTTGTATTAAGTCGATGCTGTAGAATAATTCAGGACTTAAATTACAATAGGGACAATACATTATTTGGTACCTATTGATAGTGTTAGGTAGCAGATAGATGGTGCAATGTTTGAGGTTGATCTCCCGGAACTCACCGTGTAATTAGATGCCTATAAGAAGAAAGGGAACAAAGTATAAGTAAAATACATACGATGGTGGGAACATAAGAGGATGTTTGATTAAGCAGATTGACAAAAGATATTGGGTAGGCTGGTGTATTCAAATTATGTGGTGTAAAGCTGGACAGTGCATTGTAAGCTACCAATGAGATGAGGAAAAGAGATATAAATTGAACAAGTGTAAACTTAGATCAATGGTTCCAAGGTTCAATAATATATAGTTACAACTTTCATGTATTATTGTACTTGCTACGCCGAAGTGAATCCTCTCTCCAGCAACACCGAAACATAATCAGAGAAGTTATTGGTTCTTACTGTTGAGATCTTGAGAATGAGCAACACCGAAACATAATCAGAGAAGCTACTGGTTTTTCCAGCCAAGTTTCTGTTACTTTTTCTCAAGCTTACACTATTTATTTTCGTGATTGTTTTAATTTGTTATCTTGATGTTGCTTTTGATAATATTGTAGTGGATGTGGAAACCTCCCTTCTTTAACACTACCACAGATATACTGAAAACCTCCCTCCTTTTTGCATCTGTTATAGGCCATGTTTCTGGGAGGAAGAACATTGGTGATTATATCAGGTTTGTTTTTCTCCAAATCTATTTCCTCATTATTCTGAATTTTGAAGCTATTGCCTTAGGTATATTACATTGTAGTCCTTCTAGGTAACACTAGGTGACTAGTCCAATAGTAGTAGAATAATTTGAATGATGAAATTGCAGACATTTATAGCATACTCATGCCAATATTCTGCTCATACAAAATACAAATGTTGATTTTATTCTTATACATGGAGCATTACATGTTTGAGTTACTATATTTGGACAAGATGTTAAGGTGTTCCTTATTGCTCTTGCATAATTGATTTATTAGACGTTCCAACCAAGTTGGACAAGTTGGCATAGACTTCCTTCATATCTGGGCATTCATTTGGATCCTCATTCAAGCATTTTACTGCTACGTCTGTGATGTTATTAGCAAGCTCATCATTATCTTGCAAAATTGATTTATCCACTATTGATCTTTTTTTTTTTCTCCTTGGAGCTGCTTCATAATCTAGTGGTGGATTGCCATTTTCTTCTCTATTTCGTCAAATTTTAATCACCTGGTCTTAGTGAGTAAGATATGTAATTGTCATATCAATTTATCGTCATCTAACCATCTGTCGCTATTGCTATATGTGCACAGTGGTATACTCATGCAAATGGTGAGCTTGTTCAAGGAATGACAGACTGATCGATCAAGCTGCACATTTTGCATTAGGGAAAAAAATAGTGGCTTTATTGACTTATTTTCTCCATTGTTGAACATATGTTTTCTATTTTAATAATTCATAGTTTCGTTTACCGCTAACGAGATAAGAAAGTGAATGTAATAAAGATTGTTTGATCTTATTTTAAGTGAATGACATTGTTTTGAGTTTGGTAATTCTTTTTTTACTACCTTCGAACTTATTTTTCTTGTAAATTTTATTTGTGATGTTATAAAAGGGGGTTGAACATGTCAATTATGGTGAATTTATGATCAATTTTAAGGTTTTAAGGCTTTACAATAATTTAGTGACAACTATTATCTTTGCGGCAATAACAAAAGCCACAAATATGTTTGTTTCTACTGTGGCTTTAATGGCAATTGTAAAGGCCGCTAAATAAATACCACCAAAATTAATTACTTTTAGCGGCAATAGTAAGGGTCTTTGCCGGCACTCAGCATAAATATCATTAAAGGCTTTAGCAACATTGGATCAAATGACATTTATTCAAATGCCGGTAAATGTATTTGTGGCATTAAATATTGCCGCTAAAAGAAATATTAAATGCCACTTAAAGTCTTTTTTGGTGTAGTGTAAGCATGCATAATATGTGAGTATGTGTATCAATGGTCAACATGATCATCTAATGGCTATCAACCAACACATGGTAGCCACCCTCTTAAGACCACAACATACAACCAAGCATAGGCCACACAACACAATTTAGCATAGAAGGCAAGCCAACTTCATATTACACTTTAAGACTCCTAACATTAGCTATTCACACATCCACATAGGGGTATATGAGTAGGGGTCATCAATCCTTAACAATTCATTAATGGCAGCATTTACACATGATCTTAACATAACCATTTACATGCTTATAACACTAGCTACATAACCTAGATTCACAACTAGAATTAAAAACTAGGCACAAGTTACACATAGTGTGATCATCATAACTACACACTCATATATACATCAATTTGCCTTCAAGGCCATAGTCAACTCATATATATAATGACAATAAATAAACACCGCCACCATAAGTGGATCATACCAAACAATGACATACAAGGCTTCATCAACTACAATAATATAGAAAAGTAGAGGAGAAGAGTAGACTTACCAATTCATCAACCTTTCGATCAATATTGATCAATACACCTTTTCATCAACAATATATGTATAGGGTAGTATCTAAATGTACTTTAATCATGAAAGAAACCATGTACAAGTCGCTACAAGATCATACTATAACCTAATACAATACATCACATATGTACTAGAAAGTATAGAGTTATAGACCATCAACCAATTTCCCTAGTCTTGATCATCAATCATATTTTATCAATAACATACATTTAGGGCAGTGGCTAAAAGGATAGAACATCATAAACTAATCATGCTTCATCTACCCTAGAATATAGATCACATCATATACATCACCATATCAAGTCTATAGGCTAGAAGAACCTAAATCAATCCTTACCAATTCAATTGTTATCTTATTCATATTGGATCAATTATATCTAATTATCATCACATCACACATTTAGGCAGTAGCTAAGACAATTCACCATAATCGAGTCACATAACAACCATTCTAACGTCAAAGCCACAAGTTACTACATGATAGACTAGCCTTATTCAGAACATTCAAACTTGACCTTCAAGGATCATTCATCAACAATTTATCATCAATGCACATACTAGACAATAGGTATAAGCATATTAACATAATTGAATCACAATTCGATACACATGAGACCAAGATCATAAAGTCATATATAGGCTAAAGTCGAGTTTGTGTGAGAGCATGGGTTCATGATGAAATTGGATTGAAAATCACGTCCAAATCAGTAGATAATCATCAATACATTAATATTATGCTTTTGAAATCAATTTGAGAAAGAACCATGGCTAGATTGAAGAAGAAGAGATCTGATCATGAAACTTCTTTGAAAACTTTGAAGAGGACTCTCTAGATGAAAGATTAACTAGAGATGAAGGATCACAATACTATTATTAGATTAAGAACCCAATAAAAATTGGTGAAGAAACCATGAATTACCATCTACAAGCTGACCTTGAACTTCACCTTCAATGGAGGTTTCTAGAGAGGATATTTTGGGAGAGGGAGGTTTTGATTTTGAATGGAGAATTGGTGGGCTATTCAAGTTTTAAAAAAATTTAATATACCCAAAAATAGGTAAATAAACCTCCTAGGGTCAGGTTATCTTGTGGGGTGAATTTCTCATTTAACCAATAAGTAAGCAGGGTGCATGGTAGTAACTGAAGCCTGCAACGATGGCCAACCATCGATGCCACGTTGGCCCATCGATGGACCGTTTGTGGCTTCTGTCGTTTGGGTATTAGGCTGTTCTTTGGCTGAGCCTTCCGCATGCTAAGTGTACATTGACTCCTCCCCATCGACGGGGCGTCATTCAATTGGCGAGGCGTCATTTGGCTAAGTCGATTGACACTGCCAAGGCAGTGTCTCGCCAGCCTTTAGGTCTTTCTTGAGGGCCTTTTGTAGGGCCCTTGGGAGTCTTACCCGGACGTTTCCAACGTGAATATACACCTTAACATGTTTAACACATTCCATGCAAGTTTCACCCAAAATGAACACGTAAAACACATCCAAACATGCATGACACACTCAAGACACACATGAACGTCTCAAGGGCTAACTTTTGAATGTCTTAGACTTTCTTGGACGTTTGACCTCCAAAATTTATGAAAATCCATAAACTTCTTATAAACATCATTATTAATCATATAAGGACCTCATAATCTCATGACACACACATAAGCACATAAAAATACATAAGTCCCCTTAGGTGACTAGTCGTCGAACGTCTTGGTCGTCCCTTTACATTTGATTCCAAACGACTTCAAATCAGCCGTGCGTACTTTAAAACACTCCATTAACATTTTAACAAGCTTATAGGCACATGTTAGGCTCTAGACACCCTAACTCATTTTGAGGGTCTAACACCATATCTCCGTGCGTGGTGTTTGTACGCGTATATCTCGAAAAAATAACCAAGAGGGAATAAAAAATTACCTCAATCGGACATTCGAGACAAAAGTTATGACTGTTTGAAGTTTCACAACTTTACAACTACCTTTTTTGAGTTACACTCCTTATTTTATGAAACTTCAAATGATCGTAACTTTGACCTCAAATATCCGTTTGAGGCGATTTTTTATTTCAATTTGGTTATTTTTTTAGATTTACGTGGTAAACTCAATTCCTTTATTTGATTTTCTTCTTTATTTTCCTATTTTTATAATTTTACTTATATATAATCATTCAAAGATAAAAGTAAAATTATAAACCTTATCTTAGTGCTTGGTGTTTTCTAGTGTAGATATAAAAAAATAACCAGATTGAAAAAAAAAAGAAATTGTCTCAATCGGACATCCAAGACAAAAAGTAATGACCATTTAAAGTTTCACAAATTTACAACTACTTTTTCTGAGTTACACTCTTTATTTTGGTGAAACTTCAAAGGATCGTAATCTTGTCCTTGAATATCCATTTAAGGACATCTTTTTTTCAATTTCACCATTTTATCGAGATATACGTGGTCAATTCAATTTCACTATTTGATTTGCTCTTATTATCTTGTTATAATTATACTTAGATATAATCACTAAAAGAAAAAAGTACAAATATAAACATTATCTCATTGTGTGGTGTTTGTTCTTGTAGACCTCGAAAAAATAACCCGATTGAAAAAAATTTGCCTCAATCGGACATCTGAGGCAAAAGTTATTACCGTTTGATGTTTCAAAAATTTACACTAATTTTTTTTAGTTAAACTCTTTAATTTATGAAACTTTAAATAATTGTAACTTTTCCCTCGAATATCCATTTTAATCGATTTTTTTCCCATATTGGTCAGTTTTTTGAGATCTACGTGGTAAACTCAATTTCTTTATTTAATTTTTTTTCTTTTATTTTAATTTTACTTATATATAATAATAAAAAAAGAATAACTCTAAATTCTATCTCAGTGTGTGGTGTTTGTTCGCGTATATCTCGAATAAATAATCGAATTGAAAAAAATTGCCTCAATCGGACATCAGAGGCAAAAGTTATGACCGTTTGAAGTTTCACAAATTTACAAATACTTTTTTTTGAGTTACACTCTTTAATGTGGTGCAACTTCAAATGACGTAACTTTGGCCTTGAATATCCGTTTGAGGCAAAAAAAATTCAATTAGGTTATTTGTTTAGATCTACATGGTAAACACAATTCTTTTATTTGATTTAATTTTTTTCTCTTATTATAATTTTACTTACATAGTCACACAAATATAAGTAAAACTATAAACTATATCTCAGTGTGTGGTGTTATTTTGCGTATATATCAAGAAAATAATTAATTTGCATTAAAAAGTTGCTTCAATTTGACGTCTGAGGATAAAGTTATGTCCGTTTGAAGTTTCATAAATTTACCTTCTTTGAGTTACACTCTTTAATTTGGTGAAACTTCAAATGATTGTAACTTTGCACTCGAATCTGTTTGAGCTGATTTTTTTTTCAATCTGGTTATTTCTTTAAGATTTACATGGTACACTTTATTCCTTTTTTGATTTGATTTTTCTCTTATTATAATTTCACTTACATATAGCCACGCAAATATTAAAAAACTATAAACCCTACCTCAATTTATAGTGTTTGTTCGCGTAGATCTTGAAAAAGTAACCAAATTGAAAGAAAAATGTAACATCTCGTAACTTGAAATAACTGAGAATATGCTAAGAAACCAAGAATAATCAGTTTTGGGAATAACTAGGGAAATCTGGAAATTTCCAGGTTTCAAAAGTGAGTTTTGGTCATTTTTAAACGGCCACAACATCCTGCCTAGAAGGAGTTTGGATGATTTCATTATATGGGATGGAAAACCATTGGGAAGATTTTTCTAACGCCGTCGAGTTTGCAAAATTTGATGTCGTATGAGGGAGATATGTCTTTTCAGAAGTTGGGTTGTTGAGCTAAGGAAAATCCAATCCTGATTAGGGTAAAGTTGTCTTTTCACCCTAGTAAGGTTATATTACAGGTAAAACCAAGTCCCAAATAAGCTTTAGAAAAACTAAGAACGCTTAGGGCTTGGAAGAAAAGAGAAAAGAAGAGCAAGATCGAGAATTGTCCAAGAACGCCAAGATCGTTGTGTGGATTTCGTCGAGGGTGATCCCTATCGAAGTATGTGAGATCATTTTGTGTTGGGTCCTTTCACCCACCCCAATTTTATTCAATTCATCAATTTAGAGTATATTGAATAATGAATATGGAAGTTCTTGATGAAAATTCGTTAAATTCTTGTTGCTTGAATTGTAGTGTATCTCTAATAGATTTGATTCATGTTTCCAGACTGATTTTGGGTCTAATATATTGGGTAATGAGGTATTTAGTGATCCTAATTATTTGGTGTGGGATCTGTGGAAGTTTAGGAGGTTTAGAGATGAAAATCGAAGAAGAAAAGTCAAAGGTCCCGTCAGACAATCCCTGGGGCGCCGCGGCTGCAAGAGTCCCTCAAGGAAGGCTCTATCTGATAGGTCCTGGCGGGCCACGATAGCGAGAGCGCCTCAGACCAGAGTCTGTCTGACAGGCCCTGGTGGTCCACGCCTCTCAAAGCGCCAAGATCCCCTAGAGACCCCGTTCTTTCCCTATCTTTTCGTACTAGTTCCTATGTAATGTATCTATCATTCCTAGTTGATTCCAAAATTCTAAAGTACATTTATACATCATGAAATCACACATAAACATGATATCCTGATCCTTGAATTCATAATCCAATTTAGGAAAAGTTAAGATCAAAGTCAAAGAAGTTTAGAGTCAAGTTTAAAAGTAAGAAGTAAGTCAAAGTAAGTTCTTAAAGTTTTCAAAGGAGTCTTGGACAATCATTTTAACCTTGTTTTAAGGCTCAAGTTACAAGTTGAGCAAAGAGTAAAGAGTTTAGTAAAACTCTAAAAAGCTATAAGGGAACTAAGCATTCCCTAAGAGTTAAGCTTCAAGTTATGTAAAGAGAAAGAGTTGAATGCATTTCTCAAAATCTATAAGGGAAATAAGTATTCCCTGAAGGTTTACAAATGTTTCAAATTTGAGTTAAAAGGAACCTAAGAGTTCAAAAGAGTTTAGAACTAAAAGGGGAACATTGATTCCAAAAGCATCTTTATAAAAGCTAAAGGCTTCAATAAATTATCTCAACCCAAAGGAAGGACGTTTTATTGGAAGTATGAGTTAAAGTATGTTTTGGGAGTAGTATTGAGCACCGATGTGGGGATGACATTTCATTGTAACTCAAGTCTCCATGTAAACCATGAAGACATCATGGAAATCGACGGGCCATGCTTTTTAGATGAGCACGTAAGTTAATCGAGTGGATCCACTAAGCTAAGTAAGGTCCTATACTAATAGCAAGGTATATGATGGTCCTTGGTCAACGTGAGGTAAAAACGTTGTATCATCACTTAGGCTCAAAGTGATGGTTTTCGGTTCAAAGAAACTCCCACAAAAGTTATATTACTTTTATATGTAAGTAAAGTTGAGTTCATAATTGCATTTCGTTAACAAACTGAGTTGTTTTACTGTTTTACAAGCTTTATACATATCACATGTGTTTTATATTGCTTTATATACATACTTGAGTTAAGCATATTCTGGAGTTGAGCAGAGCTAAGGTAAGTTCATCTTGATCCCCTCAATGTTAAGTTGTCATTAATTTCCAACTCGAATACTCGTATACTCAATGTATTGATGTCAGTTGGCCTGCATTACTTCATGATGCAGATGCAGGTTACCAGGATCAGCACGCGGTGTACCGTTGATCTAGTTGATCATTCTACAGTTATTTGGTGATCCTCCTTGCGTTACGGAGGACATTCTTTTCATTGCTTTTCTAGCTTAGTTCATTAGGATGCTATGGGGTCTATCCCAAAATCTATATTAGTCAATTTAGAGGTTTCATAGACAATGTAGTAGTTCAGTTTTGAAGTCTCTTTTATCTTATACTTCACATATTATAGTACTGAGAGTTAAAGTGTTATTTCGGCCAAGACAATTATTTAAGCTATCCTATGAGAATGCTTTTAAATTCTTTATCTGAGATGAGTTAGTCTTACGCTAAGTTAAGTAAGTCAGGACAAGGGTTCACTCAAGGCAAGAAATGGTCATTGGGTGCCGGCCACGTATAGGCTGTAGGCTCCATGTGTGACCAAAAATTGCCTCCATCGAACATCGGAGGCAAAAAGTATGAGTATCTGAAGTTTCACAAATTTTCAAATACATTTTTTGAGTTATACTCTTTAATTTGGTGAAACATCAAATTATCATAATTTTGGCCTCGAAAATCTGTTTGACGCGATTCTTTTTTCAATATGGCTACTTTTTTGAAATCTACATGGTAAACTCAATTGCTTTATTGGATTTTTTTCTATTATTATAATTTTACCTATATATAGTCAAGCAAAGATAAACTACAAACCTTATCTCAGTGTGTAGTGTTTGCTCGCGTATATCTAAAAAATATAGCAAATTAAAAAAAAAATCTCCTCAATAGGATATTCGAGGAAAAAGTTATGATCGGTTGATGTTTCAAATTTAAAACTCCTTTTTTTGAGTTGCACTCTTTTATTTGGTAAAACTTCAAATTATCTTAACTCTTACCTTGAATATATGTTTGGGCGACTTTTTTTTTCAATTTTTGTTGTTTTTTTAGAGATCTACATATAATAGTTCTATATACATAATGACACAAAGATAAAAGTAACACTATAAACAATATCTCTCTGTGTGTGGTGTTTGTTCACATAGATATAAAAAATAACTGATTTGAAAAAATAGACAGCCTTAACAGACATTCGAGGCAAAAATTATAACCGTTTGAAGTTTCACAAATTTACAACTATTTTTTTTGAGTTACACTCTTTTATTTGGTAAAACTTTAAATGATCGTAACTTTGGCCTCGAATATCTATTTTAGGCGATTTCTTTTTTCAATTATGTTATTTTTTTGAGATCTACGTGGTAAACAATATTCCTTTATTTGATTTATTTTTTTAATCTTATTGTAATTTTACTTAGATATTGTCACACAAAGATAAAAGTAAAACTACAAATCATATCTTAGTTTGTGGTGTTTGTACGTGTATAACTCAACAAAATAACCAAAATTTGAAATAAAAGATCGCCTCAATCGGACATCTGAGGTAAAAGTTATGAGCATTTGAAGTTTCTCAAATTTACAACTACCTTTGTGTTACATTTTTTAAGTTGGTGAAACTTCAAATAATCATAACTTTGACCTCGAATATCCGTTTGAGGCGATTTTTTTTAATTCAGTTATCTTTTGAGATATACATGGTATGCTCAATTCCATTATTTGATTTGTTTTTTTCTCTTATTATAAATTTACTTATATATAATCACATAAAGATAAAAGTAAAATTATAAACCCCATCTCAGTATCTTGTGTTTATTAGCGTAGATCTTGAAAATATAACCAGATTGAAAAGAAATCGCCTCAATTGGACATCCGAGGCAAAAGTTATGACTATTTAAAGTTTCACAAATTCACAACTACTTTTTATGAGTTACACTCTTTATTTTGGTGATACTTCAAATGATAGTAACTTTGGCCTCAAATATCCGTTTGAGGCGATTATTTTTTCACTTTCGCTATTTTATCGAGGTATACGTGGTAAACTCAATTTCTTTATATTTTTTCAATTTCACTATTTTATCAAGGTATACGTGGTAAACTCAATTTCTTTATTTGATTTACTTTTTCTCTTATTATAATTTTATTTATTCATATTTACACAAAGATAAAATTAAAATTATAAATCCTATCTTAGTGTGTTGTGTTAGTTTGCTTCGATCTCGAAAAAATAACCGACTTGAAAAAAATTTGCCTCAAGCGGACATCCGAGACAAAAGTTATGATGTTTGTAGTTTCACAAATTTACAATAATCTTTTTGATTTACTCTTTAATTTGGTGAAACTTCAAATGATCGTGATGTTGACCTTAAATATTCGACTGAGGATTTTTTTTTCAATTCGATTATTTCTTCGATATCTACGTGGTAAAATCAATTCGATTATCTCTTATTATGATTTTACTTATATAGTCACAATATATAAATTAAAACTATAAATATCTCTGTTGGTGGTGCTTGTTCACGTATATCTCGAAAAAATAACTAATTTGAAATAAAAAAATTGCTTCAATCGGATATTAGAGCCAAAGTTATGGCAGTTTGAAGTTTCACAAATTTACAACTACCTTTTTTGAGTTGCACTCTTTAATTTTGTAAAACTTCAAATGATCGTAACTTTGACCTTGAATATCCGTTTGAGGTGATTTTTTCCACTCTAGTTATTTTTTGGAGATCTACGTGGTAAACTCAATTCCTTTATTTGATTAACTTGTTTTTCTCTTATTATAATATTACTTATATATAGCTCGACAAAGATAAATGTAAACCTAAAAACCCTATCGCAGTGTATGGTGTTTGTTCACGTAGATCTTAAAAAATAACCACATTGAAAAAATAAATCGCTTCAATCAAACAACCAAGACAAAATTTATGACCGTTTGAAGTTTCAAATTTACAACTACTTTTTTTGAGATACACTCTTTACTTTGGTGAATTTTTGAATGCTCGTAACCTTAGCCTTGAATATCCGTTTGAGGTGATATTCTTTTTTTTAATTTGATTATTTTTTTCGAGATCTACATGGTAAACTCAACTGCTTTATTTGATTTATATTTTTTCTTATTTTAATTTACTTATATATATTCACACAAAGATAAAAGCAAAACTACAAACCTATCAAAGTGTGTGGTGTTTGTTCACATATATCTCAAAATAAAATAACCAATTTGAAAAAAAAATCGTCTCAATCGGACATGCGAAGCATAAATTATGACCATTTGAAGTTTCACAAATTTACAACTACCTTTTTTGAGTTATACAATTTAGTTTGGTAAACTTCAAATAATCGTAACTTTGGCCTCGAATATTCGTTTGAGGCGGGTTTTTTTTTCAATTTAGTTATTGTTTCGAGATCTACGTGGTAAAATCAATTGCTTTTTTTTTATTTGAACTTTTTTAATTATAACTTTACCTATATATAATCATGAAAAGATAAAAGTAAAACTACAGACCCCATCTCATTATGTTGTGTTAGTTCGCCTATATCTCAAAAAAATAACCAACTTGAAAAAAAATTGCCTCACTCAGACATCTAAGGCAAAAATTATGATTGTTTGAAGTTTCAAAAATTTACAAATACTTTTTTTGAGTTTTACTCTTTAATTTGGTGAAACTTCAAATGATCGTAACTTTGGCCTCTAATATCCGTTTGAGCCAATTTCCATTTTTAGTTCTATTATTTTTTTAGATCTACTTCGTAAACTCAATTTCTTTATTTGATTTGATTTTTTCTAGTCACACGCAAAGATAAAAGTAACATCGGAAACCCCATCTTTGTGTAGTGTTTGTTGACATAGATCTCAAAAAAATAACTGAATTGAAATTTTTTTTGCCTCAATCGGACATCTGAGGCAAAAGAT
This sequence comes from Solanum lycopersicum, assembly GCF_036512215.1. Taxonomy (NCBI): domain Eukaryota; kingdom Viridiplantae; phylum Streptophyta; class Magnoliopsida; order Solanales; family Solanaceae; genus Solanum; species Solanum lycopersicum. The sequence goes on from NC_090808.1 coordinate 25,309,329, forward strand.
ATGACCGTTTGAAGTTTAAAAATTTTACAACTATCTTTTTTTTTAATTGTGCCTTCTTTAGTTGCAGTTCAATTGGTCAAGTCAACCAAGACAATATTCAGAAGCTCATGATGTACATGACCCAAATGTGAATGACCTAATTCAATTGGGCGGAGTGGATGCATTACGTATACCTCCAATTTAGAGAAATGTTGTCTTCCATTTCACAAGCATAATGTTTTAGTTTGTCCAAATAAAGGAATTACATGGAGGATTGGCTTATCAAGACCCATGTGAACATATTTGGAACTTTGTGGACGTTTCTGGTTCGTTCACATTCAAGAACTCACAAGAATCAGTCAACCGTAGGTTGTTCTTATTATCTTTGATAGTTGAGGCTAGTAAATGGTTTGCTGAGTTTCCAAGGAATTTCGTCACCTCTTGGGATGAGATTACTACAACATTCCATGTGAGATTTTTTCCCCCGTCAAGGATCATGACCCTCAGGGATAATATCCAAGGTTTCGAGGTCTTAGATGGTGAACCTATCCATTAGATATGGGTAAGGTTTAGGAAATTAGTTCTTCAATGTCCAACCTATGGGATGCCGAATCACATATTGAAACAATACTTCGATAGGAGCCTGGACTCGTTGAACAAAGGATTTGTTGCTCATGGTCTCGGTAATTTAATGCAACAACCCTATGGAGTAGCATCACAACTTCTTGATGGCATTACCATGATATACGGATCATGATATACGGATCATGATATACTAGTGAGGACAAAGTGTCTCCTCTCACTCTTAAAATTACAAAAGAACAGATCAAAAAGGATCATGAAAGGTATCAAACATGGCAAAAATAACTGACTAAATGAATATCATGGAAAAAGAATTGTTGGGTTGTAGTGCAAAGAGTGTAAATAGAGTTGATGTTGGTGTAGTAAATCTTCACAAAGTTCAGTTTGAAGCAATTTATAATGAGGAAATAAACTTTCTAGCTAATAAAGGAGGTGAATATCAACAAAACTATCCATGGCCAGGGGTAAACCCGGGTTAGAATAGAGATGAGGGACTGAGACCGTGATAGAGAATGGTGTAATCGTAATGACACATGGAAGGAAAAAAGGGTTATAAGGACAGGTACGTCCTACCCCATGAGTTTCAAAAGACCAAGTAATCTGAAAAATGATTGTATGGGAGACATGCTCTCACTTGGTCTCAAGAAAGTTAAAGGGTCGAACAAGGTGTATAAAGAGATGAAGGAGGACGTCTCTACACTTAATAATATAATCACTTCTCGTTTTGTGTCAATCAAGCAATCGGAGACCCAAATAGGTCAAATTTATTCTCATTTTAATCAAAGGGAAAAAGGGGACCCACCAAGTGATACCTTGGAAAACTTCAAGAATTATTCGTAAATGGGTACTTTTATCATTCCACGATATTAACTAAGTATCTTCTTGGTAGGCAACTCAAATGTTTAGTTCTTTACTTTTTGATTTTTAATAATTGGTGTTGGGTAGCTTGGGGAGCCAAAGTCCAGTCGGTGACCTGCCAAACAGGTCGGTGATCCCTAACTTGGACAGCCATTGGAACCACCAAGATTGAATGGGAACTCTATAAAACTCGGTAGACAAAATGCTTAATTTGAGAGCCTTATTTTATTTGTTGTTTGAAACCTCAAAATTTTGGGAGTCTTGTAAAACACAAAGATGTAAATTCGCTAATTGAGTCGGTGATCACGACTTACTCCGCTGAAGGTGCCACATACTTAAAGGTTTTAAAGGCCAAACTGTTTAAAATTTCAAAATCCTTCATTTTATCTCATTTTTTAACTTTTGTACCCTCCTACCCAACTTTTGATCTTCCATATTTTATTGCTTTTACCCAAATTTTTGTGTGAAATCGTGCTCAAAATTGAGGAACTTTGATGCTAAGCTATTCAAATTTAAAATTCGGCACTAAGTTTTGTTTTTTGAACCCTATACAATTATTTTGTGGTTGAAATCAAGTGCAATAGATAAACTTGTTGTTGTTTTGTGTTGAGTAGGTTGTATAATTGTGTTTAATGTATTGGGTTGCCCATAATTTGTTTAAATATGTGACCAAATGTTTTAAATTGATAAATTATTGTGGTCTTGCTTGAAAATTTGAGTTAAATTGTTTTGTTACGGTGTATATGTTTTAGGTGTAGTGTAGTGAAATCAAAGTAACGCCAAATTATTCTAAATGATACAATTTTATCTATTGTGGAGCATTTGACGTCATTTCAAGGGCAAATGTAATCAAATTGCCAATTTTTGCCAAATCTAAGGAATTCTTAGTACCCTGTGTGTACGGGTCGTATAATATGACTTTAATTGATTGATGTTTTTGTTTTATTTTGAATTCATGCGTGAAGGGCTTGATTATTAGCTTGGGGTATAAAATTGGCACGTTGGGCCATTTAGCAAGTTACGTCGAGCTCGTCGAGTGGTTCGGTGGTTCGCCAAAATCCCTCATCGATCGCCTTTAATTTAGAATTGTAGTTGAGTTTATTCTATAACTTTCATCGGAATGCCTGAGCTCCCTGAGTTCACTCGGTGATTCGCTTAAAGTCCTTCTTGGTTTCCTTGTTTGCACCCATAACCCTTTAAATAAACTGTAAATTTGGGTGGGCTACTTCTAGATCAACGAATTGTGTCGGTGATTCATCAATTGTCCTTGAAAATTTCTGACTTGTTATATGTTTTGATATTTTCTGCGTTGTTACTTTTGAATAGCGCGATCTAGCTTGCCTAAGTGACACGACGACTTGGTGACTAGCTCGACAAGTCTTTATGCAACTAAATTTTTGCATTTTCTTCAATTATTTATAAAAAAAGTTCTATGTTTTTTGAAGGAATGGCTAGGACAAACTTGAATGATAGTGGCATGCCGCCCCTAAAGCGCGCACGAGGGATCGTGATTAATGAGGAATCAGTTGCTTCTAGCTTAGAGGGCATGAAGTTACCTCAAAAGGAGGAAAGGGAAATGGAGAAACACCCATAGTTGAGACACCAAAAGACAACTCCGGGTGTAAGGAAAAGTTAGGTGATTCATATGAATCATTCTCTGAGCCTTTGGATCGTCTATTATTACAGGACCGACGAGCAAAGCTTGTCTGGTTCCCTTTAGGATTTAGGAGTAGAATCCTCCCGCTTTAGATTCAGTGCCAGCTGCAGCATAGATGCTGCTACAAACACCACCAGTTGAGGGTACTCCTCCCCGGTTACTCAACTGATTAAAGACTAAGGGATTTAAGACTATCTTGTAATAGAAGAGATTTTCCACGGATGGTGAAGTGGAGAGACATCCATATGTGTGGGACACTCTCCAGTTCCGCAGATTCGACATCTTCACTAGGCCCCGTGGCCCATACATTCCCACCAAGGTCCGGGAATTATACTCACCTACAGTGATCTAGAACCTATGGGGAATAAGAAGTCTAGTGCCACTAGGCCAATGGAACTTGTGATGGTTGCAAGGAGAAAGGTTAGATCTAGAAGTGCTGATGTCAATGCTACACTTGAGAGGCTTATAGATTTCATACATGAGTACCTGAGTATGACTACTACAAAGACTCTAGATGACCTTATGGGTAGTCTAGTCCCCTGATTTCTGAAACCACCCGAGGTAGATTGAGCTCAGAGTGCTTATTGAGAAGAAATACCTAAACATAGAGGCTCTGTACTATTTTTGATTCATCAACATCACATTCATGCCGTTGCAGAACATTCCATTGTCTACAATGAAAAGGAGGACTGTCTTGATTATATCATAGCTAGAATTCGACTGAATTTGGGATTCATTATTGAGCAGGAGTTGTCAAGGAGATACAAGCAAAGCCAAACATGCCTTCACTTTCTAGTACCGATTGTAGAGTTGTTTGTCAGGCCAGAGTTCCTTGTGATGAGAAGAGGGATGGTCAGGTAACACCCACATCTTTTACCAACATCCGGCACATAGAGTTCGAGTACACATGGGATGAGGCTGATGAGAGAAGTGTAGTTCCGCAGGATACATCACCAGAGGTTTATCTAGATACTTACCTATATAGGCAAACTTGGCTATACTGGCCTCTGTTCCTTATGGTACTTCCAGTCCCACTCCTTCGAAGGTCCCAAGTTCTTCTGTTGCTTACCTCCCCCCAGCTTCTAGATTTTCTGTAGTAGTACTACCTCTTGGACTGTTATCACCTATGCCATTCTTCTCATGATTGGGCACCAACACCATTCAACCAATGTGAAGGTTTCCCTGCTAGGGGTTGAGGTTTCTTTTATGATTAAGAGAGTTATTACTAATTACTATTGCAATGACGACTATCAGGTCTTCTATTGATGCCCTCGATGTAACTACCTGAGAGTACCCCATAGGCATCACACGACGTATGTTACCTCTTTGAGGTCTTATACAATCCCTTAGCATACTTTCATCGCATAAACATAAAATAGCAAAAAAATAAATAACACTTCATAACATAACACAAAACTAAAAGTCATCTCAATTAAAAAGTGTTAATACAAAGTTTGAACACTAAGTCTCATTAGACAATCTTAGAAACGACTTCCATATATACTTAGGGATACGACCCTCATTACTCAAAAAAAGCATTACAAAGCAATTGCATGAACTTAAAAAAACTCTTAACATAGGATCGTTGAATCATTAAGGACACACCCGAACATGGGAATAGTAATACAAGCTCTTAATTCTAGGAAAGGTCCATAAGCCACCACCACCTACACTTTATATAAAAATATGAAGAAGAACGATGTTAGTTAAATAATGCACTAAGTATGATAACCATGAAAAAATATGCTTCTAAAGAAACATTGGTTAGAAACCACGCATCATGCCTTTTTAGAAAAAAATCATGAAAGTCATACAATAGGTACATCATAAACCACATACATCATCAAGCACATGAAAACCATTCATAGTACTTCATAAAGCCATTAATCACATTTGAGGCCCTTTCAATACATACATTGCATTACCTTCCTTTTTATCTTAACTGCTTTCTTCAAACAACCCTTAAGTGATACTTATTACAATGTATCATCTTAAGGTCACTAAAGATGAACTTTCATATAGCCTTTATCAATCAAACCACATATAGTCACAAAGTCATAAGGACATCATAAGACATAACCTTCACATAGGAACCATCAACTAAGAGAATCCCCAAGTCACACTAGTGCAATGTGCAATTAGCATCCCATAATACTACTCACACCAAGTGGTCCTAGGAAGCCACCCTAGACTAGGTACATCATATCCAACAAGTCATAGCAATTTCATTTAACATTACACATAAGACCCACATACTTTATAAAATCATATACAAACTCATTCATTTACTATATCTTTAGTCATAACCCATTTAGTTCATATCATAGGTAAACCACCCTCAAAACCCCTTCAAAAGTTCACTTGTGAAATGCACACATGGAGTTTCTTTTCCCCACATATACTAAGCAAACACATTGAGAAGTCATAAGTATAATTCACACGTAACTTTAACATATATTCATAGTAATCATACATAAAAATAAGTCTTCATTTCATAAAAGTCTCTAATCTTATCCTTTCTTAAAGTCCACTTGTGCAATGCATGGGTAGGGTCCATAGTCCTACCTATACTAAGTAAATTTCTTAAGGAGCTATGGTTAGAGTTCATATTCTTATCTCTAATCTTATCTTATCCTTTCTTAAAGTCCATTTGTGCAATGCATGGGTAGGGTCTATAGTCCTACCTATACTAAGTAAATTTCTTAAGGAGCTATGGTTAGAGTTCATATTCTTATCTTAGTTCACTTTTTAACTTTTGGGAGACATATCCATAACTGACATAAACCATGTAAGCTACATGGAATCTGGTGTTATGCTCCCACACTGAAAAGAGAGGGTACTACTTGCCAAGGTAGGACCTTCATACATAATAGCTATTCTAGTGGATCCACTAACATAAGACCTACAGGGGCACATAGTTATGGAACAAGGAGATTTCTACTAGAAACCTTGACTTACTAGACATGGAGGTTTCCATATTATAAGACAACATATATGTTGGGAACCCAGACTTGATAAATGTGAAGGTTCTGTTGTGGAAAGTTGGACTAGCTAGACGTGAAGCCCCTACTCTCATTTTTCATATTCACTCGGTCCTAAGCTCTAACTCCGTTTTTGAACATCAGTAAGCATTTATTTAGCATTAGTTGATAAAGTAGTCTTTAGGGCCTTAATTCCCTCATATATCATATAGCTCAAAAGTTTCTAGTATGAGAATGTCCTTTAATCATAGAACCTACATTACGTGAGAATGTCCTTTCACATAATCATATCATATTCATGACATAGTTTAGTTTAGAGTACAATCGAGAAAACCTTTCAAGAGACTCGCTTTCAGTAGATTATCATATACCCTCTTCATTCATACATTAATGTGTGTGTGTATACATATGTGAGAAAGCCTTTCACATAAAGAGATTTGGGCAACACATGTTCATACTTCACTAATCCTATACATTTCATGCATAAAAATCTATAAAGGTGCATATGAGAATTATCCTTTAAATCAACACCCTAAATCTATCATATCATAATTATGAATGGTGTGTGTTTACATATTGGTCCTCGTAATGACATAGTAGCAACCACATTTGTATTGATAGAAACTTCCCTTAAAAAGATCACAACACATTTACAATATTCCACATGTCATGAAGAACTCACATATAGAGCATTTTAGGGATTCTAGACCACACACCATATTTTATCGTAGAACACAAAAGCACATTTCACATTTGAATAGACAACTCTTAATATACCTAAGATCGCACATTCATATATGGTTCATATAGGTAAGGGGCATTCCAACATTAGGCTTAACATAATCTACCAAGTAGACTGCAGCTTATCTCTAACATGATCATTCACATTATAATCCTCATCATCAACATACTTTAAACATCATGCTAGCATTGAGGATTTCCTTACATAACCTCCATAGCCCAACTTCATAAGCATATGCATCATAATCAACTATTTACTTTACATCTATTACCTTCAAGGACATGTCCTAACATGCATAGATACACAAGGAATAACACCACCATTATAAGTGGAGCATACCATACAACATCAATTCTCATACTATAGACTAGAGATAGGGTCACTTACCAATTATCCAAGTCATGATCAACATAGATCAATACTCCACAATTCATAAGCAATGCATGTATATAGAAATAAAATCTAACAATTTATGCCTATTCATGTACAATTCATTACTATAAAATTATTTTCACAAAGACCCACATTATAGGCCCATTTTGAGAATTAGGAGGATCATGGGTTCTTTCATAAATTCCATAGGAAATCATCATAAAAACACTAGTTCCACATTTATTCATTATAAGAATGAGTTATAAAATCGTTTGACAAGGAACCCATGCTTAGATCGAAAATTGGAAATTACGATCTTTGAATAGCATTTGAAAATCTTAGATAGAACTCCTTGAATGAAAGACTATTCAAGAATCAAGAGTTACCATACCTTATTGATTGAAGACCCACGAAATTTGAGAATAAATCAGTTGAAAATTCACATTCTAGCTTGAGCTTGAGTTTGGTCTCCAATGGGGTTTTGAGAGCGTTTTGGAAGAGAAGAGGGTTTTAGATTTTTGATTTCTCATTGGTTATTTGTGTTTTTTTACTTGGGAATGGGGGTAAAAATGAATTAAAACCGTTTATAACCAACCCCCAAAGTACCCAAAACACCCCATACTTATTAAGACTTTTGAAAACGTCCAACTCAACTTTTGTTTATGCAGCCACATCTTCGACAAGGTCGTGCATCACGGAGGTAATTCCCAATTTTTTTTTCACGAATTGATTTAAGTCCCACGATGCATAGTCAATTTGATTTCCAAGCCCACAATGCGGACTAGACTCCAAATCTTGGTTCTGCACACTGCCTTTGCAGCTTCTTTGCCAACGCTTTGGGTCCTCCTCAAGGACCCTTAGATTGGTCCTCGGGGAGTCGTACCTAAACATTTTGACCCTAAACACAATATTTAAGACACTAGGGTAACCTACACTTATTTTATACTCCAAACAACACATAAAAACATGGAAAACATACTAGGACACACTAGCATCCAAAGGACTAGTTTCCGAACGTCTTGATCGTCCTTTAGTGTTTGACTTAAAACCTATTTAACAAACTATTAAAAGTTGTTTCATACCTTATTATAAAGTTATTAAATCATAAAAATCATGTGAGACTCTAGTTTATCCTATTTCATTTTGGGGGTCGTTACAATATCCCTCACATGGAATGCATTCGGCCTCGAGTGACACTAAAACACTTCTAAGGTCTCAATGAACAAACTAGCAGCTCAGAATACACAACATCGTAGTCAATTCACCAAACTTACAAAGAACACCAACTTCATATCATTATGCATTCAATGCAACACAAGTAAGTAGAGACTATCTCCACAACTCATAGTGCACACATGCTTCATTATACTTTTTGCCATTTGGAGGAACTACCCTATACAAATTTAGGCATGAACATTATTTCATCATAAGGTCAAACATGCAATGGATTTCAAATGCACATATAGGAATGATACACACTTAAATTCATGAGAAAATTAAGCAATTCATACTAGATGCACATAAATCATGAATATTGTAGATCAACTATAATCTTATAATTCATACATAATACCATCAAGGTCATATATGACATTACCATGTTTAATTATGTTCAAGTAGGGACTACCTTATCCTACTCACAACATACACACATAGCATCATCAAGCTCATATGCAAGCATTCCACAAGAGTCCATTCATTTAAGGAGAAATTCCAAACCTCTAACCAAAACATAAACACACTTCCTTTTTCTTGAAGTCTAAATGGCATATTTTACAAAGTTATCTCACAAAATTTGAATTTGTAGCATACACTAGTTTTCATGAACATGCCTCATGTAGGGAAAATATTATAGCTCATACACACATATCAATAATATTGGCTAGATACACCATAATTTATCAAGAGTGGGCCTATATTTAAACTTCCAAATAACTAAAATCACATATTCTTAAAGGGAATTTATCTTTTCTCATTTTAAAGAGAGCTTAACATATCAATTTGTGGCCAAAATACCCTTACATCAAAAGTGCAACCAAGCATTTTCATTAACCAACCTCATGAAGTCAAATGCGCTTTCACAATATTAAGATACACAACAACAAGAGACACATGTAACTTACCAAAAATCCTAGTAAATTTGTTATTACCCATCAATTCACCATCGGTTAGGCTCCTCGTCCACCGAATTTGGTTGATCATTCTGCGAGATTGGAGCTTTCTCAAAATCTATACGCCTCATCTAAAGATAGATATTGATTTCAGGCTCTAGAAATAGTAGTTGATTCCAAAGCAGATGGTGGAGGAATCAGAAGCAGACCGTTTTGGTGACTCGATTAGTGTATCCTTCTCATCAGAATTGAAGGCAGTGACTACATCAGATATCACCTTCTTGGGATGTTTCTAATTAGCTTGGGATACTGCAGTTGAGGTCCTTGAGGTGGTGGGAACATACTCAAGGTCTTTGTCACCTTGCGAGTCATTGAAAACAAACTTCTGGGATGGTCTAGTTGATTTGGACCTCCCTTTGGTGATTGTTCCTTTTTGAGTGCCATCCAACTTATAGAGTAGTAGCTAGTACCCAAAAGAAACATGGAACACACCCAAAATGATTTTAGAACCAAAATTGAAAAAAAAATGTTAAGATAGCATGCTACAGTGACCTCCGACGTAGGAACTATGGTCCGTAATAAGATTTACGGTCGGTAGAACCCCTCCATAGGTCACAGGTATCAAAATATTTGGTCTTTGATGTAAACTATGGACATGAAAAATGGTCTATAAATTAAAATACGGACCGTAGTCCACGTCTGTAGTTCCACACATAAAAAGTTTGTCAATGCTTCCACCTACAGACCTGATCATGCTTTGTAACTTGACTTACGGTCCATAGACAGGTTCTGATAGGTGGGTTCTGTGCCAGGTCTCATATGCATCTTACTTTTGAGACCCCTCATTAGTCCGATTACAATAACATCCTAGTCTACTCATGCGTTTTAATATTCAATCATGCTAGCGCTTCATCCTAAGGATTCAAATTTACTCTATTTAATCATCATTTTAAAGCACGATACGGAATCGTAAGTCAAAACATACATATATATAATTTTTTTCATTGATATTACAATATGATTACCCAAAATCACCGAACAATGTCCTAAGGGTGTTCATATTTGACATCTAACAAGTATTTAAGGATAATTGAGTATCCAAGGTCAAAACCCACTCTGGAATTTGAAAAATCAATCTATGAACCAAATTCAAAGTGAGGTGAAAGTCAATTATCTTACAAGCAAGGAGGAGTGTTGTGATTGTGTTACAACACTAAGGTTTCGACAATCACCACTAAAAAAATCACCTATTGACATCGTTCCCGGGCACCAGAGTTCCTTTGGGGAATTTAGGGGAGGATGGAATTTCGGAAAAGGAGTAAGGGTTTGGAATAACGGGATAGTGGGGGATGATTTTCTTGTGATTGATGATGTAGTGGTTGTGGGAGGGAGTGTAGTTAAGGGATTCCATTTTGTGGAGTGATTTGGGGGATTTTATAAGTGGTGGGGAAGGGTTTGAAAATAGGGATGTAAAAATACGAGGGGTCCGAGTCGGGTCGATCATGTTAGGGCTTGGATAGTACGAGACCCTGCTTATGGTTCGTAAGTCCAAATCGTAGATCACACTGACACTTCTAAAAAATTCACACTTGCTTGGAATCAACGGGAACCATTTATGGTACGTATGATAACTTATGGACCATCGATGGTGTCCGTAGACCTCTGCACCTGACTTTTTTCTTCAGATTTTGCCTTGCACACCTGCACATGTAGTAACCTTTAGCAATTCTTTTTACATTTTCTGGACAATTTCTAGACACGGACCCAATGCTATATCTATCCAACACATAACAAAATATGAACACCTAATTAATATGATATGAAGAATCAAATAAACAAAGAAAACTAATTGACAAAAATCTTAAACCTATTTGTTTGCTAGATTTTACACCTTGGATCCTTTTCTCCCATGTAGGGATTGATTTAATACCGTGGCACATTGCAAGCCTCTTGATATCTCCACAACTCATAGTGCACACATACTTCTTGCACACATTTTGCATTCCCGAGATAAAGCTTGATCCTCTACTGATTCACCATGAACCTTGTTCCCTCACTGTTTTCGAGCTCCACCGCTCCATGTACGAACAATTTCTTGAGTAAAAATCACCCGATTCATTTGACTTGAGCTTGACCCAAAATAATCGCAACCTAGAGTTGAATAAAAGCAGAAGATCCTCAATAACAAAGTCTCGATTTTCAATCCTTTGGTTGTGGTACTTCTTAATCTTCTCTTTGTACAAGGCTGCAACTTTATAGGCTTTTAGGGTAAAATTATTGAGAAAATTCAAGTCATTCACTATTTCAGTTGATGCGCCGCCCCAATCTAAATTTAGCTTCTACATTACCCACATAGCCTTATGCTCTAGCTCTACCAGAAAAATGAAAAGACTTCCCATATACGAGTTGGTATGGAGACATACCTATGGGAATCTTGTATATAGTGCGATAGGACAAGAGATCATCATCAAGCTTCCTTGACCAATTCGTATGTTTCCCATCTAGTTCATGGGTTTGCTCATATTATTCTAGAAATTTTCTAGAATATTCAAAACAAAGTTTGGAATATCTGAAATATAATTAGTCACTTTTCTCTCGAAATTCAAAAGCCTCACTTGTCTGGCACTCTTGGAAGAAAAAAGATATTTAGGTTAGCTGTGGAATGGCGGAAAAAGATTCTTGGATATTCTTTCACCATATAAATTTTCCGAACTAATTAGGAGTGTAACTCATTTTTTCCAATAAATATCTCAACTCCTATCCATTCACTAATTGTTCTCTATCTTTAGTATTCAAAATATCAGTAAAACAACATACTTGTGCCCCAACCCTCACCTTTCAACTGCTATCAAGTGTGAGTAAAACACTAGAATTAATATTTAGACAAGTTTTGCCAACAGAATCCAATAAAAAGATTAGTTATTTCAAAACCCTTGTTTTTTCTAAATAAATATACTATATTAACAAAATATTTATTATTTATAGCAATAAAAAAATTCACTTGATCACTTTTAATACATTTATAATACAATTTTAATACATATTACAAAGAACAATTTATTATTCATATGTAATTCAAGTTTCATTGATGATTAATACATTTATCACACAATTTAATACACTTACAATACAATGTGTCAATTTCTTACAAAAACAAGCATAATGTATTTTTAGGAACATTTATAATGAATATTTTTTGCATACATAATAACTTTTAATACATATTGTAGATTTTAACATGGTATTGTTATAAATGGTAATAAATAAAAAGTATCGCTAAAATCAGTAATTATCCATTAATAGGTATAAATCCAAGTAATTTTTCCATATTTATATGGAGAGTTCTTGGGTTTTCGTTAATTTTCTAAAAACAAAATTCTCTGGTCTTGGATATTGAATCTTGGATAATGTTCTTGGAAGAGAAATAATTTCAATGCAGAATCTTGAATAAAGTTCTGATTTGAAAGAAAAGGGGCAAAGAAATTATTGAATAGATGTTGGGCTTCTCATCTTCCTTAATCTCTCTAATGTCATAAACGCATGGTAAGATGAAAAAAATAAGTATGTCGTTACAGCATCTTAGTAGCACAAAACTCTCACTTAAAAAAGGAAACATTTATGATTTGGTAACTCACTAAGGTGTGCTCAAACAGACTACTGGGAAGCTTTTGGTAATTGGTTTTCATTTCATTTCTTTCCGTAAAAGAAGGTTATGAAACAGTAAATTCATTTCCGAGAAGAGGTCCAAACTGGTAATATTTAAAATGTGGGGACTAATGTAGAAGTTGGTTCAATTTGGTTTGAGAAAAGAAAAACTGACAAACTTATTTTTTTGGGTTTTGTTTCTTTTAAAAAGGTTTGTTTTTTCTACTAGAATATAATTTTTCCAGTTAATCAAACAAATAATGTGGTTTGTTCTTTTTAAAATCATTTTTTACTAGGGCAACATTGCCTTAAGATGATTTATCTTTTGCAAGCCGCACGGTGTAGTGGTTTTCGGGTGCACCAAAATATCAAAAATCAAGGAGCCAAAGTCTTAAAAAATATTTCCAAAGAAATATCCAACTCTATGTTAATACTTGTATCTTCTTAATTTAATTCACAAGTTGAGGCATACTTACCAAATAAGAAATTTATACAATTATGAGTCACGGAGCCACCTCTATGGACTTCAACTCTCACCTGCGGAGTAGTAATGAGACCCTCATATATTTAGGCAAAACAGTCGATTTGATTATTTTACTTGTGCAAGGGGAGACAGATGTAAAAAGCATTTGGAAATAAATTGAATAAAGTAGTTCTCATCTGGATGTAAAAAAACATTATTGGAAAGAAATTAAAGTTAATGATGATTCTATCATACTTCATCTATTTCTATAAAAGGACAAGGTATACTCTACCAAACTCAGATCTGTCTATATATTCTGTGACCCATCACCTCATTAAGACATTTTAAATTTTAAGAGCAAATCAAACTTTTAGGATACTTGATTTAATTATGGTAGACAAGGTCCATATCTCCATTCTGCCATCAAGCGTAAGTTCTATTCACCGCATAAAATAATCTCATGCTTTATAGTATACTTGATTGAGTTATGCTTAAGCTTTATTTACCTTATGTAAACATAAATTTTGAAGACTCACATGCATAAACACTAAATACCCAAATTTCCATAAAATGGTGCATCTGTTAAAAAAATAAAACATAGAGTACATTACTTTTCTCCTTTGTCGAGCCAAATGCTAATTAGTTTTCAGTACATCTGCCATTAGTCTAACAAGAACTGAAGTCATTTAGGATAAATTGTGGATTCGGTCCTCAATAACTACCATCCATGCACACTTAGTTCCCAATTATTTAATCTTTTGACAACCATCGTCCTTACTTTCTAGATGATGTACCCATGAAAACACCACTCTTCAAAACTCCCAGGGTTTATAAATGCACCATAAACATGAACAACCCCTTACCATACAACCATATAGGTTTAACCACTATTACCAAAAGCGAAAAGAGCAAAACAGCTATAAGTTCCGTAAGGGCCTTAAGCGCGAAGCGCAAATAAAATATGAGCTTCAATGAAAAAGGAACAAAGGAAGAAAAGAAAACAAATATATATGTATGACCAAGAATAATAATTATAAATATGAATAACAAATATATGACCAACAAAATTGAAAAAATATTATGATAAACTGAAATATCAATTATATAGTGTCAGTTCTTCATAAGAGGCTCATTGTCAAGGAAATGTTTGCCCTAGAACCTTGATGGCAACACTGAAGTGCACATAGAGTGAGGCGAAGCGCTTAACACATTTCAAACCTAACTTTGGGGCTTAAGTGCTCTTTGATAACACTAGGTCTAACCACCACTTTATGAAACATAACTTTAAGCCATTGCAACACATATTTATCTCAAAGTACCCCGGGATGCATGCCTTCAATTTACCCACCCTACTCCAATATGATGTGAGACATCATAAGACTTTAAATATAGACCCAATATACTTGAAGTTTCCTTTCTTTGTCTTGAATTACTTTATGTTCATCTTTCGTACTGATTCAGTAAACTTTGGTTACTTCGTATTTCTGCAAGGTTTTGTTGGAATCAATAATTTGTTTTCAAACACAGATTGACAACAGTTATCATGTGATTTTATCCCAACTAAACATGGGATAAGATCATCCTAAATTAATCCCAAGATTATTTATCCCTTACCTTTCTTACCAAATAAGCCTTAGTCACAAATAATGAGATAGGTGAAATTCGGCAACTAAATTATTGTAGATGCACCTCACCAAAAAATAATTCTGCAGTGTCATAGTATTCTGATTCAAAAGAAAAGGAAGAAACAATTAACCCTACAATACTATTGATTCCAAATACAAACTTCTCTTATTCTATTGATTGGAAATGGATAAATTAGAACCACCCCCAAAAAAGGAGCGGAGAACTGGGGAAGAGAATCTACAGACCATATACTACAAATTTAACAGTGAGACAAAATTTTATTAACATTCTTCCACTGTCCAAGTGGTTGTTTTATAATGGTATCTAATATTAAAAAGAATCATTTACACCATGAGCTCTAACAAAACTTGATAAGCATGTATCAAGATTCACGAGACATGAATTTATTTTTAGAAGGAAATTCTTATCATTTTCCGATAATTATGATGTGCTCGTCAAATTATGTAATTTCAAATCACATTCAGGATTTTACCAAATAAGTCGTATTAAAGTAATTACTATATGTGTCACGACCCGAGTCTATTACCCTGGACGTGGCTGGTACTCGGAGAACATTGGTGGTCCCTAAGCGAACCCTCATCCTGGCTGACTACAAGGAAAGTCTAACGTAAGCATAAATAATCTTAAAATTGAAATGAACAACTACGAATAAAAGTAATATATTCAACTAGCCATAAAATAGGCAACTTTAGAATTTACAACATTTAATAAAGTAAATGATTAATACAGACTCCTCAACTATACTAACTATCTATAAGCCTCTTACTGATAAAGATAGAAGTTGGGACAAGACCCACAACCTCCTAACTAAGATGAAAAGTAAATGAAATACTCCTGCAACTAGGAGGCTCACCATAGTTAACTCGAACTCTGGAATGTATCAACAAAGCTCTTGTTGATGATCCTAAATACCAGTATCTACATCATACAAAGATGCAGGCCAAATGGATCAGTACGTGGAATGTATGAGCATGTAAGGGAAATTCTAAATCATAACATAAACTTGATACTTGAATAAAGAAAGGGAAATTCTAAATAATAACATAAACTTGATACTTGAATAAAGAAAATGGAAACATACTTTTCTCTTTTAAACTCAACTCAAATCAAGGATAATATACTCAACTCAAGGATTAGATACTAAACTTCAAGATATGATACTCGAATCAATAAAGTACAAATTAACTCAAGATACTCAACTCATGATACTCAGCTGAACTCATTTCAATATAAAGTAGTTTAAAACAAGTGCAATATAAAGATAAGTTGTTTAAAAAATGATGTTAGCTCAAGATAATAATATCATAAAAACATATCATACTCCCTCTCAAAGTATACTTTTTCAATGCATGAATGAAGTCTCATACCCCCATTCATACTAAGGAGAACCCCTTCAGGAACCATGTAATTAATATTGTGGGAGTTTTTCAACTGACAACCACCACTATGAGCCGAAGTGGTGATACAATGTCTCGCCCATGCTGCCAGAACTGTCATATACTTTGTTGTTGCATAGAACTTTCTCAACCTAGTGGATCCACTGGCTAAACTTACGTGATCATCTAAAAAGTATGACATGTTAATACCCATGATAGCTACATGATTTACATGGGGAATTGAGTTATCTGACCTCTCATTCCCACATTAGTGCTCAATACTACTCCCAAAACATACTTTAGCTCATACTTTTAATAAAACTTCCTTTCTTTGGGTTGAGATAATTTATTGAACCCTTTAGTGCTAAAAAGCCCCCTTTGGAATGAATGTTCCCCTTTAAGTTAAAAAATCTTTGGAACTCTTAGTTTCCTTTTAACTTAAATGTTAAACATTTATAAACCTTTAGGGAATGCTTAATTCCCTTATACTTTTTGAGAAATGAACTCAACTGTTCATCTTTTCTTAACATGAAACTTAATCTTATGGAATACTTAATTCCCTTATAGATTTTGAGAATTTAACTCAACTCTTTACTCATTCTTTACTTGAACTTTAAGTCTTTAAAACAAAGTTAAAACGTTTGTGAAAGACTTTAGAAAACTTTACTTTGACTTGCTTATTAATTTCTAGACTTGAATCTTAACTTACCTTGAATTAAAGTATGGATTCAAGGTTCATGATCTCATGTTTATGGATAATTTGATGAGGTTCAACTTGGAGGGTTCATGCGGAATCATGAACATGAACTACTAAACCAGAGAACGCAAAGACACTTCTCAACTCAAGACTGTTCGACTTATAAGGTTCATGCAAAATTATGGGCATGAACAACTCGACTCGACTCGACTCGAAGGTCTTAGTACACAACACCATTTTAGGCCTACAGCCACGCCGGTAAAGTGTAGCCTAAACTAGCAAAACATGTGGTCTTTGATAAAACGACATAATTTTTGACTTTAAACAACACTTTCAGCGGGTCACCTAAATAAGCGTAACATTTGACATAGGACAACACTTTTAAAGTGTCGCCAAAGAAGCAACACTAAAAAGCGTGATCAAAGAGGTATAAAGGCCACACTTTTGAGTATTTCATTAGAATACTACACTTAAAAGTGTGACCTTTGTATTGTTATTGGTTACCCTCATATATCTCACCTACAACAACACTTATAAAGTGTGACTTTTCTGATGTACAAGATAAAATTTATAAACAATAAGCCACACTTTCAAAGAGTTGTAGTGTTGTGTAAATTTTCGTAGCCACAGTTTAGCAACACTTACGATAAAAATTAGATTTCATATAATCAATAATCACAATTTTTTTTATATGTATATATATATATATATATATATATATATATCAAACGGCATTTGACTTACATATGCATGTCATTGTAAATGTACTGTCTTGCATTATACTTTTTTTCAAGATAAATAATAATAGAATAGACCATGTGGCTATCCAAAATGAAACAACTGGAACTGAGGGTGGAAACACAATTTGATCAATCCTCGCATTCAGTAGAAAATATATATCTGAATGTGTTCATAGTTATTGGCATTAAAAGTGGACATTTTGAGTGTGAAGATCTCAACCCAAAACAACATGGACATGTAAAGTTGTCTCTTGCTCTGGTGTTTGCAATTTTCGAATATCTTTTGCTCCAAATGCAAAGTTAGTTTCTCTCTCTATAACACTTCCTTTTATTGCCTGAACATTCTTACTCTTTGTTTTTTTCCCACTAATACCTCATCTCCTACTCCATTCACCAATTGTTATCTATCCTTAATATTCAAAATATCAGTAAAACACCATTTGCGCCCCAACCCTCACCTTTCAACTTCTATTAAGTGTGAGTAAAACACGACAAATAATTTTTAGAGCAGTTTACCCAAAAAATCCAATAAAAAGATTACTGCTTTTGAAACCTTTTTTTTTTAAACCAAGAAAGCAGCAAATTAACGTTACCCCAAATAGGTTTTATTCATAACCTAATAGTTGCATCCTCAAATAAAGAACTAAGCAAACTCCACACCATCAAATAAACACTGAACAAAATACTTCTATCAAAAGACAAGTGACATTCATGCTAGAATGGAAATTTCTAGTTGACATATTTATAAGGTCGAGTTCTTGGGTTCTCCTATTGTCAAAAAGCAAAATTCTATGGTCTTGGATATTGATCTTTGATGAGAAATAATTTCAAATAGAATCTTGGATAAAGTTTCCATTAGAATGAAAAGGGGCAAGAAACATATATATGAATATTGAATCTTTGATAAATATTAAATTAATTGCAATAACAATTTCAATGTGTCAATGTAATGGCATTACATTAAAAAAATGAGGAGGAGAAGGAAGAGAGTTACGACAAGGACTCCAATAATCCATGAAAATAGACGTTGGGCTCCTCTCTTCCTCAATCCCACTAATGCCAAGAAAGTTCCCAAATTGAAGAACTGTATATAGATGAAGGCTTTACACACACACATGCGCTTATATTACTACACTTATTTATATACTTATCCTATATTTCATTAATTTGAGTATGGTTAAATTCTTTATTTTTTAGGATTTTAAGCTTATGATATACTAATAATTAATACATCACTAGTAAAACTATATGCACTTCGTGCAAGAATTTAATATCACGAAATATATAAAATAATACTTAAAATCAATCAGTCATTACAACTAAATCATTATATTATTTTACATAAAAGATTAATAATGTAAATAAAAATGAAAACTATTACATATTATAATTTATCCTTAATAACATATAAGAATAAATTAATAATTGCAAAAATATATACCGTGATCTATAACATAAGGAAAGGTGTCACATAGAAACTCAACATGAGTAACGTACACAAATATTTATTCGTGAAGAAGAAGAAGGGCTTCAGAATTTTTGTTGTGAAGAAGAAGAAGGACTTCAGAATTTTTGTTGTTTTGAAATAAGAGAAATCTCTGTATTTATAGTCAACATATGGTAGTATGAACAAATATTTATTCATTTATTGTGCTTTATCAGAAATATCACAACTATTTGGAAAAGTTTTAATCCTTAAGAATGTTCACAATCTTTCATAAAAGTCGCAGTTCTTCATTAAAGTCGCAATGTTTCATAAAAGTCACAACTTTTCATAAAAGTCAAAACTTTTCAT
Organism: Solanum lycopersicum; assembly: GCF_036512215.1. NCBI lineage: Eukaryota > Viridiplantae > Streptophyta > Magnoliopsida > Solanales > Solanaceae > Solanum > Solanum lycopersicum. Next base: position 25,328,974 of record NC_090808.1, read on the forward strand.
AAAAGTCGCAACTCATCATAAAAGTCGTAATTTTTCATAAAAATCACAACTTTTCGTAAATTTCTCAACTTTTCATGAAAGGCAAGAGTAATTTTGTAAGTAAATAAATTAAAATAAAGTAATATATATATGTGTGTGTGTGTGTGTGTGTGTGTGTGTAATAATAAGACCGTCACATATTTATGCAAAATGGTCAATTTGATTATTGTACTAGTGCAAGGGGAAATGGATGTAAAAAAGCATTATTGGAAATAAATTTAATGTAGTTGTTTTTTTCTGGATTAAAAAGCATCATTGGAAAGAAATTGAAGGTAATGACAAATCTATCATAATTTATCCAATTATCGGTGACGAAGCAACATATATGGACTTCAACTCTCACATGCAGAGTACTAATGAGACCCTCATCCTCATATATTTAGGCAAAACAGTCGATTCTATTATTGTACTAGTGCAGGGGAAATGGATGTAAAAAAGCATTATTGGAAATATATAGAATATAGTAATTCTTTTCTTGATGTAAAAAAGCATTTATGGAAAGAAATTGAAGTAAATGACAAATCTATCATAATTCATCTATTTCCATAAAATGACAAGCTATAGTCTACCAAATTCTTAGTTGTCTATATGTAAGGTGACTCATCACCTCACTCTAGACATTTTCGATTTGGAGAGCAAATCAAACTCTAAAGGTTAGCAGCAACAAATTCAACCTGATTTGAACTGAATCATTCATAATCAGATCTTATGGGTAGACGAGGTCCATGTCTCCATTGTGGCATCAAGAGAGTTCTATATACCGCCGATATCCCATCTTTTATCTTTATCATCAATCTCATGTTTTACAGGATACTTGATTATGTTATGATTAAGAATTATGTACCATATGTTCAACAAATGAATTTTGAAGACTCATATGCATAAACAATAAATACCAGAAAAGGTGCATCTGTTAAAAAATAAAACATAGAGTACATTTCTTTTTTCATCGCTCGAGCCAAATGCTAATTAATTTTCAGTACATCTGCCATTAGTCTAAAAGGAACTGAGGTCACTTAGGATAAAATGTGAATTTGGCCCCCACTCCCTACCATTCATGTACATTTAGCTCCCATGTTTTTATTGAAAAATATTGCCCTTATTGCCTAGATGATGAACTCCCCAAAACATCACTCTTCACCACTCCCTAGGGTTTTTACACACACTGCAAGCATAAAGAACCCTTACCACATGCACACAACAATGTAGGTCTAACAACCACTTTATGAGACATATCTATGGCATCACATTTTTATTGCAAAGTACCCCGAGATGCATGCCTTCAATTTACCCATCCTACTCCAATATGATGTGCGACATCATAAGCCTTTAATTATGGACCCAAGATACTTGATGTTTCCTCTCTAGGTCTTGAATAGAATTTGTGAGTTATTCTTCACTTCAACCTCTTTCTTAAGCGTTACGTCATTGAAGTTACACACAAAGTACTTTGTTTTAGTTTTGCTTAACCTGAAAACTTTATTATTTAAGATCTATCTCAAAACTTCTAGTTTTTCGTTAACTCCACTCCGTGTTTGTTATTTTATACTATGTCATTTGTGAATGGAAAAAACAAAGTACCCTTGTTTGAATATATAGTTTCAATTCATTGATCACGTAGGCAAAAGGGAACAGGCTAAGGCTCGACCTATAGTGCAATCCTATTATAACTGAAAAATGTTCCAAGCCTCCTTCCATATGTCGGTACTCACGCAAAAAAAAATCCTAAATATTGAACTTAATTAAATATTTGGTGATTTACTTAGAGGACCTAGAATCACTTCTTACTCAATACATTTTTCCTTCCTTATTTTAGTGATGCACCTACGTTCTCGAAATCGTAGCTTCATTTTTTTAAATATGATTTTTCCTTAAAAGATTGTGCAGTCCCTTATTGTCGCTTGCTTGTTTACTTATTTCCTTAATCTTATATTGCATTCTTGAATTTATTGTTGCGCTGTTATAAATACTACTACATTTTTTGGTTCCTACTTTGAACAATATCTTTTCTATAGTTTATTTCTTCTATTTATTATCGTCATTATTTTGTGCGACTGTTAATGTTTATGGGTTGCCCATTTTTTGATGTTTATTGCAAACTTGATTACTCTAGAACTGGCATTAGTGGCTTCAGGGTTTAATGTAGTTTATGGTCATGTACTTGATTGGCAGCGGGGGGAGGGGACAAGGGTGGTGAGGGTACTAAGGGAGATCCTAGGTTGAGAGTTCGATCTTAAAACATAGGGACATTGGCAAAGAAATCAATACAGTTAGTGAAGATTCTTATCGAGAGGACGATCAATAAAGATTTTGTACAAGAAACCAAATGGGTAGGATCCAAGGTCAGGGATTAGATGGATATTTAAGTTATAGTACTAAAGAATATTGAGGAGTAGAAATAGAGTAGGCTTTTAAAAGACAAGGAACTCAAAGAGAAAGCGGTAGATATTAGGAGGGTGAATGATAACTTAATGTTCATTAAACTAGTTTTGGGAGGGATACGTGCAACAAACAGGTTTGGACGAGGAAGTCAAAAAAAGCTTCTTTGTTCTATGAGGAGTAAGACTAGTTTGTCAGAGTTATCATGCATGCTTAGAAACTAATTTTATTTGGTATTTTAGAAGTCATATAGGGACCACTTCGAGAGGATATGATGATGTACAAGGCACTTTCGGCTTTAGGGATAGAAAATGAGAAGTTTCTTTTAAACTTTGTGTAAGCTATTGAGATGATCATAGTTGATTCCAATTTCTAGAAGAGGGAGGATCTTTTGCAGTGTGGTGTCTAAGACACGGATAGATTCGTCATCACAAAATGTGATAGAGGTTTATGCAATGACTGGATCTTACGACCCAACATAATCTCATGGTTATGGCTAACTTACACCTTCTTGTATAGTTCCTTAACACAGTGATGAAAATGTGAGTAAAGAAATAATTGAAGCATCCTTGAGATAAATGCATGTTTCACACTAGGAAATTTCCTCTTGTTTATAATATTATATATATCTAGTTTCATGACACTTCCAGTCTTGTGAAATACATTCAATACCGTTTTACAGTAGATCTTCATAGTCAATGAACATTGTGCTTTAGTTTGTGACCCGTAAGAATTTTATTCATATTTATCCCAGTTTAACCACTAAGTAATTTTGAACTCAAACAACAACATGCCAGTGGAGACCTGGGCCACCTGAAAAACTAGTGCTCTGCAATGCATGTGGATCAAGGTGGCGCAGGGGGCCACTACATAAGTATATCCCTAGACACGCAAACAGAGAAACACAGAGCTATCAGCTACCTTCTAAGACGACGGTGACACGTCTCTTAGCTCGTGATGACCAAAGGCTAGAAGTTGGAGTAGTGGTTTATGGACCGGAGGGATCTTCGACTTGTCTTGGAGAGGAATTGAATAACATACCAAGCTTAGTTTCAACAAGATCATCCTCGGTCATCTGCATGCAGATGGAAGACATAAATGGTAAAATACTTTCACATATATAGTGAGCACTTAACTTGCCTCAACAAATATGTACATGATCTGAATCAAATCCTTTCTTAAGCATATAGGTTATAAGAAATGGAAAACTAATATCTTCCTACTCAATTTCTGGTCAATATTTCTCTTCTGTTTTGTATGATAGTAAGCGCAAAACTCTTAGGGCATGTTTGGTTGGGGACCGAGTTATACCGGATTGTTATCCTACCATCAATGTGGGATAAAAATAACACTAAAACACATGTATAGATAATTTCGGGATAAGTTATACCATTATTTTAACCCAATTAAACATATAATAAGTTCATCCTAAAATCAATCCCAGAATTAGTTATCCCATATTCCTAGTACCAAGTGAGACCTTAATCAATGAAAATTATGATATAGGTGAAATTAGACAACCAAATCATTGTAGATGAACCTTCCCAAAAAGTAATCATGTAGTGCATATTATTTTGATTAAAAATATTCCAACTATAAACTTCTCTTATTCTATTGATTAGAAATTATTAAATTTGAATCACCCCCACTACCAAAAATAAGAGTGGAGAACAGGGGAAGATTCTACAAATCCTACACAACAAATTTAACAGTGATATAGAAAATTTTACGGAAAAGGGTATAAAATACCCTTGTTATATTAGAATTGGTACAAAAGTACCCCTTGTTTACCTTTTGGCCTCAAAATACCCTTGGGGTTAACCTTTAGGGACCTATTTTTCCCTTTTGGCGAACAGACTACTAAGTCAATATATTTAATTATTTCATTTATTACGTGGCATGTTGTAATTGGTTCGAAATTTAATTAATTAAAGCCTAATTTGTTTGACCCAAAACCTCCCTGTCCACCCGGATCCACCAGACCCATCTTTCAAAATACCCAACCCATCCAAATAAAACATCTATTACCCATTTCATTAAACAAAACCCTAAACATTTCCCCCCAACTTCATCAGTTCTTGGAGCACTTTTGAAAATCATCTTCTTCATCAGATTTGTTAAATTTTGTGTTGTTTCCACGTTGACATCTTCTTCTTTTTCTTCACTTCAACAAATTGAGTCTCGTACATGTAAGTGTGAATTGATAGCAAGAATATCTTACTGCTATGACCCGTGAGAATGGTGGACGTCACGTTGATTCTTCAAATGTTGTCGTCCTAGCTCATTATCTTGCTGTTATTGGATTCGATCGATAGTAAACTTCCATGTCATGTGTAATTGATGACTCACAATCAAAAAACTGGATTAGATTCAATTTGTCAGGAAAGAAACCGATTGAAGAAGATTCCAAAGGAAATGGGTGGCAATTAAAATTTAAAACCAAAGGAAATAAGTTGCATCGAAATTCATAATGTTCCTCAGAAGGGGAAGTAATGATCTTTGAAGGAAAAAATTGTAGTTATTTAGAGTGTTACTTTTGTTTCTGCCTTCATTGTTTTGAACATATATCGATCATCATTTGTCAAGTAGAAAAAACTTCCACTTTATCCAGGAGAACAAAGCTCTCGGAGAGCATCACTACCATAGATCGATCTCATATAATCATTTGCATCCACTTCGAATAGAATCTTTAATGTCATGAGGAACATTAAAAAGGATGATCATTAGTTTCAATGTTTTGTAAAGTCATCATTTCCATCAAGTAATAGAAATGAAATGTTACCTGAAAACTTTCGGACAATAATCCTTCTATTTGAATTCACATGACGGATGAGGAGGTGTGATCTTAGATCCTTCTATTGGAAATCTAGTCCAATACTACTGTCGAGGATCAAACGCTGATGGCTTGAGATGTAGTGATGGTGGAGTACCAGGTCGTCCCACTGATACCCATACAGGTACCACCTCAATCCATAAATCCAATCTTGAAAGTGCCCTCATACATTGCCCTCGAGGGGCAACTAAACATACCTTTCCCCATTATTTTGCGAACGAAACCAATCTCCAACGTACATCCATCCATCCATCCATCCACCAATTTTTACCTTGTCCATGAGAGAAAATATCAAGCTAATAACCACTACAGAAATCACCATTTGGGAGAAACCTTTCAGCATGGAAGATTTCATCATACGTATAAATGTGATCATCTTGTTCCTGATTTCATCCTCTCTTGTTGGTGATGATGATCTTTGTGTAAAGAATATCGTGTTTGGTGTAGCTCTTTTCTACTAGTGTGTAGTCGTAAGCAGCGTGTGGTGTAGTCATTTATATTTTGATGTAATGTTAACAATCTGGACGTTACAACTGATGTAATGTCATCATGTTTTGCTTGTTGAAAGTTGTTAGCAATAGTGTCGATCTCTTGATTGTAATGAAAAAGTTGTTAGCAATCTTGTTAATGTTAGCAATCTGCATTTTACAGTAATCTACATTTTTATAGCAATCTGCAATTGTTTACAGCAACTTGCAATCTGCAAATTATAACAGCAAAAAGTAATCTGCAAATCTTTTCAGATTTTGTATGCCGGTCAAAATAAATTACCAGGCCGAGGCTTTCTTTCCTGCATTAATTTATAATCTGTAAAATTTTTACAGCAAAATGAAATCTGCAAATTTTTACAGCAATGTGCAATCTTCAATCTGCTAATTTTACAGCAATTTCCAGTCTGCAATTTTTTATAGAAAAATACAATCTGCAGATTTTACAACTATCTGCGATCTGCAAATTATTATAGCAATTTACAATCTGCAAATTTATAGCAAAACGTGCGATCTGCAAATTTTACAGCATTTTTGTAGCAATTTACAAATTAGTATAACATCTAAATTATGAATTGTTTTTTCAATTTTACACAAATGCAGGTTAACAGTATAATATAATCTCCGCTAATTCACCGTCTGTACAACTAAGTAGACAACCAAAATTAATTAAACACCCCCTACACTAGAAATTATCAACTCAATTTAGTTCAAAGGAAATTTCACTGGGGATTCACAACTCACAAGATCTGTAAAGCCTACCATCAAGACATTTTCCCAGATAAAGCAACATGCATAATGCAACTGAAAAACCAAAAAAACTTCATAATGCAACTACTTCTTCCCACCCCTCTTTGCCTTCAATTTGTCAATTCTTTTCTCCTTTTCAACTGTCAACTGATCTAATGTCGTAGCTTCTTTCCTTTCTTTGCCTTCAATTTTTCAATTCTTGTCTCCTTTTCAATTATCATCTGATTTGAAGTCATAACTTCTTTTCCTTTCCATGCCAATTTTGTTGGTGAGTATGGCAGATTAGTTGGAATGTTCACACCATTGTCATCTCCTTTGAACTTAGTTCTCCTGGTACCAGTTGGTCGAATATGCATCTTTTTAGCTTGAAGCCTAGTCCAAGCTTCAGAAATAGCCTTGGCCTTAGAATTGTCTGCTCGTCTTCACTTTCATGATCACCTCCATCCTAATCAGCAACTGCACTTAAAGGTGCAACATGTTGCATCCTCATATTCATCAACAATTATTTTTCCCCTAGACTTTGAAGGTCATGTAGGGTTCTTTTCAATTTTCTTTGATTTTGAAGGACCATCAGGTTGGATACTCTGTTGACTTGAAGAAGCAAAAAAGTCGGGAGTAGACATGAAGACTACCAGATTCTTCTTGACTGGCTTGGGGTGTTGACACTAGCACATCTTGCGGCTGGTTGTTTTGATCTTTGAAGCTATAAAAATGACAAAATTAGTTAGATATTTTATTAACTAGTTTAAATATGGACCACTTAAAGAAAATTACATGCCATAGGACATCTTCTTTGGTTGTGACCTGTTGCACGACAATGTCTGCATGTCAATTTTAGTCCTTTTCTTGAAGTTGACCACACCCCTTCCCTTTTCCTTGCCTCATCCTTTTCTCTCTTTCTCTTAAGTTTTGGCCCGCCTACAAATTTATGTACTTCTGGTGGCTTCATATCATGAGAAGGATCAACTTTCCAGAACTTCTCACCTCTAACAAGTTGTATTTTATGAATGTATATCAACATGTAAGCTTCTCGGCATGGTATACCAGTCAAGTCCCATGTCCTACATGTACACTTCTTCCTATTAAGATTCACCACATGTCTATCTTAACCCTCAACTATATCATATCCTTGGTCTCTATTACATTGAACTTCACAACATTGTGCAATGATAATTGAAATCATTATACAACTCCATGGCATATGCACTAAAATCTCCTAACCAATTTCTACCCTCTTCTTCAAGTTTTTGCAACCTATTCATAATCTATATAACAATACAGAAGTAAGATCAACATAACCTATCAATATAACAATCACATCAAGCTATATTCTGTAATTTCTATTAAAAAACTAGATCTATTAATGAAAATAAATTTACAGAGAATTGAACATTGCTCTATAAGGCTTTAATCTCAAATGTAAAATTCAGTTCCTGATAATTTGGTTTTGTAAATACCCAAGATATTCAAATAAAGAGAAACAAGGTCATAGATCACAACAAAAATCAGCAGAATTTGAAAGAACAAGAAAAAGTTCAACATTATGAGCTCAAAACTCAAAACCACCAAACTGTAAAAAAACCAATCTCTAATTTTCAGTATTATCCCACATTAATAAAACCTACATAGAACCTAAAATTTAGATTAAGGTTATATCAAAAATGATGATATAAACAGTAACAACTCATCTTGATTCTAATGTTTTCTAGCATCTTGATTATAGGTTTTGTCTTTGCTTCTAGAATTCATTTGTTGAATGACTCTGTAAAATTATTCTCACATAAGTGGTTTTTGCAGACTGTGTAAAAATAAGCCCTGCACCAGTTTTGTGCAGGGTACCATACAAAAACCTTTGCATCTCGTTTAGACACAACACCCATGACTTTCAATTGATTATGAAATTCTTCTTCATAGGTTCTCTAGGCACACCACCACAATAACTCCTTAATTTGTACATTTTCCAATCCTTGCTCCAAATAGATTCTATGTGTCTTGAACACCATCTATAATATGCTTTAAAAACACCTGACTAACAACATTCAGTAGCCCATCTAAATTTAACTGAAAATCAGAAAGTTCATAAAATCAGAAACAACTACCTTATGCATATGAGACCTGAATGGTAAACCTTCACCATCTGCCAGGTCTGGAGAATCTCTCAACAACTCAATAAACCATTTTCATTTTCTAAGTGTCTCTCTGTCCATCACTGCCCAAGCCAATGGACAGATGTGTTTCATTGAGTCTTGTCCCATTGCAACCAATAAGATTCCTTGGATTTTTACTTTTTTTTTTAAAAAAGACCCCTCTAGCCCTATAAAAGGCCTCAAACTCCTTTCCAGCCATTTTTAAAATCTTGAATGCACACATATATTCTTAAGAATCTTCTTTTTCCTTGTTACAAAGCCTCTCTAGATATATTTATGATAATATCAGTACCAAGTTATTTGTCCCTCAATTCTTGAGCATAACCCTCCAACTTATTGAATTCCTCAATGTAGCGACCCTTCAATTTCTCTAACACAATCCTTTTAACCCTCTTCATCTTGGAATAACTAACATACAAATTAAAATTATCATCCAAATCTTATCTCGTATCATTTACATTGTTCTTTGGATTATTCTGAAGTTTTTTCTTGAAGTAGTGTGCTAAATCTTCTTGAGTGGCTCTTCTATTCTTAAAAGCATTTCCACCACATGAGTGTTTGATGTTCAAGGTTTTAATTTTGAATCCCTGATTTTTCCTATCTTCAGATATCAAAAGCTTAAATGGACAACCAATATCACAAAAATATCTCAATCTTGTAGTCACTTTGTTCAACTTTAAGTGCAACCTTTCTAGAAGTAGAGTAAAAACTCACAATTCGTTTAGCTTCTTTACGACCTTTAAAGCACATGCCATTTTCCAACTCTAAGAATCTTTCTAGCTTGTAAATGATCTCTCTGTTTTTTTTCCTTTACAAAGATTTCCAACTCATCACTATTGTAATCAGTAGGAATAGGTTCATTCTGATCCTCATCCTCCTCATTTGATTTACAATTTGTTACTATCTCTACTGGCACAACAGGGTAAGTCTTGTTTAGGTCACAAATATTAGGAATAATAATGTTAGCTTCATGCTCATATAAAACAAATAATTGAAGAACACTAAACTAGCTAGACAGAGTAGATTGTAGAGTCCTGATGATTGAAGCGTCCTCAAGCAAATAATACCTACTAGTTTGTCCTATTAGTAAAATTGGTTTCACAACCCTAAACCCACAATTCTTAATGAACTATGAGCAAATGTCAATATATGACAACAAATCCACATCATAACCATGCCAGGTTTCATTTAGTTTTTAATATATACAACTTGAGGAGAAAGGACCCACTTGCCCCCTTACTTAAATACTAAATTCGTTTTTCGGTCATTCTTCAAATATTTCACATGGCAGACAAAAAAAGTTAAAAGGATTTGTCAGCTATAAACAAAACAACCTATAGGAAAACTAATATTATTTAATATGATGATAAAGGTAGAAGTTATATGGACCACTAACCTTACTTATTTCAACTGCACATAGAATAAAATACTGAAACAAACAAAAAAAGTGAACAAATTGGGAACAATAAAGTCATACACATACCAATCACACATATACCTAACTCAAGAAACAATCTATCCAACATATAGAAGAAATAAAAGGCCCTAACATCAGAAAAAAATATATAATGTCAACACTACATGCACAAACGTCGCAATGCTATAGTACAATAGACCAAATGCAATAAAAAATCGAATAAAACTAAACCCTTACTATTTACAAAATACATTTAATAGAACAATTATTGCATAATATTTACGAAAATTATTAAAAGTAAGTCTTCAATTCTTACTTTATCGGAGTAGCAAATCGATTTCTTCCCTTTTTACTTGAACATTGCCGCAAATCCAAGAAATGATAAAGATGGGGAGAAATATTTATGGTTTTGTTTTACTAAATGGGTAATGGGTGTTTTATTAGGATGGGTTGGGTATTTTGAAAGATGGGTCGGGTGGATCCGGGTGGATAAAGTGCTTCAGGTCAAAATAAATTAGGTTTTAATTAATTAAATTTCCAACTTATTACAACATCTCACATAATAAATTAATTGATTAAATATATTGACTTAGTAGTCTGTTAGCCAAAAGGGAAAAATAGGTCTGAAAAGGTTAACCCCAAGGTTGTTTTGAGGCCAAAAGATAAACGAGGGGTGTTTTTGTAGCAATTCTAATACTATAAGGATATTTTAGACCCTTCACCAAAAATTTCATGTTGGTGACTAAAAGTAAAAAGAATCAAGACATATGGATTTATCTTTGCACATGAATTTCTTGCCGCATATTATTGTGATGTGGCTTTTAAATAATGTAATGCGAAATCACATTCAAGATTTTACCAAATAATCCGTAGGGATGTAATTACTATATGATACTCTACAAGCACAATCTTTGGTTTCTTTCTTGCTCGTAGGCCATTAATTATAGTGTATCCCTTAAATTATGAGAACTAATTTTCCTTTATACAATGAATTGAAATTAACAAATTTCTGGTAATTTGGATTCAATAAATATATGAACTGACCAGTCAAACTATACCTTAACCATACAAATAACATTAGCTTGACCAAAAAAATTTAAAAATCTAGTGTATTAGTACTGTATTGTTTATGTGAACTAACATTTACCTTTTGTTGGGAGAAGAAGATAAAGACACTTTCTAGAATCCAAACTGTGTCCCGAAAAGAAAGAGATCAAATCTTAGACAATATCTTTTGTCACCTGTGGAAAGACTCCAGATGCAACTTTATAACATTATAGGAACCAGAATTTGAAAATATTCAAGATGGTGGTGTTACTCTAATTTATGCAAGGAACAAATACATTCCTCCTAACGAGAATGGTCTTGGAGCACTGTTGCTAGCTCATATCACCAACTATTACAGATTGCCGGATGTCTCTACCCCTAATGGAAGAAGATAATGCCTCTTGCTCAATGAATTTTCCTGTAGAAAATCCATATCTATAATTTAATTTTCAGATGCATGCATAAGATTCTATGGGGAAGCTCCGTGCTCTAAGCTCTTGCTATGTGCTGGGTCCGGAGATGTTTTCGCTTTATTCAATGGAATTTCAATGAATTGGATATGTCAAATTCTACTTTAGGTGCATTGAATATGTCAATCCGATGTCTATCGCTGCGTGCTTACCTACAAGTTTGTTAGTTTTTCTAGACCTCATTGTATAATTACACTGTGACATCTCAAAGGGCATTTGACTTACAAATGTGTGTCATCATAACTGTTTGTCTTGCATTATACTTTGTTTCAGGATAAATAATAATATAATAGATCACGTGGCTATCTAAAATGAAACAACTGGAACTGAGGGTGGAAAAACAATTGTATCAATCCTCACATTTAGTGGAAAACATATATCTGAATGTGTTCATAGTTTTTGACTTTAAAATTGGACATTTTGAGGGTGAAGATCTCAACCTAAAACAAAATGGACATGTTCAGTTGTCTCTTGGTTGGGGTTTCCAATTTTCTAATTTCTTTCGCTCCAAATGCAAAGTTAGTTGCTCTCTCTGTAGCCCTTTCTTTTAATGCCTAAACATTTTTAATCTTTTTTTTTTCAAATGATACAATCTGCTAAGTATGCAAAAAATTGAGTTTGTATATGTAAAACATAGGATCTTCTATTTCGTACCATATAAAAATTATGTTTTCCCATCTAGTTCATGGGTTTGCTCATATTCTTCTAAAATTTTTGTGGAATATTTGAAACAAAGTTTGGAATATCTGAAATTTTCTCTCCAAATTAAAAAACCACACTTGCCTGCCACTCTGGGAAGCAAAAATATACTTAGGTTAGTTGTGGAATGGCGGAAAATTTTCTTGGAAATTCTTTCACTATCAAAAATTTCTGAACTACTTAGGAGTGACTTGTTTTTCCCTACTAATATATCAACTCCTACTCCATTCGACAATTATTATATCATTAATATTCAAAATACTAGTAAAATTGTAGAAAATAGCAGAAGAAAATTATAATTTGCGAAACCTTCTGCTAGCCCAAAATCGTTGACTAAGATCGGAAGATTCAACTAACGAAGAGGAAGCTAGAAGGGAAAAAGAGTACTTTCGATAAAGGAACTTTGATATAGAAGAATAATATTTGATTTGGGTTGATTACAAATGTACAAGGCCTTCCATATTTATACTTGTTAATGGATGGTGCAAGAAATTCTTCGAGATACTTCTACAAAGAAAACTCTAGTGATCTTTATCTTCTATCCTAGAATATCTAGATATTTCTTGAAGATAACTGTTCAAGATTTTACAATAGACTATTCTAGAAACTATACTATAAAAATCTATGATATTCCAAAAATTAACTTTATCATTTTTCACACTCCCGCTAAAGTGATATTTGGAAAATACCCCCACACTTGCTGTGGAAGAACTCAAACGAAGCTCTGAGCCACGTCTTGGTGAAAATCTCAGCATTTTCTTCCAGACTCCTCTTCCTTCTTCAAATTATAAAGATATTTTGCCGTCAATTATCCATGTAGATTATCCTTGCTGAGTTCTCAAACTCCCCCTTTCTCTCAACTTCTCTACAATTATATTATCAAGAGAAGCACTATCAATTTCATGTGAAGTCTCAAATTCAACATATGATCTATTTTCATATTCTCTTATAATATCCTTGATATATTTTTTGACAGCTTCATAGCTTTCAAAGTGCATATCGTTTGACTCCAGAACATTAATATCAACTTCTTCTTCTATTTTATCTCTACTTTCTCTATATGCTTACAGAAATTGCTCCAAGCCATTAATTGGCCTTGATATTGCATATGATTGACCAAATACTTTCACTTCCAGTACATCTCCATCCATGCTTTCTCTATAAAAGTCGCCACTAGCACATTAGTTTCAGAAATTGCCTGTTCGGGTTATCTTTTTCAACTACTTCAATGGGAGACACCATTTTACCACTTGGAATATCCTTAAAAATTTCTTGATTAATGTCGACGACATCAGTTCCTTGCTTCTCCAAGTGATCGTCTATATTATATTCTAAATCCTCGATCCAATCTCTTTCAAGATTGATGGAAATCGGTCATCTAATGCTCGAGACTCGGCTACAAACATTTTCCCCACTCTTCTTCTTCTTTGGTATCTTTTTTAGCCATATTACTCTACTTAGCTTGGCAATATTTCCTTATGTGACCTACTTCACCAAAACAATAACATTCAAGAGGCTTCTTACCATAATAGTTAGAAGGCTCTTTCTTCTCTCTAGGTCAATGTGAACAACCTAAGGATCGATAATGCGACATATATCCTATTTTTCTTTTAAAGTTTCTGTTGTCAGCAACAAGAGCATCTCCTTCTCCGTCCTTGACAAATATACTAGCGAACTGCTTGGCAAGTAATTCCTTTGATGACAATAAGTTTTCAAATTCCTCGAAGTATGGTTGTTGATCCTATCCTTGAATCGATGTCACAAATGGAATATATTCAGATTTTAATCCACAAATGATTATTCTTCTCGTTCGTTCTTCAGAAATAGCCTCTTCTAGATTCAACAAAGATATCTCAGAATATAAGTTCTTAATCTTCAAAAAATACTCGGAGATATAAAGATTACCTATAGTGGTGTTATCGAATTCATTCGCTAATATGTGTAGTCGAGCTTTGTTCTTCTCGTTGAACAAGAGATCGAGGGTCCTCCATACGTCGTGAGCTGATTAACACTCTATAATGTGATCAAATAAACCGAAGGAGATTGTCCTCTTCAGTATGAACTCCGCGTTTGCATTAACCTATTTCTACCTCTTGTATGAACTTCTATATTCTGGTGCATCAGAGGAGGACTTGTGTCATTTCCATTAACAATATCCCACAAATCCTCTCCAACAAGGTTGATTCCATACATGTTTTTCGTACCTTGTAATTGGAAAAATTCAACAGTTCCATCCCAAGTCCATTAACAAGACCGCTAAAATCCATATAGATAATCTAGTTGAATCTACCACCAATTCTGTAACAACCCTAAAAAATGAATATGCTAAGTAATGTTTAATGTGTCTAGAATGAGTACGATTAGACCGGGTTCACACAAATTGATGCGCATAGAACAAGACCTCTGAACCCTTGCTACAGCCAAGCCAAATAACTTGGGGAGTTAGTTGAGCTAGATTAAATTGGGTCTAACCATGTAGGGCTCTCGAATACGAAGATTTACGTGAAGGAGTCTTTACCGGACTTAAAAAGGGAAAATCTTAGGTTTGGAGGGTCTACGTGTAAAATGGTCTTTTTTTCCAGACTAAGGGTAATATCGTAATTACCCCAAAAATAATAATTAGTTATTTAATTAATAAGGTGGAGGGGCATTTGGGGGAGAGAGGACCGAAAATTGGCTCCTGAAGTGAAGTCTTGCTCTACCCAGGTTCGAACCTAGGTGGAAGCAATGAATTAAATTATTTTTAATTTAAGTTGGTAAATTAATTTATATTTATTAAATGATTTAAAATAAAAGGAAATAAGATTTTTAATAATTAAATAAAAACCTTATTTGACTAAACCCTAAACTAGACTCCTAATCCTAAGAAAGCTCTTCTCTCCCACACTCATCTCTCTCTCTTTCATGTCTCTATGACTCTTACGATTCTGTCTGCCAAATAACTTCAAAAAATAGTAGGTAAACCAAAGTTCTTCACACATAAAGAACTCACAACGAAAATATAAGGGAACAAATGAAATCAATTATGTAGGCAAAGATAAGTTTGTCTGTCGAGTTTGTGTTGACTTTGAGTTGATTTGGATGTGATTTTTGGAGAAGAGTTTGGGCATAAAGTCGAGGTTTTAACGTCATAAAAGGTATTTGTTTTCTTACTCTTCGTCCCTTTTCAAAGAGACCCTTAAGTCTCAGATGAATCTACTCGAAAACTAAGGTTGTTCCCATTCTTGTCGAACTCCGTGTCCCTAGTATCCCTTTGATCTCAATTTGAAATAGGTTAGAGATCATGTTGTTGGTATGTTTGCTGGTAGTTTAAGTATGAAGTGTGATTTTCGTGATAATTTGTTCTTCATTATGTGTTTGGAATTGTAAGCATGTTAACTTATGTCAACCGAAAGTATGTGAAATTATTTTTATGGTTGAATTTTATGTGCGAATGTTTGTGTAAATCATGAGGTGTAAAAATGTTGTTCTGTTTCTTGATGAAATGGTAATTCTTGTGTTTATATAATCATAAAAATATTACACTTAAAGATGCACCAAATGATCCACAAAATGCCTTAAGAATTAACGTATGAATGATGATAAAAAGAAGCTGAAAATAGTGAACAAATTTCCAACATTTGGGAGGTTGGGTTCGGCCAAATAAAATGGTACCAAATGCAATGAAAAATGAAAGTAAAATAAGTGTCATCACTCAGTATTGAACCCCATACATCATTACATGAAAGCTAAAAAAATCAATAAAATATTAAGACAAAAATGGATTGGACGAGACTAAATTTCCAGAATGTTGGAAATTGTAGTATTGGCCAATTTTTTTAAAAATAAGCTTCGTTTAAATATTTTTAAAAAACGTGAGGTCATTGGGGATTGAAACTATGACCTCACTAAATGAAAATTTCATAAAAAATTCGTGAGAAAAATCCAAATAAAAATTGATGTGGTGAGTGGGGATTGAACCCGCAACCTCTTGAATGGACGAGAGAGTTAGGACAAAAATAAAGAAGAAAATAAATGTGGAGAGTGGGGATTGAACCCAGAAATCATGGATAAGTGAGAAAATTAAGATATAAAATAACAGAAAAATAATGAGCTTGTGGGGTTTTTAACCCACAACCTCCTTGACTTAAACGAAAAAGGAGAGGAGAAAAAGAAAAGAAATAGTATGGGTTGATGGGAATCGAACTAGGGTCCTCCAAATCGGAAAAATGCGATTATCAAGTTTAAAATAAGATTAAGTGTTGTCCAAGGGATTAGAAATCGGGTTCCCTTGCCCAATTACGTATTGACACATAAGTCATACGTAAGTAAATATTTAATGAATGTTGCCTCTAAAGATCGAAATCAATATCTTGACATATCTACAAGATGCATAATTGTTGTACCACATAATCTTGGGTAAATATGAATCACTTAGACAAACTATGAATGATGCCCCATGGCTTGTATGCATAGACCCATAAGTATAGCATACGTTTAAAAGTAAGTGAACGTAAGATGTATGTAATAAAATGATGAAACCCTAGAAGGGTTGAGGACTAGTGTAAAATACACTAAATGGCCAAGTGCATTGACATATGATGAAATGAGCAATGAAATAATTAAATGAACAATGAAATGATGAAACCCTAGAAGGGTTAAGTAAGAGTGTGAAACACACCAAATGGCCAAGTGCATTGGCATATGATGAAATGAACATTCACAGAAAAAGGAGTGAGTAACTATGAAGAGAAAATATGCTAACAATAATAAATGTGGTGACAAAATGATATGAGGCTAATGTAAAAGATGAGAGCGATCTCAAATGAGCCTAAGTAAATGTTACCAAAACGTACTCACCTATGAGAGTGTAAAGTTAATGAAGAGACCAATCTCTATGAACACTCGAATGAAAGTATTGATATTAACACACTTAGTACTAATGATGAGATGAGAAATAATCTATTGAGATATAATATCCTCATACTAGAAGCCATCTTCTATGATGTATGAGTTGAATGTAATGAAACTTTATACTGAGCACCGATACACTAGCTATGAGCGGTGATGCCTTCTTTCAGGAAGAGCAGAGGTTAATATAACTCTCATGAGATGAGACTGTCCGGCAAGCAGGTATAGGTCTCCTTATATGTCCTAGTATTCAAACTTATACTGCCAATATAGGGAGTTAGCGGGGTTCAATTCCCATGTACGCTAGAATGTTTTGGTTCACTTTGGCCAGTGATTGCACCTCTTTTCATGTGGGTTTTCATGACACAGGATTTCATGATGCTCCCATTATCTATGTTGGTTAAAGTTAAAGTTCACAATGAATGAATAAGACCATCCTCACATGATGCACATAATGGAGCGAATGATACCAAAGGTGTTAGGACAGGATAATCAAGAGGTGAGTTAGATTCAGGTAATGACATTAGGTCATTCTTGGTCATTGCAGAATGAACCCGATGAAAGTCTTAAACTACATCCTAGGTATAGATGGTGTTTACAATGGTCCCCATAAATGAAATAAAATAAAGTACGTATGAATGAATGAAGCAGACTCTTTGTTTGTTAATGCAGACTCCCTAGTTGAGGTCCCATATGTTGAGCCCTTATTTTTGGGAAGTCTTAATGTCAAGTCCATGATTCCAAGATTTCATGGCATAAGAATAAATGATATGAACAATGTTATGTGTTATATGATTTATGATATGTGCTATTTGTACGTTGTTGTTTGTTGCATGCAAAATGTTATGTATGATAATGAATGTTACTCTCATGGCATAACTTTCCTAAATCAAATTTGGAAAGCTCATAAACATTACTAATCCAAATTTGGAAAGTTCACTCACTTTCTTAATCTCAATTTGGCAAGTCCACTGACTTGACATGCTGTAATCACGTTGCTAGGAAAGAGCTATTCTTACTCATGCATGTCCCGTGTGTGTGCTTACATATACCCATACTTAGTACAAGTGTGCTTTACTTTATACAACTCTAAACTTTTAGGTGCAGTCACAGGTGTACGCTAGAGCTACAAGATCAATGATGTAGCTATCCGGACGTCGAGCATTTATCCGGACATGGTAGGCCCTCATGCTTTTGGGGATGCTTTCCCATTTATATTCTACATTAGTTGTAGGATTGAGACAGTGGAGTATGTTCCACTAGAGTTTCTTTCCATATTTTGTTCAGACATTGTATATGTGCCATTTTGGCAAGTACATCTTTATCGTTATAATAAACTGCTTCTTTCATTTGATGATGTTAATGTTTGATGGTTGATGATGAACAACTATATATGTAATAGAATGTTTAGTAAGCTTGTTACGAAAAAAAAATTTCAAATTTTCCGCTAAAGTTAACCTAGATGAAGTAAGAATGACGTATGTAGGCTTTTCTACAACTTTTGAGAGGTCAACGATGCCGATATTATCTGGGGTCTAGATTTGGATCTTAATAAAGTTGGTATCAGAGCACTAGGTTAAATTCCGAGGATAATAAGTTCACACCAACACTATTGAGTAGTTTCTAAGTCATGGTTGTGAAGTGAACCACTATCCTTGATTAGAGACTGCATGATGCGTAGAAAATATTTCCCTTCTTCTAATACTATCGTGCCTTCCCTAATGTCAGATTTCTTGGTGTTAAGAGAGTATCCAACATCAACTTTTAAAGTTTGCAAAAGATGAATACAAGGACCAAAACAGGCGGAGAGATTGGAGGAGCAGCTGCTACGGTAATTCAGGTTCCTTCCCAAGCTCCAGCTGCTGGTATAGAGATGTATGTTAACCCAGCTGGGTTGACAGATTGAGAAGTAAGGACAATGTTTGTATAAATGTCCCTAGCTAGAACTTTACAAGCTCAGGCTATTGGGTTTGATTGATCTGGATAAGTCTGAGTTGGCATGCTACCAGGTAAGGGATGTAACTTAATCCTGTTATAAAGTATGGCAGGATAGTAGGGTCTTAGAAGGAGGTCCTATTACTTAAGATTTTTTTAAGATGTATTTTTAAGAGCGGTTATTTCCCTGAGAAGTGAAAGAGACTAAGGTTAAGGAATTCATCATCCTTAACAAGGGATCGTTGTCAGGCAGGGATTACTCCCTGAAGTTCATAAAGCTTTACAAATGAGGAGATACCACCTTGCTGGAAGTGTGGCAATCTACATGGAGGAGAGTGTATGATGGGCACTAACGCTTGTTACAGTCGTGGCAAATCGGGTCACATGGTGAAAGATTGTCTGATTAGGAGAAGTCAAGAACAAGGGAATGAGAGAGTTCAGTCGAATATTCCAAGTGAAGAGGCTCCAAGGAGGCAACGATTCTTTGCATTCGAGTCTGGGAGAGCAGGGAAAGGCACCTCTAGTGAAGTCTCGGGTGAGTAGCCTTAATTAGTCCTTCATGTATTTGACTTGCATGGCATTTATGCACTAGTATGAGGTTAATATGTTTGATTCATCATGTTGGTCTCTGATTTGTATGACTTCCATGGTTATTTATGTTGTATGCTTTGATGATACTATTTTAGGAAAGAGTTCCTTTGTCTATTAATGTGAAGCTAATAATAGGTTTCAAGGATGTCCACTATCATGTTAATATGTGAATCATATATTAACCAATAGGGAATATTGGATTACCTATGCATGCGTATCTTCTATAGATGCCTTACTTATTGTTAGAAAAGAGTAGTGTCATTCGGGGACGAATGTTCCTCAGGGGGGAATAATGTAACAAACCTAAAATATTAATATGTTAAGTAATCCTTAATGTGTCTTGAATGCCTACGATTAAATCGGGTTTACATGGATTGATGCACCTAGAACCAGACTTCTTAACCCTTGTTACAACCAATCCAACTAAATTGGGGAGTTAGTTGACCTAGAAAAGGTTGGGTCCAACCATGTAGGGCTCTCGAATACGAAGATTTACTTGAAGGAGTCTTTACTAGAGTTAAAAAGGGAAAATTGTAGGTTTGGAGGGTCTAGGGGTAAAATGGTCTTTTTACTGACTTAGGGTTCTATCGTAATTACCCTAAATTTATAATTAGTTATATATTTAATAAGGTGGAGGGGCATTTTAGGGAGAGAGCACTGAAAATTGGCTCCTGAAGTGAAGTCTTGCTCCACCCGGGTTCGAACCTAGGTGGCAGCAATGAATTAAGTTATTTTTAATTTAAGTTGGTAAATTTATGTAATTAATTTATATTTATTATTTACTAGCTGATTTAAAATAAAAGGAAATCAGATTATTCATAAATAATTAAAAACCTTATTTGACTAAATCCTAAACTAGACTCCTAATCCTAAGAAAACTCTTCTCTGCCATGCTCATATCTCTCTCACATCTCTATCACTCTCACTCACGATGGTGTTGATTTTAAGGGGATCTGGACGTGATTTTTTGAGAGGATTTTGGGAATCAAGTTGAGGTTGAACGTCATAAAAGGTGTGGGTTTTCTTACTCTTGGTCTCTTTCCCAAGAGACCCTTAAGACTCAGATGAATCTATTCGAAAACTAGGGTTGTTCACGTTCTTGTCGAACTCCTTTTCCCTAGTATCCCTTTGATCTCAATGTGAAATAGGTTAGAGATCATGTTGTTGGTATGTTTTCTTGTAGTTTAAGTATGAAGTGTGATTTTCGTGACAATATCTTCTTGATTATGTGTTTGGAACTGTAAGCATGTTAAGTTATGTCAACCGAAAGTATATCAAATTATATTTATAATTGAATTTTAAGTGTGAATGTTTGTGTAAATCATGAGGTGTAAAAGTGTTGTAATGTTGCTCGATAAAATGGTAATTCTTGGATGAATATAATCATAAAACTATTACACTTAAATATCCACCAAAAGATCCATGAAATGCTTGAAGAATTAACGTATGAATGATGATAAAAAGAAGTTGAAAATAGTGAACAAATTTCTAGCATTTGGTAGGTTGGGTTCGGTAAAACAAAATGGTACAAAATCCATAGAAAAATGAATATAAATAAGTGATATCACTAAGGATTGAACCCAAGACATCATTAAATGAAAGATACAAAAAAAAAACAAAAGATTAAGACAAAATGGATTGGAAGAGACTAAATTTCCAACGTGCTGGAAATTGTAGTCTTGGCCAACTTTTAAAAAAATGAGTTTCGTTTAAATTTTTTTATAAAACGTGAGGTCATTGGGGATTAAAACCATGACGTCAGTAGATGAAAATTTCATAAAAATTTCGTGATAAAAATCCAAGGAAAAATAGATGTGGTGAGTGGGGATTGAACCCACAACCTGTTGAATGGATGAGAGAGTTAGGAGAAAAATAAAGGAGAAAATAAATGTGGAGAGTGGGGATTGAATTCACAACCTCTTGGATAGATGAGAAAGTGAAGACATAAAATAAAATAAAAATAATGAGCTTGTGGGGGATTTAACCCATAACCTCCTTGACTTAAACGAAAAAGGAGAGGAGAAAAAGAAAAGAAATAGTATGGGGTTGATGGGAATCGAACTAGGGTCCTCCAAATCGGAAAAATGCGATTATCAAGTTTAAAATAAGATTAAGTGTTGTCCAAGGGATTAGAAATCGGGTTCCCTTGTCCAATTACGTACTGACACATAAGTCATACGTAAGTAAATATTTAATGAATGTTGCCTCTAAAGATCGAAATCAATATCTTGACATATCTACAAGATACATTAGTCTTGTACCACATAATCTTGGGTAAATATGAATCACTTAGACAAAATATGAATGATGCCCCATTGCTTGTATGTATAGACTCATGAGTCTAGCATACGTTTAAAAGTAAGTGAACCTAAGATGTATGTAATGAAATGATGAAACCTTAGAAGGGTTGAGTACGAGCGTAAAATAAACTAAATGGCCAAGTGCATTGGATTATTATGAAATGAACAACAAAATGATGAAATGAACAATGAAATGATGAAACCCTAGAAAGGTTAAGTAAGAGTGTGAAACACACCAAATGACCAAGTGCATTGGCATATGATGAAATAAAAAATCATATAAAAAGGGGTGAGTAACTATAAAGAGCAAATGTGCTAACGATAATGAATGTGGTGACAACATGATATGAGGCTAATGTAAAACATGAGAGCAATCTCAAATGATCCGAAGTAAATGTTACCAAAACGTACTTACCTATGAGAGTGTAAAGTTAATGAAGAGACCAATCTCTATGAACACTCTAATGAAACTATTGAGATTAACCCACTTAATACTAATGATGAGATAAGAAATAATCTATTGAGAAATGATATCCTTATACTAGAGCTAGCTTCCATGATGTATGAGTTGAATGTAATGGAACTTTATACTGAGCACCGATAGACTAGATATGAGTGGTGATGCTTTCTTTCGGGAAGTGCGGAGGTTCATGTAACTCTCAAGTGATGAGACTGTCTGACATGCAGGAATGGGTCTCCTTATATGTCCTAGTATTCGAACCTACACTTCCAATATAGGGATCTGGCGGGGTTCCATTCCCATGTACTCTAGAATGTATTAGGTCACTTTGGCCGGTGATGGCACCTCTCTTCATATGGGGTTTCATGACACTGGATTTCATGATGGTCACATGATCTATGTCGGTTAAAGTTAAAGTTCCCAATGAATGAATAAGTCCAGCCTCAAATAATAGACAGAATGAAACAAATGATACCAAAGATTTTAGGATAGGATAATCAAGAGGTGAGTTAGATTCAAATAATGATATTAGGTCATTCATGGTCATTGCACAACGAACCAGATGAAAGTCTTAAACTACATCTTAGGTATAACTGGTGTTTAAACTGGCCCATGAATGAAATAATATGATGTATGTATGAATGAATGAAGCAGACTCAGTGTTTGCTAAAGCATACTCCCTAGTTGAGGTCCCATATGTTGAGCCCTTATTTTTGGGAAGTCTTAATGTCAAATCCATGATTCCAAGATCTCATGGTATAGGAATAAATGATATGAACAACATTATGTGTTATATGAAATATGATATGTGCTATGTGTACGCTATTGTGTGTTGTATGCAAAATGTTAAGTATGATGGTGCATGTTACTCTGATGGCATAACTTTCCTAATCCAAATTTGGAAAGCTCATAAACTTTCCTAATCATAATTTTAAAAGTTCACTCACTTTCTTAATCTCAATTTGGCAAGTCCACTGACTTGACCTACTATAATCATGTTACTAGGAAAGAGCTATTATTACGCATGCATGTCCTTGGTGTGTGCTTGCATATACCCATACTTAGTACAAGTGTGTATTAAGCCTATACAACTCTAAACTTTTAGGTGCAGGCACAAGTGGACGCTAGAGCTACAAGATCAACGATGCAGCTATCCGGACGTCGAGCATTCATCCGGACTTGGTTGGCCTTCATGATTTCAAGGATGTTTTCCCATTTACATTCTAGATTAGTTGTAGGATTGAGCTAGTGGAGTATGTTCCACTAGCGTTTCTTTCCCATTTTTGTTTAGATTGAGCTAGTGGAGTATGTTCCACTAGCGTTTCTTTCCCATTTTTGTTTAGACATTATATCAGTGCGATTTTGGCAACTACATCTTTATCGATATAACAAACTACTTCTTTCATTTGATGATGTTAATGTTAGATGGTTGATGATGAAAAATTATATATGTAATAGAATGTTTATTAAGTTTGTTAGGAAACAAAAAGTTTCAAATTTCCGCTAAAATTAACCTAGATGAAGTAAGAATGACGTATGTAGGCTCGTCTGCGACCCCTGAGAGGTCAACGATGCCGGTCTCGTCTGGCGTCTCCATTTCGGTCTTGACAAATTCGGTATTAGAGCACTAGGTTAAATTCTAAGGATAATAAGTTCACACCAACACTATTGAGTAGTTTCTAAGCCATGGTAGTGAAGTGCACCACTATTTTGGATTAGAGACTACATGATGCTTAGGAAAATTTTCCCTTCTACTAATCTTATCGTGCCTTCTCTAATGTCGAATTTCATTGTCTTAAGAGCTTATCTAACATCAACTCTTGAAGTTTCCAAAAGATGAATACAAGGAGAAAAGAAGGTGGAGAGATTGGAGGAGCAGCGACTAGGGTAATTAAGGTTCCTTTTAGGTTCCAGTTGCCGGAATAGAGATGTATTTAAACCCAGCTGGGTTGAAAGATGGAGGAGTAAGGACAATGTTGGTATAGATATCCCTATCTAGCACTTTACAAGCTCATGCTATTGGGTTTGATTGATGTGGAGAAGTCTGAGTTGGCATCCTACCAGGTAAGGGATGTAGCTTAATCTTGTTATAAAGCATAGAATGATAGCATGGCCTTAGAAGGATGTCCTATTACTTGGGATCTTTTCAAGATGGATTTTCAAGAGCGGTTACTTCCCAGATAAATGAAAGAGGCTAGGGTTGAGGAATTCCTCTGCCTTAAGTAGGGCTCGATGTCAGTTAGGGATTACTCCCTGAAGTTCGTAGAACTTTAGAACTCGGGAGAGACCACCTTGTAAGAAGTGTGGTAAACTACATAGAAGAGAGCGTATGATGGGCACTAACGCTTTTTACAGTTGTGGCAAACCGGGTCACATGGTGAAGGATTGTCCGATTTATAGAAGTCAAGAACAAGGGAAGGAGAGAGTTCAGTCGAATGGTCCAAGTGAAGAGGCTCCAAGGAGGCAACGATTCTTTGCACTCAAGTCTGGGGGTGCAGGGAAAGACACCTCTGGTGAAGTCTCGTGTGAGTAGCCTTAGTTAGTCTTTCCTGTATTTGACTGTGTATGGCGTTTATGCACTAGTATGAGGTTAATATGTTTGAGTGATCATGTTGGTCTCTGATTTGTATGACTTCTATGGTTACTTTTTTTGTATGCTTTAATGATACTAGTTTAGGAAAGAGTTCCCTAGTCTATTAATGTGAAGGTACTAGTAGGTTTCTATGATGTCCGCCATCATGTTAATATGTCAGTCAGATATTCACCAATAGGGAGTACTGGATTACCTATGCATGTGTATGTGCTATAGATGACTTAGTTATTGTTAGTGAAGAGTAGTTTCATTTGAGGACGAATGTTCCTAAGGGGTGATAATGTAACAGCCCTAAAAAATTGAATATGCTAAGTAATGCTTAATGTGTCTAGAATGCCTACGATTAGACTGGGTTCACACGGATTGATGCGCGTATAACCAAACCTCTGAACCCTTGCTACATCCAAGCCAAATAAATTGGGGAGTTAGTTGAGCTAGAAAAGGTTTGGTCCAACCATGTAGGGCTCTCGGATACGAAGATTTACTTGAAGGAGTATTAACCAAAGTTAAAAAAGGAAAATCTTAGGTTTGGAGGGTCTACGGTTAAAATGGTCTTTTTCCAGACTAAGGGTAGTATCATAATTACCCTAAATATATAATTAGTTGTTTAATTAATAAGGTGGAGGGGCATTTTGGGGAGAGATTACCAAAAATATGCTCTTGAAGTGAAGTCTAGCTCCACCCGTGTTCGAACCTAGGTGGAAGCAATTAATTAAATTATTTTTAATTTAAGTTGGTAAATTAATGTAATTTTAATTTATATTTATTATTTATTAACTGATTTAAAATAAAAGGAAATCAGATTTTTAATAATTAAATAAAAACCTTATTTGATTAAATCCCAAACTAGACTCCTAATCCTAAGAAAAATCTTCTCTACCATGCTCATATCTCTCTCTCACGTCTTTATCACACTCACTAACAATTCTCTCTGCCAAATAACTTCACAAAACAGTATGCAAACCAAAGTTCTTCACACTTAAAGAACTCACGATGACAATATAAGAAAACAAACAAAATCAATCACGTAGACAAAGAGAAGTTTGTTCGTCGAGTTGGTGTTGACTTTCATAGGATTTGAACGTGATTTTTGGAGAAGATTATGGGCATCAAGTCGAGGTTTAAACTTCATAAAAGGAATGGGTTTACTTACTCTTGGTACCTTTCCCAAGAGACCCATAAGACTCAAATTAATCTACTCGAAAACTAGGGTTGTTCCCGTTCTTGTCGAACTCCTTATCCCTTGTATCCTTTTGATGTCAATGTGAAATAGGTTCGAGATCATGTTGTTGGTATGTTTGCTGGTAGTTTAAGTATTAAGTGTGATTTTCTTTAAAATGTGTTCCTGAATATGTGTTTTGAATTGTAAGCATGTTAATTTATGTCAACCGAAAGTATGTGAAATTGTTTTTATGGTTGAATTTTATGTGCGAATGTTTGTGTAAATCATGAGATGTAAAAGTGTTGTAATGTTTCTTGATGAAATGGTAATTCTTGGATGAATATAATCATAAAAAATTACACTTAAAGATGCACCAAATGATCCACGAAATGTCTTAAGAATTAACGTATGAATGATGATAAAAAGAAGCTAAAAATAGTGAACAAATTTCTAGCATTTGGTAGGTTGGGTTCGGCCAAAGAAAATGGTACAAAATGCAATGAAAAATGAATGTAAAATAAGTGATATCACTACGGATTGAACCCAAGACATCATTAAATGAAAGATACAAAAAAATCAACAAAAGAAAAGACAAAAATGGATTGGAAGAGACAAAATTTTCAATCTGCTGGAAATAATAGTGTCAGCCAACTTTTAAAAAAATAAGCTTCGTTTAATTTTTTAAAAAAACATGAGGTCATTAAGGATTGAAACTATAACCTCAATAAATGAAAATTTCATAAAAATTTCGTTAGAAAAATCCAAGGAAAAATAGATGTGGTGAGTGGGCATTGAAACCCACAACCTCTTGAATGGATGAGAGAGTTAGGAGAAAAATAAAGGAGAAAATAAATGTGGAGAGTGGGGATTGAACCCACATACTCTTGGATAGGTGTGAAAATTAAAAGATAAAATAAAAGAAAAATAATGAGCTTGTGGGGGATTGAATCCACAACCTCCTTAACTTAGACGACAAAGGAAAGGAGAAAAATAAAAGAAATATTAGAAAATCAACTCGTATCAACCAATCAAATTTGTTGAATAATTAATATTAATCATCTAGATTCTAATATTGAGAAATCAATTTTAATTAGCATGTTTACTATGTAAAGTATGATCTTGTTTGGAAAAAATAAGAAATCAAAGTATTTTGGCCTCTCTCATATCTCATAAACCAAATCCAGAAAGGGGTTGATTAGAAAATTATGATAACTCATTGATTCATAATTATTGGTTTAGTTTATGCATGGCGAAAGGGGGTTGATGGGGATCGAACTAGGGGGCCCCAAATTTGAAAAATGCGATTATCAAGTTTAAAATAAGATTAAGTATTGTACAAGGGATTCGAAATTGGATTCCCTTGACCAATTACATGTTAACACATAAGTCATACGTAAGTAAATATTTAATGAATGTTGCCTCTAAAGATCGAAATCAATATCTTGACATATATACAAGATGCATAAGTCTTGTACCACATAATCTTGGTTAAATATGAATCACTTAGACAAACAATGAATGATGCCTCATGGCTTGTATGTATACACCCATAAGTATAGGTTACGTTTAAAAGTAAGTGAACCTAAGATGTATGTAATGATATCATGAAACCCTAGAAGGGTTGAGTACGAGGTAAAATACACTAAATGGCCAAGTTCATTGGCATATGATGAAATGAACAATTAAATGATGAAACACTAGAAGGGTTAAGTAATATTGTGAAACACACAAAATGGCCAAGTGCATTGGCATATGATGAAATGAACATTCACATAAAAAGGGGTGAGTAACTATGAAGAGAAAATGTGCTAATGATAATGAATGTGGTGACAACATGATATAAGGCTAATATAAAAGATGAGAACAATCTCAAATGAGTCTAAGTAATGTTACCAAATTGTACTCCCCTATGAGAGTGTAAAGTTAATGAAGAGACCAGTCTCTATGAACACTCTAATGAAAGTATTGAGATTAACACCATTAATACTAATGATGAGATGAGACATAATCCATTGAGATATAATATCCTCATACTAGAAGCCAGCTTGCATAATGTATGAGTTGAATGTAAAGGAACTTTATAGTGAGCACCGATACACTAGCTATGAGCGGTGATGCCTTCTTTTGGGAAGGGAGGAGGTTCATGTAACTCTCATGAGCAGAGACTGTCCAGCATAAAGGTATGGGTCTCGTTATATGTCCTAGTATTCAAACCTACACTGCCAATAAAGGGATCTGACGGGGTTTAATTCCCATGTACGCTAGAATGTTTTGGATCACTATGGCCGGTGATTCCACCTTTTTTCATGTGGGGTTTCATGACACATGATTTCATGATGCTCACATTATCTATGTAAAATTAAAGTTTACAATGAATGAATAAGACCAACCTCAAATGATGCACATAATGAAACAAATGATACAAAAGGTGTCAGGATAGGATAATCAAGAGGTGAGTTAGATTCAAGTAATTACATTAAGTCATACTTGGTCATTGCACAACGAACGCAATGAAAGTCTTAAACTACATCCTAGGTATAGATGGTGTTAACACTGGCCCATGAATGAAATAAAATGAAGTACGTATGAATGAATGAAGCAGACTCTGTGTTTGCTAAACTAGACTCCCTAGTTGAGGTCCCATATTTTGAGACCTCATTTTTGGGAAGACTTAATGTCAATTCCATGATTCCAAGATCTCATGGCATAAGAATAAATGATATGAAAAACGTTATGTGTTATGTGAATTATGATATGTGCTATTTGTACGTTGTTGTATATTGTATGCAATATGTTGAGTACGATGGTGCATGTTACTATCATTTCATAACTTTCCTAATCCAAATTTGGAAAGCTCCTAAACTTTCCTAATCCAAATTTGGAAAGTTCACTGACTTGACCTGCTCTAATCATGTTGCTAGGAAAGAGCTATTCTTAATCATGCATGTCCTTGGTGTGTGCTTGCATGTACCTAAACTTAGTACAAGTGTGCACTAACCCTATACAACTCTAAAATTTTAGGTGCAGGCACAAGGGGACGCTTGATCTACAAGATCAACGATGCAACTATCCGGACGTCGAGCATTCATCCGGACTTGGTAGGCCCTCATACTTTCGGGGATGCTTGACCATTTAAATTCTAGAATAGTTGTAGTATTGGGCTAGCGGAGTATGTTCCACTAGAATTTCTTTCCTTTTTTTGTTCTGACATTGTACGGGTGGCATTTTGGCAAGTACATCTTTATCGTTATAATAAACTGCTTCTTTCTTTTGATGATCTTAATGTTAGATTGTTGATGATGAACAATTACATATGTAATAGAATGTTTAGTACGATTGTTAGGAAACAAAAAGTTTTAAATTTTCCTCTAAAATTAACCTAGATTAAGTAAGAATGACGTATGTAGGCTTGTCTTCGATCTCTGAGAGGTCAACGACACAGGTCTCGTCTGGGGTCTAGATTCTGGTCTTGACAAAGTTTGTATCAGATCGCTAGGTTAAATTCCAAGGATAATAAGTTCACATCAACACTATTGAGTAGTTTCTAAGTCATAGTTGTGAAGTGCACCAGTATCTTTGATAAGAGACTGCATGATGCGTTAAAAATCTCCCTTCTTCTAATTTTATCGTCCCTTCTCTAATATAAGATTTCTTGGTGTTAAGAGAGTATCTTACATCAACTCTTGAAGTATCCAAAAAATGAATATAACGATAAAAGCAAGCGGATGAATTGGAGGAGCAGCTGCTAGGGTAATTCAGGTACCTTCCAAGGCTTCAGCTGCTGGAATAGAGATGTCTGTTAACCCAGTTGGGTTGAAAAATGGAGAAAAAAGGACAATGTTGGTATAGATGTCCCAAGCTATAACTTTACAAGCTCTGGCTATTGGGTTTGATTGATGTGGAGAAGTCTGAGTTGGAATACTACCAGGTAAGGGATGTAGCTTAATCCTGTTATAAAGTATGGCAGGATAGCAGAGCCTTAAAAGGAGGTCCTATTACTTGGGATCTTTTCAAGATGGATTTTCAAGAGCAGTTATTTCCCAGATAAATGAAAGAGGTTAAGGTTGAGGAATTCATCAGCCTTAAGAAGGACTCGATGTCAGTCAGGGATTACTCCTTGAAGTTCATAAAATTTTAGAACTCAGGAGAGACCACCTAGAATGAAGTGTGGCAAACTATATGGAGGAGAGTGTATGATGGGCACTAACGCTTGTTACAGTTGTGGCAACCGGGTCACATGGTGAAGGATTGTCCGATTAGGAGAAGTTAAGAACAATGGAAGGAGAGAATTCAGTCGAATATTCCAAGTGAAAAGGCTCCAAAGAGGCAACGATTCTTCGCACTCAAGTCTGGGGGTGCAGGTAAAGGCACCTCTGGTGAAGTCTCATGTGAGTAGCCTTAATTAGTCCTTCATGTATGACTATGTATGGCGTTTATGCACTAGTATGATGTTAATATGTTTGAGTCATCATATTGGTCTCTGATTTGTATGACTTCTATTGTTAATTATATGTATGCATTTATGATACTAGTTTAAGAAAGAATTCCTTAATCTATTAATGTGAAGCTAATCTATTAATGTGAAGCTACTAGTAGGTTTCAAGGATGTCCACCATCATGTTAATATGTGAATCATATATTCACCAATAGGGAATATTGGATTACCTATGCATGAGTATGTTCTATAGATGACTTACTTATTGTTAGTAAAGAGTAGTGACATTCGGGGACGAATGTTCCTAAGGGGAGGATAATGTAACAACCCTAAAAATTAATATGCTAAGTAATGCTTAATGTGTCTAGAATGCCTACAATTAGACCCGGTTCATACAGATTGATGCGCGTAGAATTAGACTTCTGAACCCTTGCTACTACTAATCCAACTAAATTGGGGAGTTATTTGAGCAAGAAAAGGTTGGGTCCAACCATGTAGGACTCTCGAATACAAAGATTTACTTGAAAGAGTCTTTACTAAACTTAAAAAGGGAAAATCTTAGGTTTGGAGGGTCTACGGGTAAAAGTGTCTTTTTCCATACTAAGGGTAGTATTTTAATTACCCTATATATATAATTAGTTATTTAATTAAAATGGTAGAGGCATTTTTGGGAGAGAGGACCGAAAATTGACTCTTGAAGTGAAGTCTTGCTCCACCCGGGTTCGAACCTACGTGGAAGCAATGAATTAAATTATTTTTAATTTATGTTGGTAAATTAATGTATTTAGTTTATATTTATTATTTATTAGATGATTTAAAATAAAATGAAATCAGATTTTTAACAATTAAATAAAAACCTGATTTGACTAAATCCTATACTAGACTAATAATCCTAAGAAAACTCTTCTCTCCCATGCTCATCTCTCTCTCTCTCTCTCACACGTATCTATCACTCTCACTCACGATTATATCTACCAAATAACTTCAAAAAAATTTAGGTAAACAAAAGTTCTTCACATTAAGAGAACTCACAACGAAAATATAAGAAACAAACGAAATCAATCAAGTAGGCAAAGAGAAGTTTGTCCGTCTAGTTGATGTTGGCTTTGAGGGGATTTGGACATGATTTTTGGAGAATATTTTGGGCATCAATCTGAGGTTTGAACGTAATAAAAGGTATGGGTTTTCTTACTTTTGTTCCCTTTCCCAAGAGACCCTTAAGACTTAAATGAATCTACTAAAAAACTAGGGTTATTCCCGTTCTTGTCGAACTCCTTGTCCCTAGTATCCCTTTGATCCCAATGTTAAATAGGTTAGAGATCATGTTGTTGGTATGTTTGCTGGTAGTTTAAGAATGAAGTGTGATTTTTCTGATAATGTGTTTGGAATTGTAGGCGTTTTAAGTTATGTCAACCGAAAGTATGTAAAATTGTTTTTATGGTTGAATTTAATATGCGAATGTTTGTGTAAATCAAGAGGTGTAAAAGTGTTGTAATGTTGCTGGATGAAACGGCAATTCTTGTCTGAATATAATCATAAAAATATTATACTTAAAGATGCACCAAATGATCCATGAAATGCCTTTAGAATTAACGTATGAATGATGATAAAAAGAAACTAAAAATAGTGAACAAGTTTCCAGCATTTGGTAGGTTGGGTTTGGCGAAACAAAATGGTAAAAAATGCAATGAAAAATGAATTTAAAATAAGTGATATCACTAAGGATTAAATTCAAGACATCACTAAATAAAAGATACAAAAAAATCAACAAAAGATTAAGACAAAAATGGATTGGAAGAGACTAAATTTCCAACCTGCTGGAAATTATAGTGTCAGCTAACTTTTTAAAAAATAAGCTTCGTTTAATTTTTTTAAAAAACATGAGGTCATTGAGGATTGAAACAATGACCTCACTAAATGAAAATTTCACAAAAATTTTGTGAGAAAAATCTAAGGGAAAATAGATGTGGTGAGTGGGGATTGAACTCACAACCTCTTGAATGGATGAGAGAGTTAGGAAAAAAATAAAGGAGAAAATAAATGTAGAGAGTGGAGATTGAACCCACAACCTCTTGGATAGATGCGAAAGTTATGAGATAAAATAAAAGAAAAATAATGAGCTTGTGGGGGATTGAACCCACAACCTCCTTGACTTAAACGAAAAAGGAGAGGAGAAAAAGAAAGAAAATATATTGGGGTTGATGGTAATAGAACTAGGGTTCCCCAAATCTAAAAAATGCGATTATGAAGTTTAAAATAATATTAAGTGGTGTCCAAGGGATTCGAAATAGGATTCCCTTTCCCAATTACGCATTGACACATAAGTCATACGTAAGTAAGTATTTAATAAATGCTGCCTCTAAAGATCGAAATCAATATCTTGGCATATATACAAGATGCATAAGTCTTGTACCACATATTCTTAGGTAAATATGAATCACTCAGACAAACTATGAATGAAGCCCCGTGACTTGTATTTATAGACTCATGAGTCTAGCATATGTTTAAAAGTAAGTGAACCTACGATGTATGTAATGAAATAAGATACCCTAGAAGGATTGAGTACGAGTGTAAAATACACCAAATGGCCAAGTGCATTGGCATATGATGAAATTAACAATGAAATGATAAAATGAACAATCAAATGATGAAATTAAAAATGAAATGATGAAACCCTAGAAGGGTTAAGTAAGAGTGTGAAACACACCAAGTGCATTGGCATATAATGAAATGAACATTCACATAAAAAGGTATGAGTAACTATGAAGAGAAAATGTGCTAATGATAATGAATGTGGTGACAACATGATATGAGGCTAATGTAAAAGATTAGAGAAATCTCGAATGACCCTAAGTAAATGTTATCAAAACGTACTCACCTATGAGAGTGTAAAGTTAATAAAGAGACCAGTCTCTATAAAAACTCTAATGAAAGTATTGAGATTAGCACACTTAATATTAATGATAAGATGAGAAATCATGGATTGAGATATGATCTCCTCATACAATAAGACAACTTCCATGATGTATGAGTTGAATGTAATGGAACATTATACTGAGCACCGATAGACCTGCTATGAGCGGTGATGCCTTCTTTTGGGAAGGGAGGAGGTTCATGTAACTCTCATGAGATGAGACTGTCCAGCATGCCGGGTATGGGTCTCCTTATATGTCCTAGTATTCGCACCTATACTGCCAATATAGGGATCTGGCGGGGTTCAATTCCCATGTACGCTAGCATGTTTTGGGTCACTTTGGCCGTTGATTCCACCTCTTTCGGTGTGGGGTTTCATGACACTGGATTTCATGATGCTCACATGATCTATTGCGGTTAAAGTTAAAGTTCCAAATGAATGAGTAAGGCCAGCCTCAAATGATGCACATAATGAAATGAATAATACCAAAGGTGTTAGGATAGGGTAATCAAGAGATGAGTTAGATTCAAGTAATGACATTAGGTCATTCATGGTCATTGCACAACGAACCCGATGAAAGTCTTAACCTACATCCTAGGTTTAGATGGTGTTTACACTGGCCCATAAATGAAATGAAATAAAGTACGTATGAATGAATGAAGCAGACTCTTTGTTTGCTAAACCAGACTCCCTAGTTGAGGTCCCATATGTTGAGCCCTCCTTTTTGGGAATTCTTAATGTCAAGTCCATGATTCCAAGATCTCATGGCATACGAATAAATGACATGAAAATGTTGTGTTATATGAATTATGATATGTGCTATTTGTACGTTGTTGTATGTTGTGTGTAAAATGTTAAGTATGGTGGTGCATGTTACTCTCATGGCATAGCTTTACTAATCCATAGTTGGGAAGCTCATAAACTTTCATAACCCAAATTTGGAAAGTTCACTACCATTCTGAATCTCAATTTGGCAAGTCCACTGACTTGACCTGCTATAATCATGTTGCTAGGAAAGAGCTATTCTTAATCATGCATGTCTTTGGTTTGTGCTTGCATATACCCATACTTATTACAAGTGTTTACTAACTATATACAACTCTAAACATTTTGGTGCAGGCACAGGTGGACGCTAGAGCTACAGGATCAACACTGCAACTATCCGGGCGTCGAACATTTATTCGAACTTGGTAGGCCCTCATACTTTCGAGGATGATTTCCTGTTTATATTCTAGCTTAGTTGTAGGATTGAGCTAGTGGAGTATGTTCCACTAGCGTTTCTCTCTCGTTTTCGTTCAGACATTGTATGGGTGTCATTTTGGCAAGTACATCTTTATCATTATAATAAACTGCTTCTTTCATTTGATGATCTTAATGTTAGATGGTTGATGATGAACAATTATATATGTAATAGAATGTTTAGTAAGCTTGTTAGGAAATAAAAAGTTTCAAATTTTCCGCTAAAATTAACCTAGTTGAAGTAAGAATGACGTATGTAGGATTGTCTGCGACCTGTGAGAGGTCAACGACGCCGATCTCTTCTAGGGTGTGGATTCCGGTCATGACAAATTCGATCTTGAAATAACACCCACTAACCAATATACGGCTATGGCTCTGATACCATGTAGAAAATAGTAGAAGAAAAGTATAATTGGGAACCTTTTACTAGCGGAAGATCGTTACCTTAGATCGGAAGATTCAACTAAAAAAGAGGAAGCTAGAAATGATAACTTTTTTAAGAAGAATACTCATTTATTAGGTTGTTCTTGGTTTGCTTGGGTTGATTACAAATGTACAAGACTACCCATATTTATACTTGTTCATGGATGGTTTTAGAAATTCTTCTAGATCCTTGTACAAAGAAAATTCTAGTGATCTTTATCTTCTACCCTAGAATATCAAGATATTTCTTGTAGATACCATTCTAGATTCTACACTAGACAATTCTAGAAACTATACTAGAAAAATATATATGATATTCCAAAAATCAACTTTATCATTTTACACAAAAACACCATATTCGTGCCCCAACCCTCACCTTTAAACTTCTATAGAGTGTGAGTAAAACACAACAAAAAATATTTACACCAGTTTACCCAAAATAAAAAACCAATATAAAGATTACTCCTTTTAAAACCCTAATATTTAAACTTAGAAAGCAGAAAACTACTTTACCCCAAATAGATTTTTTCACAACCTAATAGTTGCATCCTCAAATAAAGAACTAAGCATACTCCACACCATCAAATAAACACCGAACAAAATACTACTATCAAAAGATAATTACAGTGACATTCTTTCTAGGATAGAAATTTCTAGTTGACATATATATATGGGCAAGTTCTTGGATTCTCCTAAATAGTAAAAATCAAAATTCTCCGATTTTGGATAGTGAATCTTGGATGAGAAATAATTTCAATACAAAATCTTGAATAAAGTTCCCATTCGAATGAAAAGGGGCAAAAAAGATATATTTGAATATTGAATCTTTGATAAATTTTCAATTAGTTGCAATCACAATTTCAATATGACAATGTAATGGCATCACATTACATAAAAAACGAGGAGGAGAAGGAAGAGAGTTACGACAAGAGAACTCCAAAAAGCCATGAAAATAGACGTTGGGCTCCTCATCTTCCTCAATCCCTCTAATGCCAAGAAAGTTTCCAAATTGAAGACACTTATATAGATGAAGGCTTTAAACACACGCATGGGCTAATATTATTACACTTATTTTTTTATTTATCCAATATTTAATTAGTTTTAGTATGGTTTAATTCTTTACTTATTAGGATTTTAATCTTATGTTATACTAATAATTAATACATCACTAATAAAACTGTATGCGCTTCGTACGAGAATTTATTACCACAGAATGTATAAAATAAAATTTAAAATCTATCAGTCATTATAACTAAATCACTATATTATTTTACATAAAATATTAATAATGTAAAGAAAAATGAAAATCATTACATCTTATAATTTATCCTTAATAACATATAAGAATAAATTATCAATTGCAAAATACATAACATGATCTATAACATAAGCAATGGTGTCACATAGTCAATCAACATGAGTAACATACAGAAATATTTAATTTTGGAGAGGAAGAAGGGCTTCAGAATTATTGTTGTTTTGGAATGAGAGAAATCTTTGATGTTCTTGTGATGATGACTTCCAGATTTTGGGGATAATAATTAGTGTTTGAGTTTTTAGAAGTTATTTGATTTATTTTGTTAATGAGTTTTAAGTCTTCCGCAACGTATTTAGTTCATTATGGTTCAAACGTTGGGGTTTAGATTGGTTGGTTCGCTCACATAGGAGGATAAATGTGGGTGCCACTCACGACGCGATTTGGGTCGTGACAAACTTGGTATCAGAGCATTAGGTTCGTTGGTCTCATCACACAAGAACGAGTCTAGTAGAGTCTTAAGGAACGGTAGGAGGACGCCTTTACTTTTCTTTGAGAGGCTATAAGACTTCAGGAAAATTCCATTCTTTCTTTCTTTCGTGCTATTACTTGGGTCCAATTGGTATCTAGGTGATACAAATTGGTATCTGACCGTCTTCACTCTATTTCGCAGATGGTTAGAACTAGAGCAACGACTGCGCCAACATCAACATCGGCAAGACAAGAAGCGTCTGAGCCAGCCACTGGGGCTGTAGCTCGAGGAAGAGTAGCGGCAAGAGGCCGTGGTAGAGGTCGTGGGAGGACGTCCTCTAGGGGAAGAGGACAAGCGCCCGTCCCATCTAGTACTAGGGCGGTGACTCCTCCACCGACTGAAGAAGTAGTAAGAGAGGGTGAGGAAGGGGAAACTGAACAAGTACAGAATGAGGGATTGCCCCCCTAACCTACCCCAGAGATGATCAATCAGGTTCTTGCTTATCTTAGTGGGTTATCTGATCAAGGTCAAATGCCTCCAGTGTTTTCTGCACCACCACCTCAGGCTCCGGAGGTACAACATGCGGCTACTGTGGCTCCCCGCATGGATGCCTCATTGGAAATAGGCACATTTTCTCGTCTGACTGCTGGGCCTGTAATGACAAATGATCAGCATGAACTTTTCAGTAAGTTCTTGAAATTGAAACCTCCAGTCTTCAAGGGTGCTGAATCGGAGGATGCTTACGATTTTCTAGTTGACTGTCATGAGCTACTACACAAGATGGGTATAGTAGAACGGTTTTGTGTTGAGTTTGTGACTTATCAGTTTCAAGGGAACGCCAAAATGTGGTGGCGGTCACATGTTGAGTGTCAACCAACAGAGGCACCACCTATGACTTGGGAATCATTCTCTAGCTTGTTTATGGAGAAGTATATCCCCCGAACTTTGAGGGATAGGAAAAGAGATGAATTTTTGAGCCTAGATCAAGGTAGGATGTCGATTACTGCATATGAGGCTAAGTTTCGTGCATTATCCCGGTATGCCACCCAACTATGTTTCAGTCCACAAGAGAGGATTCGCCGTTTTGTGAAAGGGTTGAGATCAGAGTTGCGGATTTCAGCCTTACAGGTAGCGGCTACAGCGAAATCTTTTCAAGAAGTGGTAGACTTCGTGATAGAGGTAGAGGGAGTGAAGCCAGATGACTTCACCATGGCAACTACATCAAAAAGGTTTTGAAAGGGAGATGAGTTTAATGGTTCTTACTCTAGAGGACAGGGTTCAGGAGGTTACTCAGTCCGACCAATTCAGTCTTCACTAAAGACTGTAGTTGGGGGACCACCTCAGACCGGTCAACACTTCTCTGAAAGACCTATGCTTGAATCCAGAGAGTGTTATGGATGTGGGGAGACTGGGCACATTAGGAGAAATTGTCTGAAACAGAGTAACAGACCTCAAAATGTTAGAGGTAGAGGTGGTTATGGAAGTGGCCGTCATTCTGGAGGATGCGGTGGTCGAGGTAATGGTGGTCACCAAAACGGCCGGGGTGATGGGCAAACTGGAGCCACTACATCACAACATGGTAGGGGCAACGGACAGACAGGTGAGAGGGCCCATTGTTATGCTTTCCCTGGGCGGTAAGAAGCGGAGACATCAGATGCTGTCATCACAGGTAATCTTTCAGTTTGTGATTGCATGGCTTTTGTATTGTTTGACCCTGGCTCTACATTTTCATATGTATCTTCCGCATTTGCTAATGGTCTTGATTTACATTGTGAATTTCTTGACATACCTATTCGTGTGTCTACTCCGGTGGGTGAGTCTGTAATAGTTTAAAGGATATATAGGTCTTGTTTGGTGAATTTCGTGGGGAACAATACTTATGTAGACTTGGTTATCTTAGAAATGGTTGATTTTGATGTAATTCTGGGTATGACTTGGCTTTCTCCGAATTTTGTGATCTTGGATTGTAATGCTAAAACTGTGACGTTAGCCAAGCCTGGGATAGATCCGTTGGTATGGGAGGGTGACTACACTTCCAATCCGGTTCGTATCGTCTCCTTTCTTCATGCTAAGAAAATGGTTAGTGAGGGTTGTTTAGCGTTCTTGGCACATCTCAGGGATGATACTTCTCAGGTACCTCCAATTGAGTCGGTCTTGATAGTTCGTGAGTTTTTAGATGTGTTTCCCGCAGACCTTCCTGGCATGCCACTGGATAGAGATATTGACTTCTGCATCGATCTTGAACCGGGTACTCGCCCCATTTCTATACCCCCTTATAGAATGGCTCCCGCGGAGTTAAGAGAGTTAAAAGCACAACTTCAAGAGTTGCTAAGCAAAGGCTTTATTAGACCAAGTGCATCTCCTTGGGGTGCTCCGGTATTATTTGTGAAGAAAAAGGATGGGAGCTTTCGAATGTGCATAGACTACAGACAACTAAATAAGGTAACGGTTAAGAACAAGTATCCTCTTCCTCGCATTGATGACTTGTTCGATCAGTTACAAGGTGCTTGTGTATTCTCTAAGATTGACTTGAGATCCGGTTATCATCAATTGAAGATACGGGCAACGTATGTGCCAAAGACTGCTTTTCGAACTAGGTATGGGCATTACGAATTTGTAGTAATGTCTTTTGGTCTTACGAATGCCCCTGCTGCGTTTATGAGCTTGATGAACGAGATTTTTAAGCCATATTTGGACCTCTTCGTGATCATATTTATTGATTATATACTGATATACTCTAAAAGTAAGAAGGAACATGAGGAGCATTTGAAGATTGTATTAGAAATGTTGAGGGAGAAAAAGCTTTATGCCAAGTTCTCTAAATGTGAGTTTTGGCTAGATGCAGTGTCCTTCTTGGGGCATGTAGTTTCTAAGGATGGAGTAATGGTGGATCCTTCTAAGATTGAGACAGTGAAAAATGGGTAAGACGTACTAATGTGTCAGAAATAAGGATCTTTGTTGGTTTAGCGAGCTATTACCGTCGATTTTTCAAGGGATTCTCTTCCATTGCTTCCCAATTGACAAACTTGACTAAGCAAAATATTCCATTTGTATGGCCGGACGAATGTGAGGAAAGCTTTCAGAAGCTCAAGACCTTGTTGACTACTGCACCTATCCTTACCTTGCCAGTAGAGGGTAAGAACATCATTGTTTATTGTGATGCATCCTATTCTGGTTTGGGTGCAGTGCTAATGCAAGAGAAGAGTGTAATTGCTTATGCTTCAAGGCAATTTAAGGTGCATGAACGTAACTATCCGACCCATGACCTAGAATTGGCCGCGGTAGTATTTGCATTAAAGCAATGGAGGCACTATTTATATAGGGTTAAATGTGAGGTCTATACGGATCATCGTAGCCTACAGTATGTCTTTACTCAGAAAGATTTGAACTTGAGACAGAGGACATGGATGGAACTACTGAAGGACTACGACATCACTATTTTGTATCATCCAGGGAAGGCGAATGTTGTAGCGGATGCTTTAAGTAGAAAGGCGGGAAGCATGGGAAGTCTAGCTCACTTGCAAGATTCTAGACGCCCATTGGCTAGAGAAGTTCAGATTCTGGCTAACGACCTTATGAGATTAGAAGTAAATGAGAAGGGAGGATTTTTAGCTTGCGTGGAGGCAAGATCTTCCTTCCTTGACAAGATTAAGGAAAGCAGTTTAATGATGAAAAATTGATCCAGATCTAAGATAAAGTGTTGCAAGGAGAGGCTAAAGAAGCGACAATCGATGAGGAAGGTGTTTTGAGGATTAAGGGAAGGGTATGTGTACCCCGCGTCGATGATTTGATCAACACTATTCTGACAGAGGCTCATAGTTCAAGGTATTCGATACATCCGGGTGCAACCAAGATGTACCGTGACCTAAAAAAACACTTTTGGTGGAGTAGAATGAAGCGTGATATTGTGGATTTTATTGCCAAATGTCCAAACTGTCAACAATTAAAGTATGAACACCAAAGGCCCGGAGGAACACTTCATAGAATGCCCATTCCTGAATGGAAGTAGGAAAGGATTGCAATGGATTTCGTGGTTGGTCTTCCAAAGACATTGGGAAAGTTTGATTCTATTTGGGTAATTGTTGATAGGTTAACAAAGTCTGCTCACTTTATTCCGGTCAAGGTGAATTACAATGCAGAGAAATTAGCCAAACTTTACATCTCGGAAATGGTGCAATTGCATGGGGTTCCACTCTCCATTATATCAGATAGAGGTACGCAGTTTACTTCTAAGTTTTGGAAAACATTGCATGCGGAATTGGGTACTAGGTTGGACCTTAGTACTGCATTCCATCCTCAGACCGATGGTCAGTCTGAGCAAACGATTCAAGTGTTGGAGGATATACTTCGTGCATGTGTGATAGAATTTGGTGGTCAGTGGGATAGCTTCTGACCCTTAGCAGAGTTCTCCTACAACAATAGCTATCACTCAAGCATTGATATGGCCCCATTTGAGGCACTATATCCCATTGGGTGGTTTGATGCATTTGAAGTTAGACCTTGGGGTACTGACCTTCTGAGGGAATCGTTAGATAAAGTGAAATCTACTCAAGAAAAGCTTCTAGCGGCGCAAAGTAGGAGAAGGAGTATGCAGATCGGAAGGTTAGAGACTTGGAGTTTATGGAGGGTGAACAAGTCTTGTTGAAGGTTTCGCCAATGAAAGGGATAATGTGGTTTGGTAAGCGAGGTAAACTTAGCCCAAGGTATATTGGTCCATTTGAAGTACTTAAGCGAGTAGGGGAGGTGGCTTATGAGTTAGCCTTGCCTCCAGGGCTGTCCGGAGTGCATCCGGTATTCCATGTGTCGATGTTGAAAAGATACCATGGGGATGGAAACTACATTATCCGTTGTGATTCAGTTTTGCTTGATGAGAATTTGTCTTATGAGAAGGAACCTATTGCCATTCTATATAGAGAAATTCGCAAGTTGAGATCAAGGGAGATTGCATCCATCAAAGTTCAATGGAAGAATCGACCCGTTGAAGAAGCCACTTGGGAGAAGGAGGCAGATATGCGAGAAAGATACCCACATCTATTTACAGATTCGGGTACTCCTTTTCGCCCTTGTTTTCCTTCTTATGATCGTTCGGGGATGAACGATGGGTAAATTGGTATCTGTTGTAACGACCTGTTTAGTCTTTTTGAGCAGCAGATTTTATTTCTGGAAAAACAGGTTAAAGCGATGGACCC
The DNA here is from genome assembly GCF_036512215.1 of Solanum lycopersicum. Taxonomy (NCBI): domain Eukaryota; kingdom Viridiplantae; phylum Streptophyta; class Magnoliopsida; order Solanales; family Solanaceae; genus Solanum; species Solanum lycopersicum. Next base: position 25,371,101 of record NC_090808.1, read on the forward strand.
CACGACGGACTGTCATGGGCACGACGGACCGTCGCAGGGTCTTGTTTCAAAACACTTAGAAAATCTGAAATTGGGTACTGAAAGTCGACTCTCTGAACTTCGTGACGGAATGGCAGGATGGACCGTCACAGGCGTGACGGACCGTCACAGGCGTGACGGACCGTCACAGAGTCTTCAGTGGAAATCCAGTCTCTGAACCTTGCGACGATCTGTAGGACGGACCGTCACAGGCACGACGGACCGTCGCAGGTTGCGTAATCCCAGTCTGGGTCGGATTTCTTATACGTTTTAAGGGACGTTTTTGACTATTCCTGCTTTAATTATAAAGTTAGTGGGTTAATGTTAATAAGTCTAATTACTTGGGGGTTAAAAGAGGTAACCTTAAGTTAATTAGTGGGTTATTATTGCCATCTTTTATTCTTAATTATATACTAATTAGGGTAAAAGAAAGAGGGTTTGAATAAAGAAAATAGAAAGAACAAAGAGAAGGAAAGAGAAACGATAGAGAGAGGTTCGAACGAGAGGAAAAACACAAAGCTTGGGAAATCGCTTGCTTGATCACGAATCTTCGGTGGAGGTAGGTTATGGTTTTTATGCTATTCGTAGTAAACTCTTAATAGCGAATGATATGTATTGGTAGTGTTGTAAACCCTGCTATATGCTTAATTGTATGCTTGCATGAATGTGATTATATGATTGTGATGAAATAAGCATGATGAAGCTATTGAATCCCAAATCTTGATAAAAAACCTAATCTCTTGTTAATGATGATGCCTTGGTATAAAAGAAGGCTTGATGAGCTAAAGTAATGAGATTGATGATGCCTTGGTATAAGAGAAGGCTTGATGAATTGATAGAATGAGATTAGGGGATCGGGTGTCACGAACCGACACGTAGATTTAGGAGATCGGGTGTCACGAACCGACACATAGATTTAGGGGATCGGGTGTCACGAACCAACACGTAGATTTAGGGGATCAGGTGTCACGAACCGACACGTAGAATTAGGGGATTAGGTGTCACGAACCGACACGTAGATTTAGGGGATCGGGTGTCACGAACCGACACGTAGAATTAGGGGATCGGGTGTCACGAACCGACACGTAGAATTAGGCGATCGGAGTGTCACGTACCGACACAAGAAGAATAAAGGTGATGAATCTTGAAAGATGTTAATATACTCAATCTAATGAACCTAATTCCCAAATGAGTATGGTATTGAGGCTTAAGTCCTCATGTGTGAACTTGGTGGTACTTATTAACGATCATGGTACTTGTTGTTGCTACATGTTGAGTAATGTAGTTGATTTTATATTATTACTTGATATATATTGTTTTCTATTTTGAGTTGGCCGATGATATCTACTCAGTACCCGTGTTTTGTACTGACCCCTACTTGTATGTTTCTTTTTGTTAAATTGTGGAGTGCAGCAAACGTGCCGTCGTCTTCAACTCAACCGCAACTCTAGCCAGTCTTCATTACACCGGATTTCAGGGTGAGCTAATGCTTCTAGCTTGGACTGGATCTTCCTCTTTATGTCTTGATGCCTTGAACTTCCGGCATGGACTAGCTTTTTACTTATTTTAGCTTCTTAGATACTCTTAGATTAGTAATTTGAGGATAGACGTTCTTGTGATGATGACTTCCAGATTTTGGGGATAATAATTAGTGTTTGAGTTTTTAGAAGTTATTTGATTTATTTTGTTAATGAGTTTTAAGTCTTTCGCAATGTATTTAGTTCATTATGGTTCAAACGTTGGGGTTTAGATTGGTTGGTTCGCTCACATAGGAGGATAAATGTGGGTGCCACTCACGACGCGATTTGGGTCGTGACAATACATCAACCCTAAGATTATACACACAGAGCCACATTCATAGTCTAACATGATCACCTACATAACATCAATAAAACACATATACTTTCACATTATTTAACATGTAGATAGATATCGTCATACTTCACATAATAAACTACAAAAATAATAGCATTACTTCAAGTAGTTTGCCGACAAGACTATGATCATTACATTACTTAAAATAACGCTGATAAGGCCTCATTAATTGCAAGTACAATACAAAGCACCGCCACCATAAGTGGACTATACCAATCACAATATAATTCAAGTCTAATAATCATAAGTGTCACGATCGAAATCTAGACCCTAGACGAGACCGGCGTCATTAACCTCTCAGAGGTCGCAGACAAGCCTATTTACGTCATTCTTACTTCATCTAGGTTAATTTTAGCGGAAAAATTGAACTTTTTGTTTTCTTATTTTATGCTAAACATTTTAAACTTAACATCATAGGCATTCACAAATAAACCATCTAATATAGAGATAATCAAATGAAAGAAACAGTTCATAATTGCATTAAATGTATTCTTGGCAAAACGGCACCAATACGAAGTCTGAAATGAAAGTTTAAAGAAATACTAGTGGAACATTCTCAACTAGATAAAGCCTACATCTAAGCTAGATAATAACGGTAGAAATCCTCAAAATCATGAGGGCCTACAAAGTTCGTATGAATCCACGTCTGAAGCTGCAACGTCAACTTGTAAGCTTTAACGTCCACCTGTGCCTGCACCTAAAAATATAGAGTTTTGTGGGATTAGTACACACTTGTACTAAGTATGGGTATATGCAAGCACACACCAAGGACATGCGTGAGTAAGAATATCTCATTCCGAACAACATGATTATGGAATGTCAAGTCAGTGGACTTGCCAAATTAGATTACGAAAGTGAGTGATCTTTCCAAATTTCGATTAGGAAAGTAATGCCATGTGAGTAACATACATCATCATACTTATTATATTTCACACAACACATGACATCTTGCACATATCACATAATATATTGGATATAAAACAACATTTTCCCTATCACTCGTTCATATGCCATGAGACCTTGGAATCCTAGACTTGACATCAAGACTTACCAAAATGAGGTCTCAACATATGAGACCTCAACTAGGGAGCCTTCTTTAACAAACACTGAGTCTGCTTTATCCATGCATATGTACTTTATTTCATTTCTTCCATAGGCTAGCGTAAACACCAATTATACATAGGATGTAGTTTAAGACTTTCATCGGGTTCACTGTGCAATGATAAAGAATGACCTAGAGTCATTACTTATGTCTAGCTCACCTCTTGATGATCCTATACTAACACCTTTGGTATCATTCATTTCATTATGTGCATCATTTGAGGCTGGCCTCATTTATTCGTTGGGAACTTTAACTTTAACCGACATAGATCATGTGAGCATCATGAAATCCAATTTCTCCCCCACACCAAAAAGAGGTGGAATCATCGGTCAAAGTAACCCCAAAACATGCTAGCATACATGGGAATTGAACTTTGCCAGATCCCTATATTGGCAGTATAGGTTCAAAGACTAGGAGATAAAAGGAGACTCACACCCGTCATGCTGGAGAGTCTCATCTAATGAGAGTTACTTGAACTTCCTCCCTTCCCAAAAGAAGGCATCATCACTCATAGCTAGTCTATCGGTGCTCAATATAAAGTTCCATTACATTCAACTCATAGGTCATGAAAGCTGGCTTCTAGTATGAGGACATCATAGCTCAACATATGATTTTTTCATCTCATTATTAGTATTAAGAATATATTGATCTCAATACTTTCATTAGAGTGGTCATTGAGACTGGTCTCTTCATTAACTTTACACTCTCATAGGTGAGTACGTTTTGGTAACATTTACTTAGGCTCAATAGAGATTGCTCTCATCTTTTATATTAGCCTCATATCATATTGTAACCACATTCATTAACATTAGCACATTTTCTCTTCATAATTACTCACCCTTTTTTATGTTAATGTTCATTTAATCATATGCGAATGCATTTGGCCACTTAGTGTGTTTCACACTCTTAGTTAACCCTTTTAGGGTTTCATCATTTCATTGTTAATTTCATCATTTCATTGTTCATTTCATCATTTATTCTTTCATTTAATCATTTCATTGTTCATTTAATCATTTCATTACATACATATTAGATTCACTTATTTTTAAACGTATGCTAGGGTTATGGGTCTATTCATACAAGCCATGAGGCTTCATTCATAGTTCTTTTAAGTGATTCATATCTTCCTAAGATTATGTGGTCAAAAACGTATGCATCTTGTATGTATGCCAAGATCTCGATTTCGATCTAAGTAGGCAGCATTATTATTAAATAATTAATTAACGTATGAGTTATGTCTCAATACAAGATTTTGACAAGGGAACCCGATTTCGAATCCCTTGGACAACACTTACATCTTATTATTCATTTTTTGATCCATGCGGCTTGGGACCCAAGATCGAGCCCCAACGCCTTCATTTTATTTTTTTCCTTAATTTTTCTCTTCATTTTCGCTCAATGGGATTGAGAGGACGTGGGATTTGACCCCCACAACCTTATTTATTTTTAGTTTCTAATTCGTTTAATTTTGGCCGAGGAGGTGTGGGTTCGAACCTCCAAGCCCCACTTTAATTTAATCTCCTTAAATTCCCTTGGTTCTGCCAAGAGGTCGTGGGTTCGATTCCCACGCGCCTCGCACTTTATTTTTCTTTTAATTTACTTAAGTTGACTGAGAGGTGGTGGTTTGAATCCCACTCCTCTCATTTCTTAATTTCATAATTCATTGTCCATCCAAGGTGAATCCAACATGTCACATTCCCTTTTTATCATCTTATTTCATTGGATTTTAACATGGAGAGGTCATGGTTTCAATCCTCAGTGATCTCACATATTTTAACTCATTTTTTCATAGCATGAAAATCCCCTTAGTTATGCTGAAACTCAATAAGAAGATGCTTGAAAATTTTGCAGCCTATTTTCTCACTTCTTTAACATTAAATGTTTAGACGTTTTAAGTAGTTTTTAGTGAGTTCTTTAGGTGCATTTTCAAGATTTCATTTGATAAAGAACTGCACTCAAATGAGCATGTTTACATAACTTATGAACATCATGATTTACATAAACATGTGTACATAAAAACAAAGAACTAACATCACATTTTAGAGCCTAAAACCCGAGGCACATAATCATTGTTCACATCGTACACACGTATACATAGTTTCGGATCACATAGGTGATCCTTCATACGATTTCAAACATACATACATGAACATATTCAACACGAAAACACAACACACGCCTTATATGTACCAGCAAACATATCTGACCTACGAATCATTGGGAGCTAGTGACAGGGACATGAAACGGGAAACAACCCTAGTTTTCAGATTAAATATATTGAACCTTAGGGGTATCTTGGGAAAGTGACCAAGAGATAAGAGAAATCATACCTTTTTGACATTTAAACCACTACTGGCTGCCCAAAAAATTCTCCAAACGCACGTTCAACACCGAAAGTTTAACACCCCACTTGACGGAAAACCTTCTCTTTGCCTACGTGATTGATTAACGTTTGGTTTTTCTTATATTTTCGTGTGACTTCTTCAATTGTGAAGATCCTTGGTAAATTTTCTGTTTTTCAATGTTATCTGGTAGAGATAAACGTTAATGGGAAGAGAGAATGATCGTGAATGTTGAGGAGATAGACATGATTGAGTGAGAGTCTTATTAGGCTTAGAAGTCTAGTTTAGGACTTAGTCAAACAAGGTTTTTATTAAATGATAAAAAAATCTGATTTACCTTTTCTTATTAATCAGCTAATAAATAATAAATATTAATTAATTACATTAATTTACCAACTTAAATTAAAACAAATTTAATTCATTGCTTCCACCTAGGTTCGAACTCGGGTGGAGCAAGACTTTACTTTAAGAGCAAGTTTTTGCCCTCTCTCCCCAAAATACCCCTCCAACTTATTAATTAATTAATTAATTATATATTTAGGGTAATAATGATACATCCCTTAGCCTATAAAAAGACCATTTTACCCCTAGACCCTCCAAACATAAGATTTCCCCTTTTTAAGTCCGGTAAAGACTAATCCGGGTAAATATTCATATTCGGGAGCACTACATGGGTGGAACCAACCTTTCCTAGCTTAACTAACTCCCCAAGTTTGTTGGCTTGGGTGTTGTAAGGGTTTAGAGGTCTGGTTTTGCGTGCATCAACCTGTGTGAACCTTGTCTAATCGTAGGCATTCTAGACACATTAAGCATTGTTTAACATATCTATTTTTAGGGTTGTTACAATAAAAATAAAGGAAATAGGGAATCTTACCACCACAGCATCCTCAATCTCTCAATCTCATGCCAAATCACCACATTCGATATCATAAGGCCCTTACCCATGACCATAACCAAAAATTCAACATAATTATAAAAATATTCATGAAACTAGCTCAAATTACTACATATTCATCAATACAATACAACATAGATATCAATTTACTACAATTATTACATCAATAAATAGCCTACATAAAACTACAATAGATAATTCATTAACATTAGATCAATATCAAGTAACCATAAAATAGTCAAAACTAGGGTTAATCGATTTCATGGGTTCATAGGTTATTTTAGTTTGAAATCATAAATACAATAACAATTCAATCATGATTCAATGTTTAGAAACCATTAATGTAATAACCTATAAAATAGATCATAAAATTGGACAATTCAACTTGAAAACTTTTAGAAAACTTTTTAAGAGTTGGGCTCCTTGATGAAGAGAGTTTCAAGGATAAAAATCCATACCCTAATGAAGCAAATTCTTCAATTTGATGAAGAATCTCCACTTAATTCGTCACTCCAATCCCTTCCTTGAGTTTTGACTCCAATGGAGTTCTAGAGAGAATTTTAAGGGATTTGGGTTTTTTGATTTGGAAGAATGAAATCTTATTAGTGTTTTAGGCTTATAAACAAATTTTAAATACCCAAAAGACCCTTAAGGAACCTAGAATACTCTAATTTGGAATTAGTGTGAAATAAAAAGTTTACCCCTCAACTTACAGTGAACTTCAAGCAAAACACAGCCCGAACAACGATTGCCAAATGACGGCTCGTCCCTTGAACAACAGACTGTCCTGTTGGTCTGTGGTTGGGGACTGAGGCTGGTCGTTCTCCTCTCCTCTCCCGTGAATAAGTCCAAAATGACGAGACTCTACCAATGGGCTATACTGACCCACTGGGCGTCAATTGACTCCGTAGTTTGGGATGTCCTTGGCAGTCTTGGACACCAACTTTGGGTCCTTCCTCAAGGACCCTTGGATGGTCCTTGAGGATGTTTGCCCAGACGTTTCCAATCCAAAAATGCTTGTATATTATTTTATCACATCTCACATGAATTTCACCCAACACGAACACATAAAACTTGACGAAACATGCTTAGACACACAAGGTCATTTCAAGGCAACACTTTCGAATGTCAAGGACGTTCTTGGACGTTTGACCTCCAAACTCCACAAAACTTGACATACTACCTATATATCTATATTAACTTATTTAAGGACCTGATAACCTCATAGTTCTTTCATAAATACAAAGAACCACATATTAGGCACATAGGTGACTTAGTCATCGAACGTCTTAGTCGTCCGTTGATGTTTGACTTCCAATGCACCTAAACTCTTAGACACAAACTCAATGCAACTTTATACACTTATTTAGGAGCTTAGACCTTCATTATAACCATATTAGTCTCTAGTTCACCTAAGTCTTAGGGGTCTTACGTTAACATACCTTATTGATTGAAGACCCATGAAATTGAAGAAGAAATCAGTTGAAAATTCACCTTCTACCTTGAGGTTGGCCTACAATGGGGTTTTGAGAGAATTTTAGAAACGAAGAGGGTTTTGAATTTTTTATTTCTCATTGGATATTTGTGTTTTGACTTGGTGAAGGGGGTAAAAATGACTTAAAATCATTTATTACCAACCCCAAAGTACCCAAAACACCCCCATACTTACGAATTAATTTTGAGACAGTGATCATCGTGAAAGTCGTGTGATGCGGAGGCAATTTGAGTGTCAAGCCCGTGATGCGGATAGGACTCTAAATCTTCGTTTTGCACGCTGCCATGGCAGCTTCTTGGCCAATGCTTTGGGTCCTCCTCAAGGACACTTAGATTGGTCCTTGGTGAGTCGTACCCAAATGTTTTGACCCATAACACAATTATTACGACAATAGGGTAACCTCCACTGATTTTAGACTCCAAACAACACATTAAACATGGGAAACATACTAGGACACATAGCACCCCAAATACTAGATTCCAGACGTCTTGGTCGTCCTTTAACATTTGACTTCAAACCTATTTAAACAAATTATTGGGATATGTTTCATACCTTTTTATCAATTATTTAACTCATAAAACTCATGTGAGGCTTTATTTCATCCTATTTTATTTTGGCGGTTGTTACAATATCTACCACATGGAAAACATTCGGCCTCGAGTGTCACTAAAACACTTCCAAGGTCTCAATGACCCAACTAGAAGCTCACCATGCACAACATTATAGTCAATTCACCAAACTTACAAGGAACAACAACTTTATATCATTATGCAATCAATGCAACACAAGTAAGTAGAGAGTATATCCACAACTCATAGTGCACACATGCTTCATCATAATTTTTTCCATTTGGAGGAACTACCTTCTCCAACTTTACAGATGCACATCATTTCATCATGAGATCAAACATGGAATGGATTTCAAATGCACACATAGGCATGATACACACTTCAACTCATGAGAAAATTAAGCAATTCATACTAGATGTACATAAATCATGAACAATGTAGATCAACTACAATCTTGTAATTTAGATATTAACCATCAAGGTCATATATGACATTACCATGTTTAGTTGTGTTCAAGGAGGGACTACCTTCTCCTAGACACAATATACACATTTAGCATCATCAATATCATATGCTAGCATTCCACAAGGGTCCATACATTTAAGGAGAAATTCCTATCCTCTAACCAAAGAATAAACATACTTCCTTCCTCTTGAAGTCAAAATGGCAGATTGTAGCAAACACATCACAACATTAGAAAGTTATCTCACAAAATTTCAATTTTTAGAATACACTTGTTTTCATGAACATACATCATGTAGGGAAAGTATTATAGCTCATAGCACATATCAATAAATATTGGCTAGATACACCATCACTTCTCAAGACTGGGCCTATATTTACACTTCCAAACAACTAAAAATAACATATTCTTAAAGGGAATTTATCCTTTCTCATTTTAAAGAGAGCTCCACATCTCAATGTGTGGCCAAAATATCCTTACATGAAAAGTGTGACAAAGCATATTCATTAACCCACCTCATGAAGTCACATGTGCTTGCACCATATTAAGACGCACAACAACATTAAACACATGTAGTTTACCAAAAATTGCCTACCGGATTCGGTTGATCATTTTGAGGGATTAGAGATTCCTCAAATCTAGTGGCCTCATCCAATAGAGGGATGTTGATTCCAAAGAAGATCTAGCATCAAAATTGGTGGAGGAACCAAAAGTAGACCTTTTCGGTGACTCGAATAGTGTATTCTTCTCATCAGACTTAGAGGCAATGACTACATTTGAGATAACCTTCTTGGCAGTTTCTAATTAGAGAAGGCTGTTGCAGTTGGGGTCCTTGATGTTTTGGGAACATACTGGGGATCATTGTCACCCTCCGAGTCATTAAAAACAAACTTTCAGGACGGTCTCGTTGATTTGGAGCTCCACTTGGTAACTTGTGCCTTTTCGGGTACCATAAAACCTATAGAGTAGTAGTAAGTACCCAAAAGAAACCTAGAACACACCCACAATAATTTTAGAACCAACAATGAAAAATAAAATATTAAGATAGCATGCTATAGTGGCCTCAGAAGGTGGGAACGGTCCGTAGATTGTCAATGCTTCCACATACAGACCTGATCTATGCTCCGTAACTTGAATTACGGTCAATAGACAAGGTCTGATAGGTTGTGTCTATTCCAAGTCTCATATGAATCTTACTTTTGAGACGCCTTATTAAGCCATTACAATAGCATCCTAGTCTACTCAAGCATTTCAATATTCAATCATGCTAGTTCTTCATCCAAAGGATTCCAATTTACTCAATTTTATCATCATTTTAAAGAACGATATTGAATCCTAAGTCAAGACTTACATATATATAATTTGTTTTCATTGATATTACGGTATGATTACACACAATCACTAAATATTGTCCCAAGGGTTTTCATATTTGACATCTAACAAGCATTTAAGGAAAATTTACTACCCAACGTCAAGACCCACTCAGGAATTTCAAAAATAAATCTATGAACCAATTTCAAAGTGAGGTGAAAGTCAATCACCTTACAAGCAACGAGGAGTGGTGTTATTGTGTGATGACACTAAGATTTTGCCAATCACCACAAAAAAAAATCACTTATTCGTTTTGTACCCGGACACTAGAGTTCCTTTTGGGAATTTAAGGGATGATGGAATTTTGGAAGAAGAGTAAGGGTTTGACAGAACGGATAATGGGGGATGATTTGCTTGTGATTGATGATGTAGTGGTTGTGGGAGGGATTGTAGCTAGGGGATTTCAATTTTTTGGAGGGATTTGGGGGACTTTATGAGTGGTGGGGAAAGGTTTGAAAATAGGGATTTATAAATAGGAGGGGTCCGGTTTGGGTCAATCATGTTAGGGCTTGGACAATACGAGACCCTGCTTACGGTCCATAGGTCAATCTACGGTTCGTAAGTCTAGATCGTAGATCACATTGAAACTTTGAAAAAATTTAGACACTTACTTAGGATCCACGAGAACCATTTATGGTCCGTAGGATAACTTATGGACCATCGATGGTGGCCGTAGACCTATGCACCTGACCTTTTTCTTCAAATTTTGTGTTGAACACCTGCACCTGTAGAAACCATTAGGACATTCTTTTTTTATTTTCTGGACAGTTTCTAGACTCGTACCCAATGCTATATCTTGCCAACACATAAACACCTAATTATTTTTTTATGAAGAATCAAATAAAGAAAGAAACTACTTGACAGAAATCTTAATCCTATTGTATGCTAGATTTTACACCTTGGATCACTTTCTCCCATGTAGAATTTGATTTAACGTCGCGGTACAACCCAAGCCTCTTGATTTCTATGATTTTACCAAATTAATAGACCTCAATCACTTCTTGCACACTTTACGCATTTCCTAAATAAAGCTTGATCCTCTACCTATTCACCATGAACGTTGTTCCCTCATAATTTTTTAGCTCTACCGCTCCATGTGGGAACACTTGCAATCTTGAGTAAAAATGGCTCGATCCATTTAGACTTGAAATTTCCCATAAATAATAGTTGAACAGAAGCACAAGATCCTCAACAACAAAGTCTGGATTTTCAATTCTTTGGTCATGGTACTTATTCATCCTCTCTGTACAAGGCTTCAATTTCATAAGCTTTTAGAGAAAACTCGTTGAGCAAATTCAATTCATTCACTCTTTTAGTTTATGCGGCGCCCAATCTAACTTTTGCTTCTTTATTGCCCACATAGCCTTATGCTCTAGGTCTAACGGCAAATGAAAAGACTTCCCATATATGAGTTGGTATGGAGACATAACTATGGGAGCCGTGTATGCAGTGTGATTATCATCAAGCTTCCTTTACCAATTCGTTCTATTATGTTTTTCCATCTACTTCATGGGTTTGATCATATTCTTCTAGAAATTTTCTGGAATATTCAAAACAAAGTTTGGAATATCTGAAATAGAATTAGTCATTTTCTCTCCAAATTCAAAAGCCTCACTTGCCTTCCACTCTTGGAAGAAAAAAGATACTTAGGTTAGCTGTGGAATGGTGAATAAGATTCTTGGGAATTCTTTCACCATCGAAACATTCCGAACTAGTGGTACGAAGGTTCATCCTCGATACAAAATAGTTGAAGTTAATAACACAAGGCAGTATCATTTCTATGATCCATTTATCATCGCATTGAATGTAAAACAAGTGTATTACATTCCTTATCCTTTGTGCAAGAATAAATCTTCGTGGCATGTTGTTATGAAAACAAAGCCCGTGCGGAGAGTGGATGTTGAGGATTTATTGGATGTAGAGTATCAAACTGATGCTTCAAGTGTTGAAGTATTGGTGGATGATGGATTAGCAGGTAAATTGCAACATAGTGAAGGCACCTATGAAGAATATGATGCTACTGTCCTTTAATCAAATCCAAATAATCATGGGGAAGGAACATACGGAGCTAACGAGGAGGAATCCCAAATTGATGAATATGAAATAAGTGGTGAGGAATTACTTGAAGAAAATGAAAAAAGTGATGAGGAAGAATTCCGTAGTGATTATGAATCAAACAAAGAAGATTGATTTGTTTGGATCGTTGTGTTAACAAATTTCGATCGTTGTCTTATCCAATGTTTTTTTCTTTAGTTTAGTTGGTATGTTGGAATATGTCAATAATATGCATTTAGTGTAAAATATAAAGTTTCATTGGAATGCTCTATTTCAATTTTCCATTAATCAATCACCAATACTCACCAATTTAGTTGCTATGTTGTCCTTCTATGTACTTCATCATTTCAGCTGCTTATATTGCACTTTCGGTTACTGAAATTTGTTTATCATTTGTGCTAAAAAATAATGCTAAATTTTATATAATCTACAAGATATAATTTTCCTTTTTTTTTTTTGCAGCCACTTCTGATAATTGTGGGAAAAACAGGTTCCTGCATTCTAACTTTCTCCCTAGACTATTCTACCATCAAAACTCTTTTATACTTTCACATCTCACAGGGAACGGATCTCCATTCTAAATTTTTGTTATGCTTCAAAAAATCCCTAATAAATAAAATGATCTTTAACATCTTTACTCTTGAAGTGATTGGTAAATCTTCATCACATCTGCAAAAAAAATTTGATTCATGAATTAACAGTTGATAACAAAAAATTATTCCTTGAGAAATTGATTTCAGTGAATAAGCTACACATGCACAAAACAAAACTTTGCCTTTGAGAAGTTGATTTATGAGAAAAAGAAAAAGGGAACATTCACATTTATCACTTATTGTTGAATTGTAGGGCCAAATCAGTGAATTTTTAGGTAAGAAAATTAAAAACATAATCAATAATAATTAATAGAAATCAAACAAACATAAATGAAATAACTATTAGTACTAGACTAAACAAACAACTAATAATACTACTAAACTAAGAAAGATAGTGTTTTAATAATCATCCAGCAGTTATTACTTTGGATGTTTGACTTATAATGTATCATTGTGCATGTATTGATTATGTTTTAAGGTAATGAAGAAGATATCTGGAAAGCATCTAAAGAATACAACTAAGACGAAAGAACATGATTCTCTACCAGATTCATTGACTGTACAAGTAACTCGAGCCAGCCAGATGTAGGTTATCTTAACGGGAATTCATTGCCTCCCCCCCCCCCTTTCACCTCAGCCAACTATGTCATCTGTCGCTCCTACTCAACAGACTTCATTTCCACCCACTAAGCGTTCTCTAACGACTTCATTACCTCTCATATTTCCTCCCGTGTCAACTTCATTACCACCTTCTTTTTTTAGTATACCACAAGGAAGACCTATCCCAAATAACTCTACAACTTCCCATGTCAAGAATACAAGCCTTCCAGATAATATTTTTCCCACACCTTGTATAAATTCTTTGTCGAGTCATGATATAAGTCAAAATGGAAGCTCCTCTTCTTTTGCTTCCATCAATAACTCAAGTTGTATCTCCAACATAACAACACCTAGAATGTCGAGGTCAAATATTGGAGTCCCTGTACTAGAATCACCATCCATGATCAGTAGTACTACTGCACCTGCTTGTTCAAAGACTAAAAATGTTGGACAAATCAGAGAATATGATGCTTTCCATAGGCTGATTATCACACCTGATAAGGATGGGTAAGTTATCTTTTTGATATCTTTATGTTATTTTAATTTTGTAAATGTACTTCTTACATGAATTAAGTTTAATGCAGGCTTGCGCCATCATATCTTGGCTCGCGTATGGTTGTAGAATCTATTAGACCATTCTTCGGTGATGTTTAGGGTAGATGGAAAAAGTTTCCCTACAATATCAGAGAACAAATATGAAATAAATGTAAGGTACAAATAAAATTTATTCTTATGTCATTTATAAATATTGAATTTTTAATCTAATGATATTCTTTTATTATGAAGAAAAAGTGTGTATGGCATCCATGTAATGAGAATAAAATAAGTTCCATTTTTTAGAAGAATGCTCGTATAGGAGTTACTCAAATGTTGTTTGAAGCTTGAAAAATTTATGAGAAGCCCGATTGGCTACGAGCAGACATATGGGTTAAATTTCTGGAGTAATGTAACACTCTTGAATCTAAGAAGAAGTGTGAGTGAGCAAAGGCAGCTCGTGCCTCTATAAAGGGTGGCTCTTTACACACCGGAGGTTCTATGACTTTCACAGCCCACAAACAGAAAATGGTAATTTTTAATTGAATCTCCTTAGTTATAATTAAATGTGATTGAACTTCATATAAATTTTATTACTTAAAAAATTAAAATGTACAGAGGTGTCTATTCCTAGGGTATTTGAAGAGACGCATAAGAAAAGAAATAGTGGTTGTATAAGGGTAGATTTGATAGAGCCACGTGCAGAGGAGACATTTGTAAGTTATAACACTTCATTATTATTTTATTTGACATAATCTTAGAATCTTAGATTTCAATGGCATAAATCAGAAAAGAATAGGTTCAATTCACCTCTTCTATGGAAATTTGATATGGGGTGAGGAGAATGGACAACTAAGTTGTTACTAGTCGAATAAAATTTGGTAATTAATTAGATAAAGCACAAGTTCTGAATGCTTTGAGTTTTTGCGAGTCTCATGATAATTATTTGCTTTAGGATTTAGTGTTGTTATTAAGATAACATTAAAGAAAGTAGCTGAAAATAGTTGTTGTAATTGTTAGATCTGTTGTAGTTGGATTGAAATAACTGGTGGCGTCTATGCATTTGTAGGGATCATTCCCACCCTCCGTCCACTAAAATAAATGAGAAACTAAAGGAACTAACAAAGAATGTCTGACAGGATAACAGCGGATAAATACCCAAGTCTATACTTTCCATTTTCGATTTGAACCAAGAGAAGACAAAAAACACAAGCAATATGATAGTAAGGCAGCAAGTAATTCAATCAAACAAATATAACAAGACAATAATAAACCAATCACACAAGACACCAAGATTTACGTGGAAAACCCTTCTATGTGAAGAGTAAAAAACCACGGGACCAAAAGCTCCACTATAATAACCAAGAGTTACAATATTGTTCTCCAAAATTGGCCACAAAACAAAGTGCCAAACAACGAGCAACAACAAAATAAGATTGCACCAAATCTAGAGAATTAAAGGAGCAAAATCACCAATTTCGCAGCTACTGTTCACGATAGCAATACTGAAGCTACAGACCACCAAATCCAACTCTGTCAGTTTCTAATCAAAGATTGAGATGAAGATAATATGCTTTCCAAAAATCAGCTCAATCGTACAAGAAACGAAGCGGGAATCGCAATTTGAAGTTGGTTGTTATGGCTGGATTTTTGACTGCGAATTTCTCTCTTTTTCTCTCTTTTGGCTGCTGAAAAACTCTCTCTAAAAAAATCTGAAAATAAGACCTAAAATAGGATTATATTTGCCTAATAAGAATGGGCTTATGGACAAAAATGGGTTGGTCCAAATTGGGCTTTTATTTATCCACATAGGAAGGGAAAAAAGACCCATAACCCAACAATTCTCCCCCTCACGACTATGTGGAGGAGACCGCCATCCCGGCGACCATGCAACAATCTTCAAACTTCCCTCTTGGCAAAGCTTTAGTTATCATATCGGAACCATTGTCATTTGTATGAATCTTTTCAAGCTCAAGCAACTTAGAATCCAACACATCTCGAATCCAATGGTATCTCACATCAATGTGTTTAGACCGACCATGGAACGTAGAATTCTTGCCAAGATGTATAGCACTTTGATTGTCACAATAAAGCACATACCTCTCTTGAGCACAACCAAGTTCCCCCAAGAATCTCTTCATCCAAAGCAATTCTTTACAACCTTCAACGATAGCAATAAGCTCAGCTTCTGTAGTAGATAGAGCAACACATTTTTGCAACCTAGATTGCCAAGACACAGCTCCCCCTGCAAAAGTAACCAAGTACCCTGAAGTAGACTTGCGAGTATCAACATCACCAGCCATGTCTGAATCAGTATAATCACAAAGAATAGGCTTCCCTGTACCAAAACACAAACTCAGACTAGAAGTGCCACAGAGATATCTCATAACCCACTTCACAGCATTCCAATGTTCTCTTCCCGGATTAGAAAGAAAACGGCTAATAACTCCAACAGCGTGAGCAATATCCGGTCTTGTACAAACCATAGCATACATCAAACTACCAACAGCTGAAGCATAAGGAACTTTCTTCATATCTTCCTTCTCATCATCACTAGAAGGACACTGTTTCGTGCTCAATTTGAAGTGCATAGCTAAAGGTGTACTGACAACCTTAGCTTTATCCATGCTAAATCTGCGAAGTACTTTCTGAATGTACTTCTCTTGTGATAATACCAATTTTTTGGCCTTTCTATCACGGACAATCTGCATGCCAAGAATCTTCCTTGCTGGTCCTAAGTCTTTCATAGCAAAAGACTTACTCAACTCTTGCTTCAACTTCTGAATCCTGCAAGTATTATGACCAACAACAAGCATGTCATCAACATAAAGCAACACAATAATAAAGTCACCATCAGAGAACTTTTGCACAAAAACACAATGGTCTGAAGAAGTCTTCTTGAAGCCCTGCTGACTCATAAAAGAACCAAACTTCTTGTACCACTGCCTGGGAGCTTGTTTCAAACCATACAAGCTCTTCTTCAATTTGCAAACATAATTCTCTTTACCATTGACTTCAAAACCTTCCGGTTGCTCAATATAAATTTCTTCATCTAAGTCACCATGGAGGAAAGCAGTTTTAACATCCATTTGTTCAACCTCTAAATCTAGACTTGCAGCCAAGCCTAGAACCACACGAATGGATGACATCTTCACAACTAGAGAGAATATCTCATCAAAATCAACTCTTTTTTTCTGATTATATCCCTTGACAACTAATCTAGCTTTGTACCGTGGAACTGGATTACCATCTTCATGTTTCACCCGAAAAACCCACCTGTTTTTCAAAGCTTTTCTGTCTTTAGGTAACATAACCAAATCAAAGGTATGATTATCATGCAAGGATTTAATCTCATCTTCCATAGCATCAAACCACCTTTCTTTTTCTTCACTTTCCATGGCCTCATCAAGACTCTCAGGTTCTCCCCCGTCAGTCAAGAGTGCATACTCATTGGGAGAATAACGAGATGAAGGAGTTCTCTTTCTACTAGATCGTCTGAGAGAACTCTCTGGAGCATCTATAATTGGTTGTTGGACAACCACATCATCTCGCACTGGAGCATCAACAACATCATGCCGGTCATTCTGAACATGATCACCATCTTCATTATCAACTTGATTTTCATCATTATGAAGATTTTCTTCCGGTGCAATAGTCAAAGGAACTGGATCAACATCAACTAAGCTCTCACTAGTCTGAAAATCAGCCTTGTCAGCTTTGTCAAAATCTTCAATTGTTTGGTCTTCAAAGAACACAACATCACGGCTTCTAACAAGTTTCTTCTCAACAGTATCATAGAAACGATAGCCAAATTCATCTTGACCATAACCAATGAAGATACACTGCCTAGTTTTAACATCCAACTTTGACCTTTCATCCTTAGGAACATGTACAAAGGCTTTACACCCAAAGACTCTAAGATGATCATAAGAAACATTCTTACCAGTCCAAACTCTGTCAGGGACATCACCATCTAAAGCAACAGCAGGAGATAAATTGATAACATAAGCAGCAGTATTAAGTGCTTCTGCCCAAAAGGAATCTGACAGCTTAGCATTTGAAAGCATACATCTAACCCTCTCAACTAGAGTTCTGTTCATCCTCTCTGTTAAACCATTTAACTGAGGAGTCTTTGGAGGAGTTTTCTGATGCCTAATACCCTGCTCTCTGCAATATCTATCAAAAGGACCAATATACTCACCACCATTATCTGAGCAGATGCATTTCAATGTCTTCCGTGTTTGTCTTTCAACCAAGGCCTGAAAATCCTTGAACACATCAAGTACTTGATCCTTGGACTTCAAAGGAAATACCCAGAGTTTGCGAGAATGATCATCAATAAAAGTCACAAAGTAAAGTGCACCACCATGAGATCTTACCTTAAAAGGACCACACAAATCAGAATGTACCAACTCCAGCAAATCGAGCTTTCTTGAAGGCGGATGACTCTGAAAAGAAACTCTTTTCTGTTTATCGGCTAAGCAATGAACACATTTCTTCAACTTTGCTTGTTTCACTCCAGAAAGCAAATTTTTCTTAGCCAAACTATCAATCCCCTTCTCGCTCATATGACTCAGCCTTCTATGCCATAACTCTGATGAAGTATCATTCTCCACCAAATTTACTGAGTCTCTGGACATGGAGCCCTGAAATACATACAAGTTAGACAACTTGTCACCACGGGCCACAACCATCAAACCTCTAGTAAGCTTCCACTGGCCAACACCAAATGTATTAACATAACCCTCATCATCAAGATATCCCACAGAAATCAAATTCAAGCGAACATCTGGAGCATGCTTGACATTATTAAGAACTAGTTTGGAACCATTGTTACTTTCCAAACAAACTGTCCCAATGCCAATAACTTCAACTTCATGATTATTGCCCATTTTCAACGTTCAAAAATTACCTGGAGTATAAGAAGAAAATAATTCCTTCTTTGGCGTGACATGAGAAGTAGCACCAGAATCCACAAACCAGCTAGACTCATCGGGAACAAGATTAATATCATTTGCATCACAAGAAACAAGAAGATCATCGTTAGCAACAACAACAACACGATTTTCATTATCGCCTTCTCTCTTTTGTTGTCTCATATCTCTCTTGTGCTTGTAACAATATTTCATGATATGCCCATTCTTGTGGCAATAGTCACATGTAATATTCTTGTATTTAGATTTTGACTTGCTTCTACTTTTACCTCTATCATTCTGACCTCTGGACTTGTTTCTCCCCCTATCTTCAGTAACCAAAACATCGGAGTGTGAAGCTGAAGAAGATGAGGCTTGAGATCTTCTTCTCATTTCATCATTCAAGACACCACTCTTAGTATATTCCATGGTTACAACACCACTGGGAGCAGAATTAGTCAAAGAGACACGAAGAGTTTCCCAAGAGTCTGGCAGAGTATTAAGAAGCCAAAGTCCCTGTATCTCATCATCAAACTTTACACCCATTCCGGACAGCTGGTCAAGAACACCCTGAAAATCATTAATATGATCAGAAATAGGAGTGCCCTCTTTCTACCTGATATTCATTAATTGTTTCAATAGGAACAACTTGTTGTTGCCAGTCTTCGAAGCATAAAGTGTCTCGAGCTTGTCCCACAAACTTTTGGCATGTGTCTCATTCACAATATGATTTCTAACATTATCTTCAACCCATTGTCTAATATAGCCACAAACCTGCAGATGCTCAAATTCCCATTCTTCATCATTCAAAGATTGAGGCTTATTAGAAGCAAACACAGGTAAATGCATCTTCTTGACAAATAGAAGATCTTTCATCTTGACTTTCCAAATATGATAGTTACTACCATTTAAACACACCATTTTGCTCATATTTGCCTCCATCATTCAAAATGACAATCAACAATAACCAATGCTCTGATACCACTTTGTTGGAAAAGACAAGGCACTAACAAAGAATGCCTGACAGGATAACAGCGGATAAATACCCAAGTCTATACTTTTCGTTTTCGATTTGAACCAAGAGAAGACAAACAACCACAAGCAATATGATAGTAAGGCAGCAAGTAATTCAATCAAACAAATATAACAAGACAATAATAAACCAATCACACAAGACACCAAGATTTACGTGGAAAACCCTTCGATGTGAAGAGTAAAAAACCACGGGACCAAAAGCTCCACTATAATAACCAAGAGTTACAATATTGTTCTCCAAAATTGTCCACAAAATAAAGTGCCAAACAACGAGCAACAACAAAATAAGATTGCACCAAATCTAGAGAATTAAAGGAGCAAAATCACCAATTTCGCAGCTACTGTTCATGACAGCAAAACTGAAGCTACAGACCACCAAATCCAACTCTGTCAGTTCCTTATCAAAGATTGAGATTAAGATAATATGCTTTCCAAAAATCAGCTCAATCGGACAAGAAACAAAGCGGGAATCGCAATTTGAAGTTTGTTGTTATGGCTGGATTTTTGACTGCGAATTTCTCTCTTTTTCTCTCTTTTGGCTGCTGAAAAACTCTCTCTAAAAAAATCTAAAAATAAGACCTAAAATAGGCTTATATTTGCCTCATAAGAATGGGCTTATGGACAAAAATGGGTTGGTCCAAATTGGGCTTTTATTTATCCACATAGGAAGAGAAAAAAGACCCATAACCCAACACTTTTGACAGAGATTAAAAATATTGGTGTGGAGTTTTGCTTTTCGTTTCATACTAGTAATCGTAGTACTCTTGTAGGGGCTTGCTCCTTCATTTTTTGTTAATATCTAATGTTTCTTATAATTCTATTAGCGTATAGCTTTGTTAATCCTTGAGATTTTAAGTGAATAAAGGGCATGTTAGATGGATCTGTTGACGATGTTCTAGTGTAATGCTGAAAACTGCAAGTTTTCCTGCAAAAGGAAATTGCAGTCTAATATGTAGGTGAGTAGTGAGTTTCTTGAGGATCATTGAGAATTTCCCTTCTTTTCTTTCTTTGGTTTGTTAGCTACCTGCAGACTTTGGTTTCTACAAGGTGCAAGTCTTAATTGTATTTAGCTTTGTTTTGAAGATACTTCTGAATGTGCATATTATGAAGAATTTGTGTTAATTTGACTTCTTTCTTATCCAGATTGCTGGAGAACTATTTTCATATTTAAAAAATAAAATTAATACAACTAACTGTAGAATTGGGGAAAACTGGGTGAGGAAATTTAACTTTTTTTTATGTAGTATTTTGACTATGTACATGTACCAGAAGTAGTCTTTTGCTACTTATTTTATGTACACAATCATACTTACTGAACCCTCAGTACACATAAGGCAGAATCAAAAACTAAAAGTGGCTAATAATACTTCTAAAATGTATGAATGAAGCAACTTGAAACAAGAAGATCAAATGTAACTTTGCTTATAGTTCATTGCTATGTGAATCTGGTCAATTTTACTTTTATTTTTTTGATCATTGAAAATCCAAAGAATGTTAAAGTAGTTGAATTGGTGCTGAAAGGTAGTGAAATAGGCACTTGATCATGATTTTTTGGATTGTATGTTGATTTTTACTTGTGATGCACAAGTCAAATATTATTCCTTTGTGATACCAGCCTGATTGTATTGGTTATTGTGTTGATACTAGCCTGATTTCCTTTATGACTAGTAAATGTGTTATTGCTGAAATCAGGTTCTAAACACATGATTCTCTAACTAAAATTATATTAGAGAGTTGAAGTAGGTTACTGGTGCAAAATCAATTTGTACATGCAAGTATCACGCACAAGATGTGATACGACATGAGCATTGAAAGTAGTTTTAGGCCTTTTATTCATTTCATAATACTACAAGACACCTCTAATGTGGTCAAAAATATCTAGCATGATTTCAGCCAGATGATAAAATAATTTGTTCAGAGGCTGCAACAGTTGTAAGCAGAAAAATGCATGTGAATTTTTTGCTTCATTGAGGGGAAACATGAGTTTATTATTCTTTTCCTACTTTATGATGGTCATCTCATTTAACTTTATTGTGTATTATGTCCGAAATAAATAATATTATTGGTATATATACATTAATTTCAGGTTGGATTTCACAGAGGCTTAGATGAACAGCGTCAGAGAAATCCTACTTCAGAGTTTGGTTCCACATCATCTAGTGATATAACATCAATATGGACAAATGTGGCAGGAGGTGTAAAGAAAGGTAGAGTTTACGGGATGGAAGCACAACCTTCCTCCTGTCATCCATCAACATTGTTGTCTTGTACTTCTACTTCTCAATCTTCGGAAGAAATTGAAGCAATGCGAAGACAAATTTCAGAGCTTATAGAACGATTTCAATCATCTGAAGCTAACTTTGCTAAAGTGCAGAATTTCATGATGAAACATATGGTTGAATCTGATGATAGTGAGTAAGGACTGACTCTGATGAAAAGTTTATTGTGTTATGGTTGCTTACACATTTTCAATCAGATTTATACGTATTTTCATATATTTACTTTCTTTTTGAATAACAAATTAATACTTATTGGACTTAATTTTGATGATCCTTGAGCTTTTAGACTCAATAGAATTGAATGCAATTTGATTGTTTAGGAATGTATTCAATGTTTGATTTTATTGTTGAATTTTGTGGATGGATAATAGTATTAATTTCGCATGTGGTACACAAAATAAAAAACATTTTTCAGTAGTAAATGTAGTTTTTCAACTACAATAATATTCAATATCATATAATATTTTTCATAAAAATTAAAATTGCAGAATACAGTAATCAACAACTTACCTAAAAAGTGAATAAATTAATTTTCTATACCGACTATAGTGGTCGGAAAGTACTTAAATAATTAATTAATAAATTATATGCCGACCACAATAGTCGGAAGATGTATTATTTAATCATTTAATTGTTCAACTATTACAACTACTTTAGTCAGTATTCTTTCAATCATTAAATTATTATTTTAATAGTTTCTGACTATAGTAGTCGGACTCTTTCAATTATTAAATTATTATTTTAATAGTTTCCGACTATAGTAGTCGGCCTTTAGGTACTTAATGGTTGGGTCTTGTTTAATATTTTCTGACTACTGTAGTCGGAAAATCCCCACTACTGTAGTCGGTAAATAATTTCCGACCTTCAATATACCGACTATTATTATGTAGCAAAAGGTCATTGGCAGAATCCGTTTTCCGACTACATTCTGACAAATTTAGTACTCGGAAAACAGCGAACTTCTACTAGTGATAAAGGAACAGGCTAAAGGTTGATCTCTAGTGCAACTCCATGATAACCGAAAAGTGTTCCAAGCCTCCTCCCAATACTATTATATGTTGGCAAACATGCTACAAAAAATTAAATATTTGGTTATTTACTTAGAGGACCTAGAATCACTTTCTACTGAATATATTTTTCCTTTTTAGTGGTGCACCTATTTTCTAGAAATCCTATATTCGTTTGTCTAAATCTGATATTTCCGTCACAAATTGCGCAACCCCTTATTGATGCTTACTTGTTTATTGATTTCCTTAAGCTAATATAACGTTCGTGAATTTGTTGATGCTCCGTTATAAACACTTCTGCATTTTTTGGTTCCTACTTTGAACAATATATTTTTTATGTTTTATTACTTCTATTTATTATTGTCATAATATTACCTGACCGTCAATATTATGTTTCAGGGTATTTGTAATTATGGGTTGCCCATTTTTTGTTATTTATTGCACACTTGATTACTCTTTAAATGGCATAGTTGCTTCAGGGTTTGAAGTAGTTTATGGTCTTGTACTTGATTGGCAACAGGGGTGGGGGCAGGGGTGGTGAGGGTAGCAAGGGAGATCCTAGGTTGAGAGTTGTGTCTTGAAACATAGGGACAATATCAAGGAAATCGATACAGTTAGTGAAGATTCTTATGAAGAGGAATATCAATAAAGCTTGTGTACAAGAAACCAAATGGGTAGGAACCAAGGTTAGGGATGTAGATGGATTCAAGTTATGGTAATAAAGAATATCGAGAAGTAGAAATAGATTAGGCTTTTAGTAGACGAGGAACTCAAGGAGCAAGCGGTAGAAATTAGGAAGGAAAAACGATAAGTTAATGTTCTTTAAGCTAATTTTTGGGAGGGATATGTGCAACATACGGGCTTGGACGAGGAGGTCAAAAAACTTCTTTCTTCTGGGAGGAGTAAGAGTACCCATGATCTAGAAATCCTAGAATTGTTTGTCTAAATCTGATATTTCCGTAACAGATTGTCATATGAAATCTGGAACAATGTGGTTAAAAAATGTGCAATGAAGTTAGCAAGATGGAAATCACAATCTCCTCGGTGGTGGCAGGTTGACCTTTATTGATTCCGTTCTTGATTCACTACCAACCTATATAATGTCATTATTCCCAAAAGTTTAATTGCCAAGTTGGATAAAATCAGAAGAAAATTCTTTTGGTAAGGAAACAATGAGAGGAAAGGTTATAACTTTGTTAAATGGGATGTTGTAATTGTGGGAAAGAAGCATGGAGCTCTCAGAATAAGTAATTTGATTAATCAAAGCAAATACCTTATTATGAAATGGTTGTGGAAGTTCAATAATGAAGAGTAGTCCTACATCATATGGGGTAAGTGTATGCAGATCCATTAGATCTTGTGGTCTAATTTTAAGGCTAACACAAAGATCAAAGTGAGGAATGGCGAGAAAACAAAATTTTGAAAAGATGTTTTACATGAGGCAGGTAGGCTAGAGGTCTTGTATCCCGCTATATATTCTCTAGTATCTCACAAACAAAAGACCATAGTAGATCACTTGACTCCTTAAGGATGGAACTTCAAATTTAGAAGAAAATTAAATGATTGGGAGATTAAAAGGGTAGCAATTTTTTCAACACCATTGGGAAATTCAATGGAATGGAATGAGGTCAAGACATTTTGTGGTGGGAAGGCAATCAAAAGGGCAGATTTTAGGTGGGTTGTGCATTCAACTGGTTGAACCACACCAATTAGCCTCAAAGTCACTGGCCATGGAGAGAAACTTGGAGGTAAAAATTCCACTCAAGTGGCATGTTTTGTCTGGTTGTTAACCAAGGAGACTGTACTGACTCAAGACAACTTAAATAATAGAGGTATACCATTATGTTCTATATGTTTCTTTTGTGGGGAAACTGCTGAGACAGTTAACCATCTATTTCTACACTGCAAGATCACAAGAAAAACTATGGAGGTTATTCCTAAGCCTTAAGGGTATGTCATGGACTATGTCTGCCAATATCACAGAAGCAATCCAAAGTTGGGAGGAAGCAAGAATTCAACCCAAGAATAGACACATATGAAGAATTGTCCCAGCTAGTAAATGGAAGGCCATATAGAAGGAAATGAACTCTAGAGCTTTTGATAGTGTTGAGAATAGTATAAAAAATTCAATTAAATTTTCGTATGCTACTATGTTTTTGTTATATTCAATTATACTCAAATGATACTGTCTCTATAATTGATGTACTAGACATAATTTAGTAAAAGATAGTAGGATTTGAAGTACATTCTATAAATAGTGATGAGTACTGACTTTTGAGGAATAAACAAAATTACCAGTTCAAGAAAAAAAAAGAAGGTTGTGAAAGTTATCACACGTGCTGAGAAACTAATATTCTGAGGGGATTTTAGAAGTCACATGGGACCACTTCGAGAGGATATCATGATTTACAAGGAAATTTCTACTTTACGGATAAAAAATGAGGAGTTTTCTTTTAAACTTTTCAAAAGCTATCGAGATGATCAAAGCTTATTCTAGTTTCTAGAAGAGGGAGGACCTTTTTTAGTGTGGTGGCTAAGACTAGGCTAGATTCTTTGCTCCGCAAAAAAATTGTAAGTTCAACTTTCTCGTATGGTTCCTTAACATTGTGATGAAAATGTGAGTAAAGAAACAGTTTAAGCATCCTTAAATTCAATGCATGTTTCACGCAAGAAACTTTCCTCTTTTTTTATATTATACATACTCTAGTTTCATGACACTTCCATTCTCGTGCAATACATTTGCTACTTTTTTTTTAAATAGAAAATCTATATTGTCTCTGATCATTGTGCTTTAGTTTAAATACTAATTAATTTTGAACTCAAACTGACCCCCCATTGGAGACCTGGGCCACCTAAAAAAACACTGCTCTGTAGTCCTTACGGAACAAGGTGGTGCATTCGGGGGCACTACATAACTGTAAAACCAGACATGCAGCCAGAATATCACCAAGCATGCAAATGGAAGAAACAAATGGTAAAATACTTCCACATATATAAAGAGAGCACATAACTTGTATCACCAAATATGAGCATGTTCTGAATCAAATCCTTTCTTAAACGTACAAGTATTAACAAAGTGGAAACTAATATCTTTATACTCAATTTCTGGCAAATCTCTTTCTTCTGTTTAGCATGATAGTAATCGCAAAACTCTTAGGGTACGTTTGATTGGGAACGAGTTATCTAGGGATTGTTATCCGACCCTCAATGTGGAATAAAAATAACACTACGATCCCTGAATAACTAATTTCGGGATAAGTAATTGTTGGGTATGTACCACGAATTAATGGAAAATGGAGAAAAGATGAAAAGAGAGGAACTTGAATATTTGGGAACTGGAAAAGTCCTCTTATTCTTTAGTGAAAAGACATTTGTCTCTCATCAATGGTGGAAAGAAAATTAGAAGAGATTAAATATAGAAACACTCCTATTAATTATTAAATGGGTAGGAAAGAGGTACCCCCCTCGCGCCGTCGTCGCGTCGCTTGGTCGGCTCGTCGTTGGAAAATTATTGAGAGATTATTTTTTTGACAAAGTTTTTTTAATTATTAATTTAATTAATTTAATTAAACTAAATGGCCAAAATTTTATCAATTATTTAGTTGATAATAGAAACTTTTTCAATTATTCAGTTGAGATTAACCGAAATATTTCAATTTTTTAGTTGAATAACCCGAACATACTCGAATCTGCGTGACCCCTTTTATTTAATTTTTTCCGGTTTTATTTGAATTTCCCACCATTTAGAAATATTTTTTTTGAAAAGTTGCAACTTTCAGGAACAGCCAAGACCATTTTAAAGATTGCAAACTTTCATTAATGGTCGTGTGGATTCTGAAAGGGTTGCAACCTTTAGGAACCTGTTCCTCTTGCCTATAAATATCATTCATTCCTCAGAATTTTTCCTTGCAAATTTTTATGGTTTCTTCTTCTTCTTCTTCTGCAAAAAATTTCTTCGTGTACTTTACTTTTGTTGAGTGGTTTGTTGGCACCAGATTTTCTGGTATTCTACACGCTGGTGATTGAGATCATTCTATCCTAGGAGGATATATTTCAATTCAAATTTTGGATACTAGAGGGGAATAATTTCCTTAACGGGACATTGTCCATTAGTTGACTTGGTCTTTTTCTGTTCAAATTTTCCAGATTCTGGTACGTCACAGATTTAAATCTTTTGTACTGATTCAATAATCTTTGGTTACTTCATTTTTCTGCAAAATTTTGTTTGAATCAGTAATTCTGTTTTCAAACACAGATTGACAACAGTTATCATGTGATCATATACCAACTAAACATGGGATAATCTTATCCTAAATTTAATTCCAAAATTAGTTATCCCTTATCTTTTATACCAATAACAAGACCATAGTCACAAAAAAATTATGAGATAGGTGAAATTCGGCAACCAAATCATTGTAGATGCACCTTACCAAAAAGTAATTCTACGGTGCATGGTATTCTAATTCAAAAGAAAAGGAAGAAATAGTTAACCCAATAATACTATTGATTCAAAATACAAACTTCTCTTATTCTATTGATTGGAAATGGATAAATTTGAACCACGCCCAAAAAAGTAGCGAAAAATAGGGGAGGAGAATCTATAGACCATACACAACAAATTTAACCGTGAGACATAAAATTTTATCAACATTCTTCCACTGTCCAAGTGGTTGTTTTTATGTTGGTATCTAATATTGAAAAGAATTGTTTACACCATGAGCTCTAAGAAAACTTGATAAACAATGTATCAAGATTCACAAGATCACATGAATTTATTTTTATGCAGGAAATTCCTATCGTTTTCCGCTTACTGTAATGTGCTTGTCAAATTCTGTTATGTCAAATCTTGTGATTCTTATGAAAAGTTGCGATTTTAATAAAGAGTTGTGACTTCCATGAAAAGTTGTGACTTTTATTAAAAGTTGTCACGTTGATGAAGAGCTGCGACATTTATGAAAAGTTACAAGTTTTATGAAAGGTTGTGACCTTTTCAAGGGGTTGCAACTTTCCAAATAGTTGCGACCTTTCTGATAAAGCACAGTAACCATTTTTACACTACCATTTGTTGTCTATAAATAGAGAGATTTCTTTTTATTCTAAAACTACAAAAATTCTAAACCTCTTCTTCTTTCTTCTTATTCCTCTTCTCCTTCTCCTTCTTTCCTCCTCCTCCTACTCCTTCACAATTAAATATTTGTGTATTTTTCTCCTGTTGAATGGCCCACTAATACCATTGCTTATGTTACAAATACTGGTATGCCTTTTTACTATCATTAATTTATGATTATGTTATTAAAGATAAATAATAAGATGTAACAATATTCATTTTCCTTTACATTATAAATGTTTGTTACTATGTAATCTTGCAAGTAAGATAATATAGTGTTTTCGTGATAATACCTGATATGCTTTAAGTAATATTTTATAAATTCTGTGATATATATTTCTCGTGCGAAGAGCAGATAATTTTACTAGTAAATTAATAATTGCAAATATATATACCGTGATATATAATATAATCAATGGTGTCACACGGTGCTGACCTTATCGAAGGGTATCGAAGGGTTTGTTGTGTATTATGATGCTTCTCAAGTAGGTTTGAGTTATGTCCTCATGCAACATGGTAAGGTAATAACATATGCCTGACACTATCCATATGGAGTGCATCTAGATGAGTTCATTTTGAAAAAAAATTGCCTGAATCGGACATACGAGGCAAAATTTATGACCATTTGAAGTTTCATAAATTCACAACTACTTTTTTAAAGTTACACTCTTTAATTTGGTGAAACTTCAAATGATCATGATTTTTGCCTGGATATCTGTTTGAGGCGATTTTTATTTTCAATTTGGTTATTTATTCGAGATCTACGTGATGAACTCAATTGCTTTATTTAAATTACTTTTTTTTCTTATTATAATTTTACTTATATATAGTCACACAAATATAGAAGTAAAAGTATAAATCATATCACACTGTGTGGTGTTTGTTCGCCTAAATATAAAAAAAAATAATCATATTGAAAAAAATCACCACAATCGGACATCAGAGGCAAAAGTTATGAACATTTGAAGTTTCACAAATTTACAACTACTTTTTTGAGTTTAAATCTTTAATTTGGTGAAACTTCAAATGGTCGTAATTTTGACCTCGATTATTTGTTTGAGGTGATTTTTATTTCAGTTTGGTTATTTTTTTTTCGAGATCTACGTGGAAAACTTAATTCCTCTATTTGATTAGATGTTTTTCTCTTATTTTAATTTTACTTATATATACTCATATATATACTCACACAAAGATAAAAGTAAAACTACAAACCCTATCTTAGTAAATCTCAAAAAAACAATTTTAAAAATAAATCGCCTCAATCCAACATTTGAAGCAAAAGTTATGATCTTTTGAAGTTTCACAAATGTACAAGAACTTTTTTTAGTTATATTCTTTAATATGGTGAAACTTCAAATGATCGTAACTTTGTCCTCGAATATCTGTTTGAGGAAAGAAATTAATTTCCTTATTTTTTGAGATCTACGTGGTAAACTCAATTGCTTTATTTTATTTTATTTTTTTTTTTGGGGGGGGGGGAGGGAGGGATGCACAAGCACCCCCTCAACCTATGTCTGAAATCCCAAAGACACACTTATACTATACTAAGGTCCTATAACCCCCCTAAACTTATTTTATGAATTATTGTCTACCCCTTTTGTGCCTACGTGGCACTAACTTGAAACAAAAAGTCAATCAATGTTGGGCCCACAAGAGAGTGTCATGTCGACCGAAAAGGGGTAGAAAATTATTAATAAAATAAATTTTGGGGTATGATAGGACCTTAGTATAGTATAAGTGTGTCTTTGAGATTTCGGGCATAGGTTGAGGGGGTACTTGTGCATTATCCCTTTTTTTTTATCTTATTATAATTTTACCTATATACAGTCACACAAAGATAAAATTGCAAACATATCTCAGTGTGTGGTGTTTGTTCGTGTATATCTCGAAAAAAATAATATATTTATAAAATAAAAGCCCCTCAATCGGATATTAAAGGAAAAAGTTATGAGCATTTGAAGTTTCACAAATTTATAACTATTTTTTTTGTTACACTCTTTACTTTAGTGAAACTTCAAGTAATCATAACTTCTGCCTCAAATATCCGTTTGAGGCGACTTCTTTTTTCAATTATGTTATCTTTTTGAGATTTATGTGGTAAACTCAATTCCTTTATTTGATTTATTTTTTTTATTTATTAGTAACAAAAAGATAAAAGTAACACTATAACCCCTATCTCTCCGTGTGGTGTTTGTTCACATATATCTCGAAAAAATAACCAATTTGAAAATAAAAATCGCCTCAGTCGGACATCCGAAGAAAAAATTATGACCTTTTGAAGTTTTACAAATTTACAACTACTTTGTTTTAGTTACTCTTTTATTTGGTGAAAACTCAAATGATCGTAACTTTGGCCTCAAATAATCGTTTGAGGGGATGTCTTTTTTCAATTTTGTTACTTTTTTCGAGATCTACGTGGTTGACTCAATTTCTTTATTTGATTTTTTTTTCTTATTATAGTTTTACTTATATATTGTCACACAAAGATAAAAGTAAAACTATAAACCATATTCAATATGTGGTGTCTGTACGCGTATATCTCGAATAAATAACCAATTGGAAATAAAAAATCGCCTCAATCGGACATTTGAGACAAAAGTTATGACCGTTTTAAGATTCGCAAATTTACAACTACCTTTTTTGAGTTATACTCCTTAATTTGGTGAAACTTCAAAAGATCGTAACTTTGACCTTGAATATCTATTTGAGGCGATTATTTTTTCAATGTGGTTATCTTCTGAGATCTACGTGCTAAACTCAATTTCTTTATTTAATTTGATTTTTTTCTCTTAATATAGTTTTACTTATATACTGTCACACAATGATAAAAGTAAAACAATAAACCGTATCTCAGTGTGTGATGTTTGTACGCGTATATCTCAAAAAAATAACCAATTGGAAATAAAAAATCACCTCAATCGGACATCTAAGACAAAAGTTATGACCGTTTTAAGTTTCACAAATTTACAACTACTTATTCTAGGTTACACTCTTTATTTTGGTGAAACTTCAAATGATCGTTACTTTGACATCTAATATCCGTTTGAGGCGATTTTATTTTTCAATCACACTATTTTATCGAGATATCCGTGGTCAACTAAATATCTCTATTTGATTTGCTCTTTTTCTCTTATTATAATTATACGTATATATAGTCACAAAAATATAAAAGTAAAAATATAAACCTTATCTCAGTATGTGGTGTTTGTTCTTGTAGACCTCGATAAAATAATATGATTGAAAAAAAGTAGCTTTAATCGGACATCTGAGGCAAAAGTTATGAATGTTTGTAGTTTCAAAAATTTACGACTAGTTTTATGAGTTACATTGTTGAAATTTTTGAAACTTCAAATAAACGTAATTTTTTCCTCGAATATCCATTTGAAGTGATTTTTTTTATACTGGTAATTTTTTGAGATCTAAGTGGTAAACTAAATTTATTTATTTGATTTACTTTTTTCTCTAATTATAATTGTACTAGTATATAATCATATAAATATAAAAGTAAAACTATGAAATCTATCTCTGTGTGTGGTGTTTGTTCGCATAGATCTCAAAAAAGTAACCGAATTGAAAAAAAAATCGCCTCAATCGGACAACAGAGACAAAAGTCATTACCACTTGAATTTTCAAAACTTTACAACTACTTTTATTGAGTTACACTCTTCAATTTGGTGAAACTTCAAATGATCGTAACTTTGGCATCTAATATCCGTTTGAGACGATTTTTTTTCAATTTGGTTATTTTTTTGAGATCTATATGGTAAACTCAATTCCTTTATTTGATTTTTTTTTCTCGTATTATAATTTGACTTTTATAGTCACACAAAGAAAAAAGTAAAAATATAAATTATATCTCAGTGTGGTGCTTGATTGTTGTATCTCAAAAAAATAACTAATTTGAAATAAAAAATTGCTTCAATCAGACATATGAGGATAAAGTTATGACCGTTTGAAGTTTGACTAATTCACAACTAACTTTTTTGAGTTACAGTCTTTAATTTGGTGAAACTTCAAATGATCGTAACTTTGACCTCGAATGTCCGTTTGAGGCGATTATTTTTCAATTCAATTATTTTTTTAGAAGTGGTACATCAATTCCTTTATTTGATATTTTTTCCCTTGTCATAATTTTACTTACATAAAGTCAAAAAAAATTAAAAAAACTATAAACCCTATCTCATTGTATAGAATTTGTTTGAGTAGATCTAAAAAATAATTAAATTGAAAGAAAAATTGCATCAATCGAATATTTGAGGCAGAAAGTATGAACGTATGAAGTTTCACAAATATACAACTAATTTTTTTGAGTTACACTCTTAATTTGGAAAATTTCAAATTATCGTACTTTTCGACTCGAATATCTGTTTTAGGCGATTTCTTTTTTCAATTCTGTTTTTTTAGATTTACGTGGTAAACTCAATTTTTTATTTGATTTGCTTATATCTTTTCTCTTACTTTAATTTTACGTATATATAGTCACACAAATATAAAAGTAACACTGTAACCCTATCTCTGTGTGTGGTCTTTGTTCACATAAATCTCAATAAAATAACCATTTTGAAAATAAAAATTGCCTCAATCGGACATCCAAGGAAAAATTTATGATCGTTTGAAATTTCACAAATTTACAACTAATTTGTAAGTTACACTCTATTATTTGGTGAAAATTCAAATGATCGTAACTGTGGCCTCAAATATCCATTTGAGGAGATTTAGTTTTTCAATTTTGTTATTTTTTCGAGATCTAAGTGGTTCACTCAATTTCTTTATTTAATTTGATTTTTTTCTGTTAATATAGTTTTACTTATATATTGTCACACAATGATAAAAGTAAAACAATAAATTGTATCTCAGTGTGTGATGTTTGTGTGTGTATATCTCGAAAAAATAACCAATTGGAAATAAAAAATCGCCTCGATCGGACATCAAAGACAAAAGTTATGACCGTTTTAAGTTTCACAAATTTACAACTACCTTTTTTTGAGTTACACTCCTTAATTTGGTGAAACTTCAAATGATCGTAACTTTGACCTTGAATATCTGTTTGAGGCGATTATTTTTCAATGAGGTTATCTTCTGAGATCTACGTGGTATATTGAATTCGTTTATTTGGTTTATTTTTTTCAATTATTATAATTTTAATTATATATAATCACTTAAAGATAAAACTAAAATTATAAACGATATCTCAGTGTGTGGTGTTTTCTCACATATATTTTTAAAAAAAACATATTTAAAAAATAAAATCTCCTCAGTCGGACATTAAAGGCAAAATTTATGACCATTTGAAGTTTCACCAATTTACAACTACTTTTTTTTTAGTTGCACTCTTTAATTTGGTGAAAATTCAAATGATCATAACTTTTGCCTCGAATATCTATTTTAGGCGATTTGTTTTTTCAATTCTGTAAGTTTTTCAAGATCTATGTGGTAAACCCAATTCCTTTATTTGATTTATTTATTTTTTTCTTATCTTAATTTTACTTATATATAGTCACACAAACATAAAAGTAAAAATATAAATCCTATGTTTATCTGTGGTGTTTGTTCACATAGATCTTGAAAAAATAACCGATTTGAAAATAAAAATCACCTCAATCGGACATCTGAGACAATAGTTATGACCGTTTGAAGTTTCACAAATTTACAACTACTTTTTTTATTTACACTGTTTTATTTGGTGAAAATTCAAAAAATGATCGTAACTTTGGCCTCAAATATCCGTTTAAGGGATTTCTTCTTTCAATTTTGTTATTTTTTTTTTGAGATCGATGTGGTTTACTCAATTTCTTTATTTGATTTGCATTTTTTTTTATTAATTTTACTTATATATTTCACACAAAGATAAAAGTAAAACTATAAACTATATCTCAGTATGTAGTGTTTCTATGCGTATATCTCAAAAAAAAACTAAATGGAAATAAAAAATATCGCCTCAATCGGACATCCGAGGGAAAAGTTATTACCATTTTAAGTTTCACAAATTTACAATTACCTTTTTTTTTATTTACACTCCTTAATTTGGTGTATCTTCAAATGATCTTAACTTTGACCTTGAATATCCGTTTGAGAGAATTATTTTTTCAATGTGGTTATCTTCTAAGATCTACGTGGTAAACTCAATTCCTTTATTTTTTGCTTATTTTATTTCTTTATTATAATTTTACTTATTGATAATCACAAAAAGATAAAAGTAAAATTATAAACCCTATCTCAGTGTGTGGTGTTTGCAAGCAAAGATCTCGAAAAATTATCAGATTGAAAAAGATTGCCTCAATCACACATCCAAGGCAAAAAAATTTACCATTTGAAGTTTCACAAATTTACAACTACTTTTTCTGAGTTGCACTCTTTATTTTTTGTGAATCTTCAAATGATCGTAACTTTGGCCTCGAATATCCGTTTGAGGCGATTTCTTTTTCAATTGCACTATTTTCTCGAGATATACATGGTCAACTCAATTTCTCGATTTGATTTGCTCTTTTTATCTTATTATAATTATACTTAAATATAGTCAAAAAAAATATGACTAGGCATGGGGGATTCCACTAGTGGGTTCCTTTCACCCATTGGGCCCCTAGTTTTCAGTCGGATTCTTTATTCCCATATCATGATTAGATCTAGGGTTTCTAGAACTTCAAGAGAACTTCATGAACTTATTAGTTATATGTTCCAAATAAGTTTATCATGTTATTATTATGTTTATTGCATGAATTTAAGAACCTTAAATATGTATTTCTTTAGTTCTTGAATTACACATGCTAGGTCAGATATTTTAGACATTTCAGATCTACATGCCTCAGTTATAAATGCGTAATTACCATATCAGTTGTTGCATTCTTAGTTTGAATGTTCAGTTTCGAGCTTTTCAGTATTTACAGAAACCCAGACATAATCAATTAATTTACAGAATTCATTAGGAGTAGCAAAATACCGAGTTGGACTAGGATTCAGCGTACCCAATAGTCCCAGAACTACTAGCCAAGTAGGTTTTAAATCCCTTCTGTGGGCAATAAGTTTAGTGATCACGCCAGTATGCCTTTATACCTTTGGCAGGGTATATAGGGTCCTCTTGATGGGGCGCATACATTGGAATCCACATTTAGCTCATGTGGTTTTATTATTGGTTATTAGTAGCTCCCACAGATCAGTCAGGCTCTCTGCATTGACCATTTATAAGTATATGCAGTATTAAGTTTTAGCATGTTATAAATTAGTCATTGAATCCAGTTAGCTCATAATTAAGTTTATGATGTCAGATTATTATACTTGCTTTTATGATTGTTCAGTTATGTTTTATTCCAGCTTTACTGTATCCTACATGCTCAGTACATTTCAAGTACTGACGCATACGTGCGCTACATCTTCTCGTGATATTTGTTCAGTGGTGAGTCCCCCTTCTCCGAGGACAATAGTTATGAGTTTCATTTCAGTCTTTAGTCATTTAGTTTCAGTTTGCTAGATTTTGCTAGAGATTGTCCCTAGGCCTGGGCATAATATGGTTCAAACCAAAAAAAATGACCGAACCGATTTTTTTTAATTTCGGTTTTGGTTTTTTGGCTATTTCGGTCGGTTTTAGTTTTGAATTTTTACATTTTGGTATTTTGGTTTGATTTTTGGTTTTTAGATTTAAAAATCAATTAACGAAAAAATCAAAATTATATATATGTACATAATTGTTATTTGTTGTTACCCCATAAGTCCATAACCCATTCCTAATCCTCCCAAGCCCAACTACATAAATTCCTATTACTCAGCAGTCAGCCCAAGCCCAACTATTCAAATTCTTAAATCCTAACCCAAATACCCATAACCCAATACCCAAGCCCCAAGCCAATTTCCCTAAATTGATAAATCCCTAAATTAACATCATGCAAATTATAAACACTGAAAGTGAAACCTTCTTTTTTGAAACACGTCCACTACCGTCTACCGTTGACCGTTGGTCGTCTACCAGTCACGCCGCCAGCCGCCACGCTATCAGCCTGTCACGCAGTGACGCTGACGCAGATATGCAGGCTAGGCCGCACCAGCAGCCAGCAGCACACACTAAGACGCCACTCGCCAGTCCACGTCGGTCGTCGCCCGCTGGCTCGCCGCAGCCACCACTTCCATTTTATCATCAGTTCGTCATTCTCACTCATCTCTTTTTTTCGTCACTCGTAACTGTAAGTTAGTCAAATATTTTTGTACAGAGGAAGTCTGTTTATGAGTTATGACCCTTTAGCTATGCTTTCTCCTTGACAGAATATCTTCCGAAAAGCAGTATCAGTTTCATAACAAATGTTGTTATTTGAAACTGATAGCAAATAACTTCATATACTATTTCTTATGCCTTTTGCCCTTTTATTCACATGTAAGTTTAAGAGAAGGCTAGCTAGATTTAGTAGCACTATTAGGCAAAAAGAAGTAATGTATCAAGATGTCTGATCCTTGTAACTTTGTTGATTGTTGTTCTTGTTGTTTGTTTCACTTTTGTATAGATGGCACAAACTGGAAGTAAGGGAAGTGAAAGTGGATCTTCAAATGAGAGCATACCTTACACCTCATCTCCCAGTGAGGTTGAAGTTGATGTTGATACTTCAAAGAAAATAAAAACCATAGAACCTAGAGCTAATTGTTGGAAGCATTTTGAAAAGTTCACCGATGAAAATGGAGCTAGTAAAGCCAAATGCAAGTATTGTGCAAAAGCGTATGCAGCTTCTATATCATCTAATGGTATGTCATCAATGAATACTCATATGAGAACATGTCCTAAATTTCCTCGTGACACCGTAGATAAAGGTCACAATCTAATTAATTTTCTATCATCTTCAACGGGAGCAATGGAAGGGGTCATTAGCACTTGGAAATTTAACCAAGAACAAAGTAGGAAAGCTTTATCCAAATGATAATTGTTGACGATCTAACATTTTGTTTTGTTGATAAAGAGGGTTTTAAAAACTTCGTGAGAGTTACAATGCCTCAATTTCATATTCCTTCTCGTAGAATTGTGACGAGAGATTGTTATGAACTATAACTTGAAGAAAAAAAATTGAAGAACTTTTTCAAAGAAGCACGTCCAAGAGTTTGTCTTACAACAGATACTTGGAACTCTATACAAAAAATAAACTACATGTGTTTGACAGCCCACTTTATAGATAGAAATTGGATTTTGCATAAAAGAATAATAATTTTTTGTCCTATTTCTAGTCATAAGTGTGTGGATATGGAGGCTTGAATTACTAATTGTATGCTTGAATGGGGTTTGGATAATGTCTTTACTATTAAAGTTGATAATGCTAGTTCTAATGATGTTATTGTGAAACAAATGTCCAAAAAATTGAGCAGTTGGGGAACTAACATTATGAATGGTGACCATCTTCATGTGAAGTGTACAGCACATATCCTTAATCTTATTGTGCAAGATAGGTTGAAGTAAATTGGTAAGTTTGTCAAGCTAGTGAGACAAGTCGTGAAATACATTAAACAATCTCCCGCAAGACTTAGAAAGTTTAAAGAATGTTGTGAATCTGAATCTATAACTTGTAAGAAATCATTATGTTTAGATGTTTCTACTAGGTGGAA
Organism: Solanum lycopersicum; assembly: GCF_036512215.1. Classification (NCBI taxonomy): domain Eukaryota; kingdom Viridiplantae; phylum Streptophyta; class Magnoliopsida; order Solanales; family Solanaceae; genus Solanum; species Solanum lycopersicum. The sequence goes on from NC_090808.1 coordinate 25,408,924, forward strand.
CTCTACATTTTTGATGCTTGATATAGCACAACATTTTGAGATTGCATTTGAAATATATAGTTTTTATGATATTGGATACTTGAATCGTCTTCGTACCTTTGGTTCTAATTCTTTTGAAAACAAAGATGGAACTAGTGTTGAAGATGGAACTAGTGTTGAAGATGAATTTAGTGTTGAAGATGGAACTACTGCAAATATTCTTTCAAGAGTTGACTAAAAAAATGTGAGGTCAATGGTGAAATTTCTTGAAACTTTTTATGTACTTACTTTGAAGGTTTCTGGTTCTAATTATGTCACTAGCCTCACCATTGACTAGGTTAACTCAGAAGATGGTCAAGTTCCAATGGTCAGATGATTGTGAGAAAAGCCTAACAAAATTGAAAACTAGATTGACTATAGATCCTGTCTTGACTCTACCAGGGGGTTCAGATGGTTATTTGATCTAATGTGATGCATCCAGAGTTGGCCTTGGTTGTGTGTTGATGCAAAGAGATAAGGTTATATCTTATGCCTCTAGAAAGCTTAAGGCGCATGAGAAGAACTATTCAACTCCTGACCTCGAGCTTGTAGCAGTGGTGTTTTTACTCAATATATGGCTACACTACTTTTATCGTGCGCATGTAGATGTGTTCACCGATCATAAGAGCCTTTAGTATGTGTTCACCCAGAAAGATTTGAATCTTCACCAGAAGAGATGGTTTGAGTTTCCTAAGGATTATGATATGAGTGTGCATTATCATCCTGGTAATGCGAATGTAGTAGCCGATGCTCTTAGTAGATTATCTATGGGTAGTGCACCCCATGTTGAGGAACAAAAGAAGGAGCTAGTGAAGGATGTTCACAGGCTTGCTTTCTTGGGAGTTTGTCGTATGAGCATATCATATAGCGGTGTAACAATTCAGAATGGGGCAGAATTGTCTTTGGTAGTGGAGGTTAAGGAAAAGAAAGACAGTGACCCAATCTTGCTTGAACTTACAGGTGCAGTCCATAATTAGAGAGTTGAGTCTTTCTCCCAAGGGGGAGATGGTGTACTTCGCTACCAAGGTAGATTGTGTGTTCCTGATTTGGGCCCGTTGAGACAATATATTCTTGCAGAACCCCATAACTCTAGGTATTCTGTTCATCCAGGTGACACTAAGATGTACCGCGATCTGCGAGAAGTCTATTGGTGCAATGGCATGAAGAGATATATAGCAGATTTTGTGAGTAAGTGCCCCAATTGCCAGCAAGTCAAGGTAGAACATCAGAAACCAAGAGGTATGACTCAAGAGATCGATATTCGTACTTGGAAGTAGGATGTGATCAACATGGACTTTATCACAGGATTACCTTGTATTTGCAGACAACATGACTCAATTTGGATGATAGTTGATAGGATGACTAAGTCTTCTCGTTTTTGTGTGGTCAAGACTATAGATTTGGCAGAGGACTATGCCAAGCTTTACATTAATGAAATTATGAGGTTGCATGGGGTTCCTTTGTCTATCATCTCAGATAGAGGTCCTCAGTTTACCTCTCATTTGTAGAAATCATTTCAGAAAGGTCTTAGTACTCAAGTTAACATTAGTACAACATTTCATCCACATACGGATGAGCAGGCAAAGTGTATCATTCAGACCTTAGAGGATATGTTGAGAGCTTGTATGATTGATTTCAAAGGTATTTGGGATGATCATTCTTCTTATTGAGTTTGCCTACAATAATAGCTACTATTCCAGCATTTAGATGGCCCCTTATGAGGCTTTATATGGGCATAGATGTAGATCTCCTGTTGGTTGGTTTGAAGTAGGTGAAGCAGCTTTGACGGGGACAAACTCAGTACCTTTATGCTATGGAAAAAGTGAAACTCATCAGAGATAGACTTAAGACAACTCAAAGTCTTCAGAAATCTTATGCAGATGTAAGGACAAGGGAAATAGAGTTTGAAGTTGACGATTGGGTTTTTCTGAAAATCTCCGCTATGAAAGGGGTGATGAGATTTGGAAATAAAGGGAAGCTCAGCCTGGATATGTAGGACCTTAAAAGATCATGAAAAGGGTTGTAAGGTGACATATGAGTTAGAGTTGCCAGCAGAATTAGCAGCAGTGCATTCGGTCTTCCACATCTCACTTTTGAAGAAGTGTGTGGATGATCCAGCCTCTATAGTTCCATTGGAGAGTGTGGCGGTGAAAGATAGTATTTCTTATGAGGATGTACCAGTTGATATTCTTGACCGTCAGGTCAAAATTTTGAGAAACAATGAAGTCGCTTCAGTCAATGTTTTATGGAGAAGTCAGTCCGTAGAATGAGCTACTTGGGAAGCTGAAGCAGCCATGAAGGCCAAGTATCCTCACCTCTTTCCTTCCAATCCCACCCTAGCTTGAGGTAATAGTTCCTCTTAAGTTTTCCACTCATTCATGCGTAAATTCAGTTTTAGAATCATGTGCCCTCAGTTTGTACTTATATTTTTAGCATATTTGCATGTTATTAGAACTCAATTCAGTCTGAAACTCAGTTCTCAGTTTTCAGTAGTAGGGTTTGCAGATCTCTCCCTCTTGTTTAGCTAGTTTATCTTCATTCAAGGATGAATTTTCCCAAGGAGGAGATAATGTAACACCCCATAGCCAAAACAGGACAAAAATCAGCATTACAGAAAAATATATGCAGGTGCAAAAAGCGGTGGCATCGATGAACCGTAGCCTGACCCACGGTCCGTCCTGCACAATCGTCGATGGGATCAAAAACTCCCAAAAATTTCAGCCTAGAAAAATTGGTTAAGTCTTGGACGACGGACGGACTTACGGTCCATAGGTTAGCGACGGTCTGTAGTCCATGACCGTCAATTGATACCCCCATTAACCCACTCTCTGACAAGATCTACGGATGACCAGCACGATCCGTAGGTGGAACTATGGACCGTGGGTGTAAAATTTGCAGACAGTTAAGGGGAAATGCAGTTAGGTCAACTTAAAATAGTTATAACTCTTAGCACAAAATTAATTAGGTGTCCCATGACCTATCCACAGCTAGATAATTGTATTATCTTTCCATAAACACCGACCTTGATAAAAATCAAACCTCCGAGTAAAAAATTATGCCCATTTTAGTAAAGGCTTGTCGAACAGGTCCAGTCGACGGACCCAAAGACAAGGTTTCGATCAGACGATGGACCGTCAGTCCTGGCCGTCGTTCGGTTCGACAACAACTTTTCCAAGGGTATTTTTGACCTTTATCACTTTGTTTAAACCTTATGATACGTCATTTTATGCATAAATCATCAAATTTTAGTCAGTTTAAGCCTAGAAACATAATTAAAACATATCTAAGTCAAATCATTAAATCAAAACATAGAAAATTAGAAGCAATAGAGAAGAAAAAGTTCAAGAACTCTAGTTCAAGAACGCAAAAAGCTCCAGCAGTTACAGCCTCAAAACTTAAGTATTTTTTGGTGGATTTCATCACCAAGTTTGTGGGATTTCACTAGTGGGTTCCTTTCACCCATTGGGTCCTTAGTTTTTAGTCAGATTCTTGATTCTCATATCATGATTAGATCTAGGGTTTCTAGAACTTCATGAACTTATTAGTTATATGTTCCAAATCAAATTATCATGTTATTATTATGTTTATTGCACGAATTTCAGAACCCTATATATATATTTCTTTAGTCCTTGAATTACACATGTTAGGTCGGATATTTTAGACATTTCAGATATACATGCCTTAGTTATAAATGCATAATTACCAGATTAATTGTTGCATTCTCAGTTTGCATGTTCAGTTTTGAGTTATTCACTATATACAGAAACTCAGACATAATAAGTTAATTTACAGAATTCATTGGGAGTAGAATAGTACCGAGTTGGACTAGGGTTCAGCGTACCCAATAGTCCCATAACTACTAGCCAAGTAGGTTGTAAGTCCCCTATGTGTGCAATCAGTTTAGTGATCACGCGAGCATGCCTTTATACCTTTGGCAGGGTATATTGGGTCCTCTCGATGGGGCATATACATCAGACTCCACATTTAGCTCATTTAGTTTTATTATCGGTTATTAGTAGCTCCCATAGATCAGTGAGGCTCTCTGCATTGACCACTTATTAGTATATTCAGTATTCTATTTTAGCATGTTATAAATTGGTCATTGCATCCAGTTAGCTCAGAATTCAGTTTATCATGTCAGATTATTGTACTTGCTTTTATGCTTGTTCAGTTATATTTTATTTTAGCTTTACTCTATCCTACATGCTCAGTACCTTTCAAGTACAGACGCATACGTGCGCTACATCTTCTTGTGATGTAGGTTCAGGTTCTGAGCATCCATATCAAGCATTGATCGAATTCTGCTCTCCAGTTCAGCAGATTAAGTAATGAGTCCTCATTCTCCGAGGACAACAGTTATAAGTTTCGTTTTAGTCATTAGTCATTTAGTTTTAGTTTTTGCTAGATTTAGTTGGGGCTTGTCCCAGTATTTGTAGTCCAGTTTAGAGGCTGATTTCTGACATAGTTAGATTCAGCTTAGTATTGAGTTAATATTTCCTGTTTTCAAATATCTCAGTTATAGAATATGGGTATCCCCCATCTTTTCAAATATAATTCTGATTTAACTTCCGCATCAGTTTATTATCTTTAGTATTCTCATGATCATGCCAGCAGGGTTAGCTTGGGATCACTTGTGGTCCTAGGTTCCGTGTACGCATCTCGGGGGTAGCTCGGGGCATGACACCTTATCTCAGTGTGTGGTGATTGTTCATGTACACCTCGAAAAAAAACCGGATTGAAATAAAATAACCTTAATCCGACATCCGAGGCAAAAGCTATGAACATTTGAAGTTTAACAAATTTAGAACTAGTTTTTTTTGAGTTACACTCTTGAATTTTGTGAAACTTCAAATCATCTTTATTTTATTCACTTTTGTTTCTCTTATTTACTTATGTATAATCATACAAAGATAAAAGTAAATATATGAAATCTATCTTAGTGTATTGTGTTTGTTCGCGTAGATCTCGAAAAAATAATCGAATTGAAAACAAAATTCCATCAATCGGACATCTGAGGAAAAAGTTATTACCGTTTGATGTTTCACAAATTTACAACTACTTTTATTGAGTTACACTCTTTAATCTGGTGAAACTTCAAATGATCGTAACTTTGACATCTAATATACGTTTGAGGCAAATTTATTTTCAATTTGGTTATTTTTTTTATATCTACGTGGTAAACTCAATTCATTTATTTGATTTGTTTTTTCCTCATATTATAATTTAACCTATATTGTCACACAAAGATAAAAGTAAAACTATAAATTATATATTTGTGTGTGGTGTTTGATAACGTATATATCAAAAAAATAACTAATTTAAAATAAAAAATCGCTTCAATCAGACATCCGAGGATAAATTTATGATTGTTTGAAGTTTCAAAAATTTACAACAACCTCTTTTGAGTTACACTCTTTAATTTGGTGAAACTTCAAATGATTCTGACTTTGACCTCGAACATCCGTTTGAGATGATTTTTAAAAAAAATCGGTTATATTAATAGAACTACATGATACACTCAATTCCTTTATTTGATTTTCTTTTTTTAAATCTTATTATAATTTTACTTGCACATAGTTACACAAAGATTTAAAAAGAAAATTATAAACCCTATCTCAGTGTATAACGTTTGTTCGTGTAGATCTCTAAAAAATAATCAAATTGAAGGAAAAATTGCCTCAATAAAACATCTGGGGGAAAAGTAAGATCGTATGAAATTTCAAAAATTTACAACTACTTTTATTGAGTAACACTCTTTAATTTGGTGAAACTTCAAATGATCGTAACTTTGACCTCGAATATCCTTTTTAGGCTATTTCATTTTTCAATGATGTTATATTTTCGAGATCTACGTGGTCAACTCAATTTCTTTATTTGATTTGCTTTTTTTCTTATTATTTTTATTTTATTTATATATAGCCACACAAAGAGTAAAAGTAACACTATAAACTATATCTCTGTATGTGGTGTTTGTCCAGATAAATCTCAAAAAAATAATCGATTTGAAAATAAAAACCGCCTCAATTGGACATCCGAGACAAAAGTTATGACCATTTGAAGTTTCACAATTTATAACTAATTTTTTTAGTTATACTCTTTTATTTGGTGAAACTTGAAATGATCGTAACTTTGGCCTCAAATATCCATTTGAAGTGGTTTCTTTTTTCAATCCTGTCATTTTTTTAGATCTACATGGTAAACTCGATTTCTTTATTTGATTTATTTTTTTCACTTATTATAATTTTACTTATATATTGTCACACAAAGATATAGTAAAACTATAAATCATATCTTTGTTTGTGGTGTTTGTACGCATATATCTCGAAAAAAAAACAATTGGAAAAAAAATTGCCTCAATCAGACATCCAAGACAAAAGCTAACACCATTTGAAATTTAAGAAATTTACAACTATCTTTTTCAGTTGCACTCCTTAATTTGGTGAAACTTCAAATGATCGTAACATTGACCTTGTATATCCGTTTGAGGTGATTTTTTTCAATCTGATTATCTTTTAAGATCTATGTCGTAAAATCAATTTCTTTATTTGATTTGCTTTTTTATTATTATAATTTTATTTATATATAATAACTTAAAGATAAAAGTAAAACTATAAACATTTATCTCAGTGTCTGGTTTGCTAGCGTAGATCTCAAAAAAAATTACCATATTGAAAAAAATCGCCTCAATCGAACATCTGAGATAAAAAGTTATGAATATTTTAAGTTTCACAAATTTACAACTACTTTTTCTGAGTTACATCTTTATTTTGGTGAAACTTCAAATGATTGTAATTTTGGTCTCGTATATCATTTTGAGGCGATTTGTTTTTCAATTTCACTATTTTATTAAGATCTATATGGTCAACTCAATTTCTCTATTTGATTTGCTCATTTTCTCTTATTATAATTATCATTATATATAGTCGCAAAATGATAAAAGTAAAACTATAAAGTTTATCTCAGTATGTAGTGTTTGTTCCTTTAGAACTTGAAAATATAATCGCATTGAGAAAATATCGCCGCAATCGGACATCCGAGGCAAAAAATATGACCGTTTGAAGTTTCACAAATTTACAACTAGTTTTTTGAGTTACACTCTTTAATTTTGTGAAACTTCAAATAATCGTAATGTTTTCCTTGACTATCCATTTGAAGCGATTTTTTTTCATACTGATTATTTTCTTATTTGATTTGCTATTTTTCTTTTATTAAATTTTACTTATATATAATCACACAAAAATAAAAGTAAAACTATAAACCCTAGCTTAGTGTGTGGTGTTTGTTCGCGTATTTCTTGATAAAATAATTGAATTAGAAAAAAATTGCCTTAATCGGTTATCCGAGACAAAAGTTATGACAGTTTGAAGTTTCACAAATTTACAACTACTTTTTTTGAGTTACGTTTTTCAATTTGGTGAGACTTCAAATGATCATGACTTTGGTCTTGAATATCTGTTTAAGGCAATTGATTCTTTAATTCGATATTTTTATAAAGATTTACGTGTTAACTCAATTCATTTATTAGATTTGTTTGTTTTTTTCTCTTGTTACAAATTTACTTATATAGTCACACAAAGATAAAATTAAAACTATAAACTATTTCTCAGTGTATTTGGTATGTGTTCGCATATATCTCAAAAAATAACTAATTTGAAATAAAAAATATCTTCAATCGAACATCCGAGAATAATGTTATGACCTCTAGAAGTTTCACAAATTTATGACTACCTTTTTTGAGTTACACACTTTAATTTGGTGAAACTTCAAATGATTGTAACTTTGACCTCAAATATCCGTTTGAGGTGTTTTTTTTCAATTAAGTTATTTTTTTAGATCTATGTGGTACACTCAATTCCTTTACTTGTTTTTGTTTTTTCTCTTATTATAATTTTACTTACACATAGGTACACAAAGATAAAAGTAAAACTACAAACCCTATCTCAATGTGTAGTGTTTGTTCGCATATATCTCGAAAAAATAAAGAATTTAAATAACAAAATAGCCTCAATCAGACGGACGAGACAAATATTATGACTGTTTGAAGTTTCACAAATTTCAACTACTTTTTTTGAGTTACGTTCTTTTATTTGGAGAAACTTCAAATTATCGTAACTTTGGCCTCGAATATCATTTTGAGGCGATTTCTTTTTTCAATTATGTTATTTTTTTGAGATCTACCTGGTAAACTCAATTTATTTATTTGGTTTGATTTTTTATCTTATTTTAATTTTACTTCTATATAGCCTCACAAATATAAAAGTAATACTATCAACTCTATCTTTTTGTGTGGTGTTTGTTCACATAGATCTCAAAAAGTAACCGATTTGAGAAAAAAAATCGTCTCAATCAAAAGTTATGACCGTTTGAAGTTTCAGAAATTTTCAACTAATTTTTTTGAGTTACACTTTTATTTGCTGAAACATAAAATGATCAATATTTTGACCTCAAATATCTGTTTGAGGCGATTTCTTTTTTCATTTCTGTTATTTTTTCAAGATCTACGTGGTAAACTCAATTCATTTATTTGATTTGCTTTTTCTTTTTCTCTGATTATACTTTTACTTATATATCGTCACACAAATATAAAAGTAAAAATATAAATCATATCTCATTGTGTGGTGTTTGTACGCATATATCTCAAAATAATAACCAGTTGGAAATAAAAAATCACCTCAATCAAATATCCGAGACAAAAGTTATGACCATTTGAAGTTTCACAAGTTTACAACTACCTTGTCTGAGTTATACTCTTTAATTTGGTTAAACTTCAAATGATCATAACTTTGACCCCGAAAATCCGTTTGAGGCGAATTGTTTTTTCAATTCGGTTATCGTTTGAAATCTACATGATAAATTCAATTCCTTTATTTGATTTGCTTTTTTTCTCTTATTATAATTGTACTATACATAATCACACATAGATAAAATTAAAATTATAAACTCTATCTCAATGTCTAGTGTTTGCTAGTGTAGCACTTGAAGATATAACCAGACTGAAAAAAATAGTCATAATCGGACATCCGAGGCAAAAGTTATGACAATTTGAAGTTTGACAAATTTTTTAAGCTACACTCTTTATTTTGGTGATACTTTAGATATTTTGGTGTACTTCAAATGATCGTAATTTTGCCTCAAATATCCATTTGAGGCGATATTTATTTCAATTTTGTTATTTTCTCGAGGTATACGTGGTAAACTCAACTTCTTTATTTGATATATTTTTTTTATCTTATTATAATTTTACTTAAACTTAGTCACACAAAGACAAAATTAAACCTATAAACCTTTACTTAGTGTGTGACGTTTGTTTGCATAGATCTCAAAAAATTAACCGAATTGAAATCAAAATTGCCTTAATCGGACATCCTAGGAAAAAGTTATCACCGTTTGAAGAATATCAAATTTACCACTCCTTTTTTGAGTTATACTCTTTAATTTGGTGAAACTTCAAATGTTTATAACTTTGACCTAGAATATCCGTTTTAGGTGATTTTTTTTTCAATATGGTTATTTCTTGTAGATCTACGTGGTAAACTCAATTCCTTTATTTGGTTTGATTTTTTTCTCTTATTGTAATTTTACTTACATATAGTCACACAAAGTTAAATGTAAAATTAAAAATCCTATCTTAGTGTATGGTGTTTGTTCGCGTAGATCTCCAAAAATAACCAAATTGAAAAGAAAATTGTCTTAATTGAACATCCGACGCAAAAAGAATGAATGTTTGAAGTTTCACAAATTTACTACTTATTATGAGTTACGCTCTTTATTTTGGTGATACTTCAAATGATCATAACTTTTGCCTCAAAATATTCGTTTGAGGTGATAATTATTTAAATTTTGTTATTTTATTGAGGTATACATGGTTAACTCAATTTCATTATTTGATTTGATTTTTTTTCTCATTATAATTTTACTTATACATAGTCACACAAAGATAAAACTATAAACCCTATCTTAGTGTGAGGTGTTTGTTCGCGTAGACGAAAAATTACCGAATTGAAAAAAATTGCCTCAATCAGACATCCAAGACAAAAGTTATGACCATTTGAAGTTTCACAAATTTACAACTAAATTTTTTGAGTTATACTCTTTAATTTGGTGAAACTTCAAATGATCGTAACTTTGACCACAAATATTCGTTTAATGTGATTTTTTTAAATATGGTTATTTTTTGGAGATCTACGTGGTAAAATCAATTCCTATATTTGGTTTGCTTTTTTTCTCTTATTATAATTTTACTTTTAAATAGTCAAACAAAGATAAATGTAAAACTAAAAACCCTATCTTAGTGTATAGTGTTTGTTCACGTAGATCTCAAAAAAATAACCAAATTGAAAAAAAATGCCTTAATCGAACATTCGAAACTAAAAGTATGAGCATTTAAAGTTTCACAAATTTACAACTACTTTTTTTATTTATACTCTTTAATTTGGTAAAACTTCAAATAATCGTAACCTTGACCTCGAATATCCATTTGATGCGTTTTTTTTTCCAATTTTGTTATTTTTCGAGATCTACATGGTAAACTATTGCTTTATTTGATTTGCATTTTTCCTCTTATTCTAATTTACTTATATGTAATTTCACAAAGATAAAATTAAAACTACAAACTTACCTCACTGTGTGGTGTTTTTTCGAGTATATCTCAAAAAAATTATTGATTGAAAAAAAATCAACTTAATCGAACATTCGATGCAAAAGTTATGACCATTTGAAGTGTCACAAATTTACAACTACTTTTTTTGAGTTATACTCTTTAATTTGGTGAAACTTCAAATGATCGTAACTTTGGCCTCGAATATCCGTTTGAGGTGATTTGTGTTTCAATTCTGTTAATTTTTCGAGATCTATGTGTAAAATCAATTTCTTTATTTGATTTTCTTTTTTTTCTCTTATTATAATTTTACCTGTAGTCACACAAATAAAAATGTAAAACTATAGACCCTATCTTAGTGTGTAGTGTTTGTTCACGTATATCTCAAAAAAATAACTAACTTGAAGAAACAAATTGCCTCAATCAGACATCTGAGGCAAAAGTTATGACTCTTTGAAGTTAAAAAAATTTAGAACTACTTTTTTAGTTTTACTCTTTAATTTGGTGAAACTTCAAATGATCGTAACTTTGCCTCAAATGCCCGTTTGAGACGATTTCTTTTTTCAATTCTGTTATTTTTTTAGATCTACGTAATAAACTCATTTCCTTTATTGGATTCTTTCTTTTTTGATTATTGATATACCGTGGTTTCACGGTATTATGAATACTTTTTCCTGAAAGTTTAGTGTGTCCAAAAGCCTTTTTATGCTAATTTTTATATAATTTTCTCTTTATTTGCAGGAAATCTGTCCAAAGATGAATGCGGAGATTTCGAGAGAAGAAATGCAGAAGAGACCACCTACGGAGCGTGTGACGGTTCGTCGTGCTTGTGATGGTTCGTAGGTGGCAGCGTAGTGCAGCTGCTGAAGGAAGATGGGAAAGTCTGACCAAGTGTGGGGTTACGGAGTCCATGACGGTCCGTTGTGTCAATGACGGTCCGTCCTGCAGGTTCGTCATGAAGTTCAGAGAAGTAGTCCCAGTACCCATATTCCAAGAGTTCAAGTATTCTGAAACGAAGACCTCGACGGACCGTTGTGCCTATGACGATCCGGCATACCCGTCAAGGGTAATGAAGAGAGCAGCAGAAGAAATTGCATAAGTATGGGACGACGGAGTGCATGACGGTCCGTCGTGACCACGATGGTCCGTCACGAGGTCCGTCGACCCAGCCGCGTTTTGACATATTTCCAGCAAATAGAGTCCTTCTTTAATTATGTTTTTATTTTCTATAAATAGTTCGAAAAACCCTCGTTTTTGAGATTAGACTCTGTATTATCAGCTAGACTCTCGATTGTTAGACTAGGTATTAGTAGACACCATATTGTTAGACTTTTGATTATCATTAGACTTTTTATGAGATTCTTGATTACTTTGAGATTCTTGCAAATGATTGTTGGTGATTTTTGGTGATTAATCAAGCAAACTTTCAGATTTTACTCTTTCTCATTGAAGTAAGTACATGAATTCTTATATAATATATTTGAATATTGTGATTATGACTATGGGTAACTAAACTCCATAACTAGGGTTATGGGAACCATAGGCAAATAATGAGGTAAAACCTAACTAAAATAACAATTCTAGAATAGTGTCCTGCATGTATTAATAATTTTTTCGCTTAGAAGTCTTTTTAACGGATGGCCAACGTTACAAACTCGCCTTAATGCTACTTGCCGGACCAAGCAGGTAGATAATAGGAAAAGAATTATCAACATAGATTTAGTGTATACTATCTAATAGGATAGTATTGATTGGTATGAGGTAATAACTTAGTCAAATATCGAATACGACGCTTAATATGAGGTAATGATAAGGGTTAGGATAGAAACACACGTAGCCGGACCAAGGTGCGGAGTGAGATTTTCTAGATGCCGGACCAAGGATTTAAAAATACATAACTTATCACTTTGCATGCAAGATACTAGGAAAGAATTGTTATAGTTAGAATTATCAAGTTATGAACCTGCGGGGAACACGTAAACCCTACTTACTTTGATTAATTGATTAAACTCCAACATTCAAAGCTGCTAAGTGAATCTTTCAATTTAGTTAGTTATTTACATTCATTTAGAAATAGAAACCCCCCTTTTATTGTTTTTGCTTTTCAAGGAAGTAATTGACCGAGCAATAGTAATAATAGGTTAAAGTTAAGTCTAAACTATTTTTCTCGTGGAAACGATCCCAACCTCACTAGTTGGGTTATTTACTTGACACGACCGCTTTACTTCTTATTTGAGAAGTAAGTTTGAGCGTATCAAATTTTGGCGCCGCTGCCGGGGAATTATAGCTTTTAGATTAACTTGAACTTATTACTATAGTTTAGTTGATATTTTCTTGATTTTACTTTGTTTTATTGTTTTTTATTTTTTTAAGAACTATCCTCCTTGTATGACAAATAAACGGAGAGGAAGAGAACCTTTGTTTCCGTACGATCACGAATTAGAGCGTACACTATGCAATATGAATCGAAACTTGGGAATCAATGATGACGATCAAAACCAGAACATCCCAGCTCCGGTTGATGTTCATAGTCATTTTTTGCCCGATGCTCCGGGTGAACACCAACAGAGGGGACAAAATCCCACTCCACGGCCCCAAGCATACTACAGAGGCTATGATAACATAGCAGACTCCGATGGGCCACTTGTTTTGCCTCCTCTACCTACAGGCCATACTTTTGTGGTAACTAGTAGCCTGATGCAAAGGCTCACTGCCAGAGGTTTGTTTTCAGGGCTACCTTCTAAGGATCCACATGCCCATATAGAGTTTTTCCTCTCTCACTGATGGGAGAGGCTGCTATATGGTTCACTGAGCTCCCATAAAACTCAATCTTCACTTGGAACCAACTAAGGGATGTTTTCTTAGCACGCTACTATCCGGTCTCCAAGAAACTAAACCACAAAGACAGAGTGAATAACTTTGTGGCACTACCAGGAGAGTCAGTTAGTAGTTCTTGGGATAGATTCACCTCGTTCTTGAGAAGTATCCCAAATCACCGTATAGATGATGAGTCACTAAAGGAATACTTCTATCGGGGACAGGATGATAATAATAAAGCGATGTTGGACACTATAGCGGGTGGATCTTATGGGGAATGTCCTTATGCTGAGATTGCCAAAAAATTAGAGAAAATCTCCCGGAATAATAAAGCTTGGAGTACTAGGAATTCAGATACAGGGAGAAACACTTTCGCAGTGCAGTCCACTCACAACCCAGCCACAGATGAGATTCGCGAAGAAATGGCTAAGATGAGAACTGAGCTTGGGTTGGTACTAAAACATGTCACTGGGGGTGCAGAAAAGATAAATGTAGTCAACTACTTGTCTAAACCACCACCTCCTAATGATTAATGCTATTATACGGAGGACACTTATGTAGTAAATGAGCAGACGGGGGGTTTCCGACCGAGCCCCTAGGCTCAAATCTGGATAACTGGCGCCAAGGGCAAGGGAACCAAGGTCGGAACTATGGTAACTACAATCGTGAGGGTCATTATGTCCGAGATGGAAACTACAATTGCGACAACAACTTTAACTGGGGTAACTATGCTAATAGAAACGACAGGAATGGGCCCTATGTCCCTCCTCAAAATTGTGAAGGTACTCCTAGGGATGGTGGAGATAGTATGGCGCGAGTTGACGATATGTTGCACAAAATGATGAGGAGGTTCAATGCTATTGATGAGCACATTAAAGAGTTAAGGTGTGATTTAGCTATCATTGGGCAAAAAGTAGATACACATGCAATATCGATTAAATAGATCGAGTTGCAAATGGCCCAATTATCTGCAACAGTGAACACACGGCAACCGGGCACTCTTCCTAGCAACATTGTCCAAAATCCAAAAAATGATGCGCACTGTATGGCAATCACTACTTGGGGTGGTAAGCAAACCATTAACCCACCTATGCCGTCTAATGAGGAAAATGTGAGAAAGGATGATGATAAGGTGGTAAAAGGTAGTGGTGAGGAAGAAGAGAGCAATGTAAAAGATGTAGAAGTCCCTATGAAGGTAATTCCCATGCCTAGACCACTATCACCCTTCCCTCAGAGATTAGTGAAAAAGACCGAGGATGGTAAATATCGGCATTTTATAACAATGATGAAGCAGCTCTCTATCAATGTCCCTTTGGTAGAAGCTCTAGAACAAATGCCCGGTTATGCCAAGTTTATGAAAGATCTAGTCACAAAGAAAAGATCGGTCACTTTCGAGGATGATGATAGACTACAGCATTGTAGTGCTATTGCTACAAGATCCCTCGTACAAAAGAAAGAAAATCTGGGTGCGTTCACTATTCCTTGTACAGTAGGGTCATTACATTTTGCGAAAGCATTATGTGATTTGGCAGCAAGCATAAATCTCATGCCTCTCTCGATTTACAAGAAGTTGGGATTGGGGGATCCAAAACCAACTGCGATGCGGCTACTGATGGTTGATCGGACAGTGAAAAGGCCAATACGGATACTCCATGATGTGATAGTAAAAGTGGAGTCATTCATCTTTCCGACTGATTTTGTTATTCTTGATTATGAAGTCGATTTGAAGTGCCTATTATTCTAGGGAGGTCATTCCTCTCTACAGGTAGAGCCTTAGTTGATATGGAGAAGGGACAGATGAAATTTCGGTTGAACAATGAAGAAGCGAACTTCAACATTTGTAGGACCATGAGGCAGAGTGAGCTCCAATCTGTATCAGCCATATCCCACAAAGAAAAGATGAAGAAGGAAAATGAACAAAAAATTTCAAAACAAGAGTTTATGGTTGGGGATTTAGTGCATTTAGACAGTTCTGGGTCGCCTTGTCTTCCGGGCAAGCTCAAGTCCAAATGGACTGGCCCTTACTTGATTACCCAAGTATTCCCTCATGAAGAAGTTGAGTTAAAAGCCAAGGAGGGAGTGCGGTTTAAGGTGATAAGAGAACGAATAAAACTCTATTTTGGGCATAAAGCATCGGGGAATGAAGTGATCGAGGCATACCATCTTGATGAAGTCTGAGTAATCAAGTGTCCTCAGTCTTGCCGCGACATTAAATCAGGCGCTTGTTGGGAGGCAACCCAATACTTATAGTCTTGATTATCCAAGTATTCCCTCATGGACCGTCGTATGGATCCGTCGTGCCAGGTAAGTCTTTCTATTATTCTCAAACTAGGGCACACACGACGGAACCAACGACGGATCGTCATAACTGAGATGGGCCATAGTCGGGGAATCGCCACTTCATTAATGAGGCATACCCGACCCGACCCGGTTGGAGTCTTTTTCAAAATCATACCGTTTAAACTCCCCAACCGCTTATGTCACCCCCATTCCTTCACTACTCCCCCTATTTCCCTCCCTTTTCAACTTCCAAAATATCTCCCTCTTCAACCGATCATTGTTCCCCCAAAATTCTCCAAAGCCCTAAAAGTTATCATCTACTAGTAAGAGTTGCTGTTGTGGGTGTCTTCTTGGTCACCGAGTACTTTTCCATCTTGTTTTTCTCCAATTCTAAGGTACTATCTACTATGGCACCCAAGAAAGATCGAGTCTATGCACGCGGGTGATCAAAGTATGTCGCCTCGTCTGCTCGTATGGTCATTGGCTCTGATGATGAGCGTGACCCTGAGTATGTTCCACCAGGCACTTCCACCCCTTCCCGTGATTCACGTGCCCCCAGATCCATACCCAACAAGGTGGCGTCCGGCGTAGTCACTGCCTCCCAGTCTGATGAGGAACGCACACTGACCGGCACACCTTCTGGGTCAGCCACAAATGAAAAAGGAGCGTCGGGCTCCTTATGAGTTTCGTGGTCGGAGGAAGCCTCCGGCTCTGCTGAGGTTCCCGCACCCGCCACCGCTGCAGCGTCGGTCTCGTCTGATGAGGCTGACAGTTTGGAATCCACACCAGGATCACCAGCTCATGCCCTCACACCGGCTACTGACCAGCCCAACTAGTGGTGTGTCGACGAGCAATTTCAAGTCTACTCCGACGCCAAGTTCCTGAACGACAAAGGAGTTATGACTCGAACACTCACATTGGAGCGGCGGGTCCTTACAGGGAGTCTCCCGACGATGCTTGAGATCCACAATCTCTTCACCAGGCATCGCCTGGAGTGGACAGCACGTCCGTTGGGACGTTACAATTAAGAAATGGTCCGAGAGTTCTACGCATCCTACGTAGCAACTCTCCGATCACAGATTGATAGGCGGGCTGCCCCCGCAAAATAGGCCCCACTGGAGCAGGTCCTAGTACGGGGCGTTCAGGTCGACATTTCCCTGCCTGCCATTTGCCGGATTCTATACGGCGAGGGTGTTGATGCTACTCGGACCCCTCTCACTGCCGAGTTTGACTACTGATGGCAGCTTGTTAATGGCCAGTTCCTGCACGAGCCATTGCCGAGAGAGACCACCAAAAGGTGGATGGCCCTGCACCTGTTATTTGATGGAGAGGGTGCTGACTTGGTGACCGAGCCATAGGGGGCCATCAAGAAGGCTAACCTAACTTTCACGGCGAAGTTCTTGTGGCTGATTGTCCACCACTGCCTTTCCCTTACATCCGCTGATAATATCGTTACATGGGATCGAGAAGTATTGATGGCGGCGATGATAGACGGGTTCAAGGTGGATTTCGCGTGGCTTCTACAGGCAGTCATGCACGAGAGGGCTTTCAAGGTCACAACTACTTACCCTTTCCCGTGCATGATCTTTTCTCTCTGCAGGTCCGCAGGTGTGCCTATATGGCACGTAGATCAGCTCAAGACCCCTATGGGCACTGTTGATGTCGGACTCATCATAGATGAGGCCAATGAGTTGGCTCCACACAGAGGGCCCCATCCAGAGCTGCCCCCACTTGCTGACGCTCTTGCTGATACAGTAGCCTAGGCCCGCACGGCTACGCAGGCAGCGTCCATTGACACTACCCCGGTCGAGTCTATCCCGGGTAGTAGCACTGCCCCGAGCTCCTCTTGCACAGCCCCTCTACCCGCGCTGGTCCTGCTTGCTAGGGTCCAAAAATTAGAGGCGCAAATGGCTACACTACTGCATCATATCCAGTCGTTGATGCAGAGGTCTATTACCG